>NW_026967505.1:600000-1200000 GCF_028390025.1 Pseudophryne corroboree | reverse complement strand
CCCCACAGTGCTGCCAGATATGCCCCCACAGTGCTGCCAGATATGCCCCCACAGTGCTGCCAGATATGCCCCCACAGTGCTGCCAGTTATGCCCCCACAGTGCTGCCAGATATGCCCCCACAGTGCTGCCAGATATGCCCCCACAGTGCTGCCAGATATGCCCCCACAGTGCTGCCAGGTATGCCCCACAGTGTTGTTACTTACCCCTCCGTCGATCCCGCGCTGTCTTCTGGAGGGACACGAAGCACACAGCACGCGCCTCTCCTGTGTCCCTCCTGCATCTTCGGCGGCCGCGGCGGGTCTATTAAAGGAAGTGCCGGTTCGTGATCAGAGGTCACGAACGGGTACTTCCTGTAATAGAACCGCCGCTGCTGCCGCCGGAGATGCCTGGACACAGGAGCGCCGCGCGCTGTGCGCTCCATGTCCCTCCTTCACACTGCTCTGCCTCTGCCTGCACTGACTCGAGTATAAGCCGAGGTGGCTTTTTCAGCACAAAAAAAAGTGCTGAAAAAGTCGGCTTATACTCGAGTATATACGGTACATACTTTTCTTTGCCACCTCAATTTATTTTCTTTCACTCCACTTTTATTTTCATTAGTAATCCATATACCTCTCTGTCCTCTCCCTCATCCCTTCTTCTACTACATCTTAATACTGTACTTTACCGTCCACTGAGCTACTGAACCTCTTTCTGCCCCTGTAGTCGGTTCAGTCACTTCTCTGCAGCAGAGCAGTGCCGAGTGCTAGCCACGCCCCCTACATGACGTCATGCATAGTCCGGAGCTTGCTGTATGAGGAAGTGCTGCACGGACTGCAGCATCACTGGCAGTTGCTGTGCACTGTGTGCAGGGGCCGTTTCCAAGCTCTGCCTGATCGGAGCTGAGCTCCGATCGCGGCCGGAGGCCAGGTGGAGGGGTGAGTCAGCCTGCTATAGGGACAATGGGACCGGCCAACCAGGAACTGGCCCGGTGTCCCGGCATCCCAATCCGCCCCTGGCTCAGGCCCTCAGTTGTGACAGTAAGCACTGACCTAATGAATCCAGCCGGAGACCAGGATCAAGCGACCAGGCCGATGCAAGAACTGGCAGCCCGACTTGAACATCAGGAGGCTGCACAGGGCCACATCATCCGCTGTCTCCAGGATCTCTCTACACGGCTGGGTGGGATTCAAACGACCCTCCGTGGACCTAGCACGTCCGGTGCGTCCACTACAGTGACACCAGCTGTAACCCCACCCACCTTACCCATTTCCAGTCCACATCTTCATCTTCCAACGCCAGCAAAATTTGATGGATCTCCAAGGTTCTGCAGGGGATTTCTCAATCAATGTGAAATCCACTTTGAGCTTCTACCTGGCAATTTCTTCAGTGACCGTACCAAAATTGCCTATATCATCTCCCTTCTCAGTGGCTCAGCCCTTGGCTGGGCATCACCTTTATGGGAGAAGTCTGATCCCCTGCTATCCTCCTATACTGACTTTGTGCTACATTCAGGCGCATCTTCGACGAGCCAGGCCGGATAACATCTGCTTCATCTGAGATTCTCCGTTTACGCCAGGGAACACGTACTGTGGGACAGTATCTTATACAGTTTAAAATCCTGGCATCCGAACTGGCATGGAACGACGAGGCCCTGTATGCTGCATTCTGGCATGGCTTATCAGAACGCATCAAGGATGAGTTAGCTACCAGAGACTTGCCCTCTAAGTTAGATGAGCTAATTTCTCTTTGCACGAAGGTTGATCTACGTTTCAGAGAGAGAGCAACCGAGCGAGGAAGATCATCTACTCCTAAATCTTCTGCTCCTCCTCCTCGTCAACCATCTCCATCCAAGGATGAGCCTATGCAAATTAGTCGTTCCCGTCTATCTCCCGCTGAGCGCCGAAGACATCTCTCTGAGTCTCTCTGTCTCTACTGTGCAGCTCCGTCGCACACTATCAATGCCTGTCCCAAACGTCCGGGAAACTCCAGATCCTAGCTCGCCAAGGAGAGGGCCGGCTAGGAGTAATAATCTCCTCTCCATCTCCTCATGACTGTAACCTCCCAGTGTCGCTCCAAATTGCTCAACGTTACAGGAACGTCATTGCCCTCCTTGATTCCAGAGCAGCTGGGAATTTCATAACCGAAGCTTATGTTAAACGGTGGTCCCTACCCACCGAGAGACTGTCCTCGTCCATCTCTTTGACTGCCGTGGATGGCAGCAAGATTTTTGACGCAGTCATTTCCTTAAGGACTCTTCCAGTTCGTCTGAGAGTGGGAGTTCTTCATTCTGAGTATATTTCTTTTTTAGTGATTCCAAGAGCCACACATCCAGTGGTTTTAGGCCTTCCATGGCTCCGTCTCCACAACCCATCAATTGACTGGACGACTACGCAAATACTGGCATGGGGTCCCTCCTGTGCTGAGACTTGTTTAGCCAAAGTTCTTCCTGTTTGTTCTTCCTTCCCCAGGTCATCTGATGTTCCGCCTCCTCCATATCAAGACTTCACGGACGTGTTCAGTAAAGCCTCTGCTGATATCCTTCCTTCTCATAGAGAATGGGACTGCCCAATCGACCTCATTCCAGGGAAGGTTCCACCGCGAGGCCGAACTTATCCGTTGTCTCTGCCTGAGACACACTCCATGGAAGAGTACATCAAAGAGAACCTGGCGAAGGGTTTCATCCAACCATCTTCTTCTCCAGCCGGCGCAGGCTTCTTCTTCGTTAAGAAGAAAGACGGTGGTCTGCGTCCGTGCATCGACTACAGAGGTCTGAACGACATTACCGTCAAGAACCGATACCCTTTACCCCTGATTACCGAGCTCTTTGATAGAGTTAGTGGTGCAACTATTTTCACAAAGCTGGACTTGAGGGGTGCCTACAATCTCATCCAAATCCGTGAGGGTGACGAGTGGAAGACCGCCTTTAACACCCGTGACGGACATTATGAGTACCTCGTCATGCCCTTCGGATTGAGCAACGCTCCAGCAGTCTTCCAGCACTTCGTGAATGAGATTTTCAGGGACATCTTGTACCACCATGTCGTGGTTTATCTAGACGACATCCTCATCTTTGTTAATAATCTCGAAGATCATCATTTCTGGGTAAAAGAGGTTCTTTCCCGTCTCCGTGTCAATCACCTCTATTGTAAATTGGAGAAGTGTGTGTTTGAAGTTAAAACCATTCCGTTTCTAGGTTACATTGTGTCCGGTTCCGGACTAGAGATGGATCCTGAGAAACTCCAAGCAATCCAGAATTGGCCTATACCCTTAAGCCTCAAAGGGGTCCAGAGGTTCTTAGGGTTCGCCAATTATTATAGAAAATTTATACGAGACTTTTCCACCATTGTGGCGCCTATCGCTGCATTAACCAAGAAAGGTGCTAATCCGTCCAAGTGGTCCGAGGAAGCTACACAGGCCTTTCACCTTCTGAAGCAACGGTTCATCTCTGCACCAGTTCTGAAACAGCCCGACACCGACTCTCCTTTTATCTTAGAGGTAGATGCCTCCTCCGTTGGAGTAGGAGCAGTGTTATCCCAGAGGGCCAAAGATGGACATCTACATCCTTGCAGTTTCTTCTCCCGGAAGTTCTCCCCAGCTGAGCGCAACTATGCCATTGGCGATCAGGAGTTGCTAGCCATCAAGCTCGCTCTGGAGGAGTGGAGATACCTGTTAGAGGGAGCTTCCCACTCAATCACCATACTTACCGACCACAAAAATCTTTTATATCTCAAAGGCGCACAATGTCTGAATCCTCGTCAGGCCAGATGGGCACTTTTCTTCTCTAGGTTTGACTTTAAACTCCAGTTCTGTCCGGGTTCTCAGAATCGTAAGGCCGATGCCCTTTCCCGCTCATGGGAGCAAGAAAATGAGTCCGAGTCTGCAGACAAGCATCCTATTATTAATCCGTTGGCATTCTCCACGGTAGGGATGGACTCTACGCCTCCACCAGGGAAAAGTTTTGTTAAGCCAGTTCTAAGGAAGAAGCTCATGCATTGGGCCCATGCTTCCCGTTTTGCTGGACATACAGGCATTCAGAAAACCCTTGAATTTATTTCTAGGTCCTACTGGTGGCCAACTCTGAAGAAGGACGTTATGGAATTTATTGCCTCCTGCCCAAAGTGTGCCCAACACAAAGTCTCCCGCCAGTCGCCTGCGGGGCAACTGGTTCCATTATCTGTTCCCCGTCGACCTTGGACCCATTTGTCGATGGACTTTGTTTCCGATCTACCTATCTGCAACAAGTTTAATACCATCTGGGTGGTAGTTGACCGGTTCACCAAGATGGCACATTTCATCCCTCTCACCGGTCTTCCGTCAGCTTCCAAGTTGGCTCAAGTGTTTATACAAGAGATCTTCCGACTTCACGGTCTTCCTGAAGAGATCATCTCGGATCGTGGAGTACAATTTGTAGCCAAATTTTGGCGAAGTTTGTGTCAAGCCCTCCAAGTCAAGTTAAAATTTTCCACGGCTTACCATCCTCAGACCAATGGTCAAACCGAGAGGGTGAATCAGGACTTGGAGGCCTTCCTCCGTATATATGTGTCTTCCTCTCAAGATGACTGGGTTCAACTCCTTCCTTGGGCCGAGTTCAGCCACAACAATCAATACCATTCCTCATCTTCTTCTACACCATTCTTCATTAATTATGGATTCCACCCTAAAGTCCCAGAATTCCAACCGCTTCCCGCAACTTCTGTTCCAGCAGTGGATGTCACCTTGCGTCCGTTTTCAAATAACTGGAGGAACGTCCGCGCAGCCCTGCTTAAAGCCTCATTCAGGTATAAGAAGTTTGCCGATAGAAAGCGTAGAGCGGTTCCTGCTCTCAAGGTGGGTGATCGTGTGTGGCTGTCCACGAAGAATTTGAGGTTGAGAGTTCCCAGCATGAAATTTGCACCTCGCTACATCGGACCCTTCAAGATTGAACAAGTCATCAATCCTGTTGCCTACAGGTTACAGTTACCATCCTTCTTGAAAATACCCAGGACATTTCATGTTTCTTTGTTGAAACCGCTGATCCTGAATCGGTTTCATTCCGCACTTCCTCCAGCTCCCAAAGTTCAGACTTAACGGGGAGTCGAGTACGAGGTGGCCAAGATTTTGGACTCACGTTTCCGTTACGGTCAGTTACAATACCTCATTGACTGGAAGGGCTATGGTCCTGAAGAACGCTCTTGGACCAATGCCTCAGACGTCCATGCTCCTGCCTTGGTCCGAAATTTCCACGCAAAGTTTCCTTTAAAGCCTAAGAAGTGTCCTGGGGCCACTCCTAAAGGGGGGGGTGCTGTCACGATCCGGGTATCTGGACGCCATTACTTACCCTTCAGATGCCTCCTAAGGCTGGCTCAGCGTTCCAGGACCGGATCCCGCTGTTCCTGAGTTTCCACATGCAGAATGTCAGAGTGGTGATTTCATCAGCCGCGGCCTCCGCTGTGCCCGCGTGGTTAAATGTGCGCTTGTCAGTCTGGCGTCTCCTGTCTCCTGTGGCCGGCGTCGCCATTACTGTTTCAATTCTCACATGGATTACAAACCAAACTTCCCTCCAAGTGTCTGCATGGGCGCAGCCATCTTGGATTTTGTCATCTGAGCATTTCCACCAATCTGCTGTCTGTATTGTTGATTTGCATAATTGCCTAGCCAACCCCTTCCTTGCTGCAGGTATAAGTAAGCTGTGCCTGAGCAAGGAAGGCGTCAGTGCTTTGGTTGTCTAACCTAGTTCCAGTTTGTCTCTCTCCTGTGGTTGTCTTCCAGGTTCCAGCTCCTGTCTCCAGACTTCTGCTATAGAGACCCGCACCAGCATTCCATCTGCGGTGTAGCCTGACTCTCCGATCCATTCTGGACTCACCTGTTTCCAGTTACAACAATCACCTGCTTCCAGCCCAGCTTCCAGCAGTGTACAGCTTCTCTTAAAGGGCCGGTGTCCTTTCTGCAGTTTACCACTCTCCACCGGTATTATTATTTCACCGCTCTCAAACTCCAAACTTCATTATCAATCACCTGCTTCCAGCAGTGTACAGCTTCTCTTAAAGGGCCGGTGTCCTTTCTGCAGTTTACCACTCTCCACCGGTATTATTATTTCACCGCTCTCAAACTCCAAACTTCATTATTATTTCATCGCTCTCAAGTTCGTTTATTATTTAACTGGTTCCAGCCAGTATCCACTCCGTACCAACAACAGTCTGGTTCCAGTCAGTATCCCCAGCAGCCGTTTTATCTTCAGCAGCCCAGCCTTTCCTGGAACACCAGCTGGTACGATCCTGGGTTCTCTCCATTGCTACAGTCAGGCCTGGTAAGGACTTTCCAACTAGAAGATCATAAGAACTGTCTCACACTACCAGTGCCTGTGGCCCTTGCCACCCTGTAGTACCCAGGAATTGTATTTATCCTCTGTTGACTTTTATGTTTCCTTTACTGCTGCTGTGTTGCGGAGTTTGTCATAATAAACATCATTGACTTTTATCCTGGTTGTCGTGGTCACGCCTTCGGGCAGTTATTCTACATGTTACTTACATGTCTAGGGGTCTGATACAACCTCCCAGGTTCCGTTACATCTCAGCCCCTACAACTGAGGCTGCCTCCCGTCAGCTCAGGCCCTCAGTTGTGACATACTCTATGTAAGCATCAAATGTCTGCCGGCCCTTGGTCGTCAGTGTGGCAAAATACTAACAACCCAAAGAAAGCCAAAAACTAATCTTATGGTGATGACCCCGGTTACCTACACTGCGGTAGCCCACACATGATCACACTAACAGAAATAGTAGGTGCGTACATGCTTTTGCTTCATACACACACACATAGGAAGAAGAAACTCAACCTATAGCCAGGGTAAAGAAACAACACATTCTGTCGCTACCTCTTCCATTTCTCTTATCTACACAAGTTTTCGGGAGGGTTGAGGCTTTTCGCATCGATACTCAGTGGACTAGTGCCAGCGATTGTATCCAGAGAACGGGTTTTCCTTATTCTATCTCACATCTCACACTACTCCACTCATCACCAGACAAATAATTTACACATGGTGAATATTTGATTTATTATATGATAGTTGTTTAGAGATTAAACAAAACTGTGGAATGTTGAAGTTATATCAAATATCCTGTATTGTCTCATTAATTGTGCTATGATTCTTGATATTCTAATGTTCCCTTAAACAGTGTCCTCTTTTAGTATATAGTTACTATGCACAGAGTAATATTCTCCCACAACCCTTGAGCATCATTTGATTAGGTGTTTATGTGGCTAGTAGCAAGGCCTGTGTGTAGATAACGAGAGCTCAATGATATTGTATGAGACTTTGTGGCAGAACAAGGACATATCATGGAATATCTGATGGACCTTCACTTCAGACAACACGTTATTATGAACAAGAATGACCTTTATGACAACGAAGCCTATCAGAGAACCTAATTGTTATATATAGGAGAGTCAAGATTCATGGACAAGTCTGCCATCTTATGGATAAAACCACTCTCTTTAATTAGCTAATCTGACCATATTTGGCATTTCCCCTAATTGTTCATCAACCAATGTATCTCCATTATTTAATCTATATGTACGCCTTGTTTGTAAATAAGCTCTGAATAATTGTATAATATTATGGTATAAATAATGTAAAGTCAGTGTTCTAAAGACACAGGCTCATTGATGAATTCTGTCTTGGTCCAGGCTCCTCTGCGCAGAATATTGGGAGCGGTTCCCTCTTTGATAATAAATTCTATATGCTGAATATCATCACAATGGAGAACTCTCTATTATTATTATTATCATTCAGTTTTAACACCAGACTTCTTGTATTGGGACTGTTTGCCATCTCCTTTTCCTTTTGTTTTCCCTTGAGACGGAAAGGGCTGAAAAGCTGGAATTTTAGGCTTGAATTTGTTTGTGGAAGGAAACTTCACTTTTTTGGAGTCTGCTTCTGACTCCAAGATACTGATTAATTCTTTACCAAAAAGAATATCTCCAGTAAAAGGTAAACACTCCAAAACCTTTTTGGATTCTGAATCAGCTTTCCGTGTACATAGCCAAACCACTCTGCGAGCGGCTACTGCTGAAGCTGATGCCTGAGAGGCAATAGTACCCATATCCAAGGCTGCTTCTTCCAAGAACATTGCAGCCTGCTTGATATGTGCTACATGAGATTTCTGCTCTCTAGATGCAATTGAAAGATCCCCTTCCAATGCATCAGTCCAGGCAGCCACTGCTTTTGCCAGCCAGGCTGAAGCCATGACTGGTCTTATGATTGCCCCAGATAGGGAAAAAATGTTGTTTTTTTTTAAAAACCATCAACTCTCCTATCCGTGACATAATTTAATGATGTTGAAGGCAGAGGTAATGTAGATATTCCCACTAATCGAATGACATGCGTATCTACTTTGGGGGCCACCTCCCTGTTTAAACAGTCCTCAGCTGGAAGAGGATACTTGGAATTCCATTTCCTTGGAATTCTAAATTTCTTACTGGGAGTAGCCCAAGCCTCTACAATAATTTCCTCCAGCTGTTCTGACCCAGGAAACTCAGTCCTAACTGTTTTGGGACGTTTAAACTTGGATTTTAACACAGGCTCTGCTGATTATTCTAAGGATAGAATGGCTTTCATTGCATTAATTAACTCAGATATGTCCACTGAACTGAGACCTTCCTCCTCATCTTCGTATGCAGAACCAGAGTGTAATGAGTCTTCATTCTCCAATGAATCCTCATCTGAAGCATGTGTAGACTGTGAAGATGTTGTTTCATGTCTATGTGCTTTACTTACCACTGGCTTTTCAGCCTGTTTTTGTTGAGAGGCTGCTGCTTCCCCTGCTGCTAAAAACCAGCAGCCCTCTTGACCATGATCTGACTCCTGCCACACCAAACAAAAAACTGATTTGCCTGAGCCAGGAGGTGGGGATATATGGACGGGCCCAGTGCATGCTGGGAGGCCAAAAGCTTTGACCGTTTGGTGCAAATATGCTGTCGTGTCATCATATTCCAATGTTATCGTGTGGATAACCTGTGGACCCTGCAGGAGAAAAATCTGTTGCAGCAGCTGGGAGAGTTACATGAAATGAGGAGCTGGTGCAGCTGGTTAATAAGCTGGAGGAAATCACAGGAACTATACAGCAGCTGCAGCAAATAAAGAGTCAAAAGTTATCATAATGCTGCTTCCATGGACCTGTGTGAGGCTGGCCGGGATGCTAATGCAAAGGAGATCAAAGCTGGTGGTGAAGGAAACCTGCAGAGTTCCAGCTTAGATGTGGAAAGGTGGCTGTCTAGGGGAAGGTAGATCTGATGGCAGGTAACAAAGTGCCAGATGTGGCAGCTTCTAGGTACACATTGTGGATCTGGTGGTGGCTGTGGTCACTCAGGGTCTGGTCTAGGATTGGCCATCAACCATTGATGATCAGGAATCTTTGATGGTCTATACCTGATGATAACTAGATTTACCATCAAAGGAAGAGAGCCAGGTAGTTACCCGCCATCGATAGTAGCTGTGAAGATACTGGGTTCCAAATTACTCAGGCACAGTGGTAGATGAAAAACCAACAGTGGTTATTGAACAGAATGTGTTATAAACAGCTCAGCACACCTCTGTAATCCAATTCCACATGACAATTCCCACCACAAACTCCTGACAGAACATCACTTTTTAGTCAAGGAGCATAGAATCTCTTTCAGCTCTCTGGTTAGCTCTACTTATACCCCCAGAAGCTTCATATTACATGGGATAAGGGTGACTTCTTTGTCTAAGGATCTTACAGCATTGGAATACAATACATATTCTAATCAAGGTGATTACATCAGCGAGAGAGCAACCATGTCTGGTCAGATCACTGTTGGACAATAGGGAGTAAACAAAAAGGTACAATGGTACCTTATATGACTCACCCTTTGAGTGTCCACTGTGGTGGTAGTAAACAATAGAAAACTAGGTCTAACATGAATACATTATCCAGATGATAGGCTGTCAGCCAGTAGCCCTGCACCGCTCCGGCTCTTACAAATAGTGTGCTGTTCCGGCTGGGAATGGGATGCCCCATCTATCTCTCTGACTATCATAATTTTTATCATATAGAACTAAAGAATACTTCGATATAGTGGGCAATATAAACTGCCAGACAACATTTGTGGTTTATGTAATCTCCTGCATTTGCGGTTGCCAATATGTCTGTAGAACAATATGCTGTCTAGGGTTTTAGAACATAGAAGATTAATTCTTAAAAAGTCAACTAAACACAGTGTACCTGGACATGTTTCCATCACTCCATGGAGGTGATTGTGGGGTTCTGTCCATACAGGGAGTTGAACATATAAAACAGACATTCCGAGGTGGGGATAGATATAACCTCCTCTGTAAGAGGGAAGCATACTGGATTTGTATGATAGATACTTTGTTCCCTCTAGCGCTCAACGAAAACATTGAGCTGAATAATATATGAATCAATATCTGTATGTTATTCTATTTTATCCTATAGCTTCCTTTTTTTTTTCTTCTTTTCTCCCCCCTTTTTTTCCCTGGCTGTTTTCTTATCCTTCTATTAAGAAACCTAGTCTATACATACATATATATCCTTTGAGATATCTATGGAGTATATGATACACATGGTACTTTGTATCTATCTCTGGATTATTCTTTATCTAGTGTGATATGAGCAACAATAGACTCATATATATATATATATATATATATATATATATATATATATATATATATTACCAATTTACACTGAATATGACGATGCACATGGCTAACTCAGATGGTCTCTGTCACGACTGATGATTCAGAAAAGATTTTTCTGTTTAATTATTATTATCTGTATATCTTAGGAACATCTATTTGAATATTTTCTCTCCTACTATTTTGAATACAGTGGTTTGGTCCGATATGCTTTCGGTGGGTTATTACTTGTTTCTTGGAGCTTTCTAATTAAATTAATGGTTATACTCCTCAGAGATTCCTTTTTATATTGAATATATGTTTTCAGAAAGTGGTGGGAATAACTTGAAACACGAAACCCCTTTAAAGGAATAGAGAGGAGAATAAATATTCAAACTATATATAAAAATAATCTCTATAAAGCAAGACGTATTTAATGTCAAATTAATAAAGCTACATATTAGGTATCTGTATGTCCATTAGAAATTCTATCTGTGTATACATATATATGGGGATTAGTGTGTTCTTTGTTTTCCCACCACTATCTACTATAAGTACTAATTTTATTGTTTAAGCTTGATATTATCTTTATAGTTCCTTTTTTTTTTTTAACAAAAGAGCATCTGTATTAATTACATCATGTGGATCAACTCTATACAAATTAATCAACACCGAGCATTCACTCAGGTGTGCATATCACCACTCAAAAGCCAATTGGATACAAACGGTTTAAATACCCATTTACTTCTTCATTGGGTATTCATATCTCCTGAGGAAACCGCCGTTTGCCTGTGGCGGAGAAACGCGTTGAGTGTTGTAGCTATTGTCGGTCCATTGAAGGAGATTCATCCACTTCATTTAACCCCGCTATAAACAATTTCATTGATCCTCACTGCTGTCACACGGGACGGAACGCTACCGCCCGCCCCTGTGGTGAGACGCCCTGTCTGCAGACTGATTATCGGAGCTCGCTGCATCTCCCACTGGTCCATCTGTGAGGGATACCTGCAGCCGTTTGTAGCTCACACTGCACTTTGCTATTGACGGGAACCAGCGGAGATTACCAACATTGGGTGAGAACACTGACCTATAAGTGAGGATACTGAACTACTTAAATTATCCACTTTCATACCGTGGGATCCCTCTGGTATATACATAAATTGGAGTACTCCTACACTCTAATATGTTAATTAATGGACCGCAATACTGCACATATCAGCTGATTCAGCTGCATTTAAGTACAATTGATCTAATATGAGTGATTACAGCTGAATCTGTATACAGTTTATATACAATCAGAAATATTGTGGCTACATTTTATCTGGTTATTATTGGCATAACTGTTTTTATTGTGTTGAACTCTAATAAATATTAGAAATATTTTTATTTATATACCATCAGCGCTCATTTATGTCTCTATTGAAACTTAAACAATCTATATCGTCTAAGGCATCCAGTTGCCGCATAGGAGCTGCTATCTAATCAATATATTTGGTGCTCATTTAATACATGTAACATTGCATTAGTGCCTGATTTAGCTAGGTAATTATATCTTGCATTTTGTCACCTCACTGACGTGACAGGCTCAGCTGTCAGTCATGCAGCCCCACTGCGCCCACTCTCTCCATACTCATACATACATGCCTTTCTGGGAGTGTCTCGTCCTGGCTGTCAGTGATGCAGCCCCACTGCGCCCACTCTCTCCGTACTCATACATACATGCCTTTCTGGGAGTGTCTCATCCTGGTTGTCAGTGAGACAGTGGGGGACATTTACTAAGATTCGTATTTTTCAGAATCATGTTCAAGTTCAAATGCGACTGACATCGACAGTGTAATCTTGCAACTTTTTGAATTGATTACGACTCATTTACTAAGCATTCGTATTCGTATTTTTTGTATCTTCCGATGTCGATGTCATTCGTGCTTTTCTGCTGTAGAATGCGGCCGCGTTTAGTTTTTTAGCGGCCGCGTAGGGGTTTTTTTTTACGAATGCGTCACAAGTCTGTTACGGCAGTGTTTTTTATTTTGCGGACGCGATTTGACTTCTAAGTTTCGTTTTCGTCACGCGGCCGTGATTGGTTGTATTCGTCAAGGAGGAGTGTCTGTGCATGTTACTATAAAAACGCCCCAAACACTCCGCACCTCGTGGGTTTAGCTAGTGGAGAGGAGAGAGGAAGGTGTATTTGGAGTTGGTGAGTTTGGTGGAGTTTTTGGTGGATTTGGAGAGGAGTTTGGTGATTGTTGAGTGCTGTACTGTGTGTGTTAGTAGTCTTGTGAACTTTGTTGTATTGTTTTTTACCAGTTTGTTAATTTTTTTGTCCTTGTTTTTTTATTTCAGTCTTTTGTCTTTGTTTGTGAGTGAGTGAGCGTGTGTGTTGGCTGTGTGGTGTGTAGTAGGAGTAGTGGAGGAGTGTGTTTTGTGTTTTCTTTTTTCAGTGTTTTCTGTTGTTTGTCATGTCCGACTCAGAGGTCAGTGTGGTGGCGGAGGTTAGTGAGGTGGAGGCTGGTAGTGAGGTGGAGGCTCGTAGTGAGGTGGAGGCTGTTAGTGAGGTGGAGGGGGGTAGTAAGAGGGAGGAGGTGAGTGAGGAGGAGGAGGAGGGGGTGCCTGTTGGTCAGTTTTCTAGTGATAGTGATGGTGCTGTGGCTCCGCAGCCACGCACCACTACCAAGACTGGCAGGAATATAAAGTTCAGCTATGCTGAAAACATGGCGTTGGTGCGGGAGCTGATGAAGCACCATCGCCAATTGTTTGGTCAGGATGCTGCCAGGGTGTCCTCCCGCAGGAAGTCTGCCCTGTGGGGGCAAGTCATACTTGCTGTCAATAGTGAGGGTGTGGTGAGGCGGACAGAGGACACGTGCCGCAAGCGGTTCTATGATATCAAGCGGCGTGTCAAGGCCAAGATGGCCAAAGAGGCCAAAGCTGCACGTAGGACCGGAGGTGGCCCACCTTTACGTGTCGCCTATCGGGACTGGGAGGAGCCTGTGCGGGCATTGATTCCAAGCGAAGTGGTGTGTGCTACTCACGTCCGGGATTCAGACCGACCCACGCAGGATGGTAAGTTTGTTTGTTAATGTTGATATTATTTTTTTTTTGGTGCAATTTGTGTTTTTTTTTGTGGTTTTTTTGAACAATTGCAGGACTATGCTCCCTTAAGGTGTGTTTTTGTTATTTCCATAATTTTTGCTGCTTGCATAAGTTGCTTTCAAATTTATGGCCCTATTTTTGGCGAAAATGCTGTAACGTGTGTTTTTTTTGTATGCATAATTTGGATTAAACTTAAACAGACCACTGTAAAACTTGTCAATTTCCAAAACAGTACATTTTGTTCAACTTAGAAAGTACGGAATCTCTGCACTATTTTGCAACATTGATGTTTGTTTATGACAAAAAGTGTGGCCCACATGACTTACTTTTATTTTATCCACTCAAAAAAAGTACATTGAAAACCACGTAAGCTTTTTATTGTTGTGTAAACCAAACCAAATATATGCTTACAGTACATCAATGGTTTGCACTGGGTCCTTTTACAAAATAAAAATAATATAATGTTGATGTTCCTTTTTTCACAGTCACACAGCCCAGCCGCCCAGAAAGGCCTCAGACCAGTCGTGATGATGCCGGTATTGCAGGTAAGTCTTCACTCTAGTCACTTTTTCTGAAAAAAAATATAAGTACAAAATATTAATTTAATCATTTCAACCTAGGTTCTGCTTCTGCCAGCCGACCTCCTGTAAGGCGCCCATCACAGGGCTCGGGCCACTTACCAAGGAGGACAACTAAGACTCGGCGTCTTGGGTCTGAATCTGCACCTCCATCATCCCCACCCAGGCGAAGGCTATCGGCAGTGTCATCCCAGCCACCACTGGCACTATTGGCGAGTTCGCAGAGTGATGAGCCCAGATCACCTCAGTTATCTGGTGAGTTAAATTTTAAACAAAACACATAAGCAAGAATATACACAGTACATTTATGATGATGTTAGTGGGTTTTGAGTTTACATGTTTTCACCTGCAATCAATGGGATGTAACGTCTTCTATTGCTCAAGGTGATTTGCTTAAAATAACTAAGGTCTTAGTGGATGGTTTAGACAATCTAGTTGTTTGTTAAAAACAGTTTTGAGGATACATAAAGCACACCCACTTTTCCATGTTCAAAATTATGAAGTGTATTAAATTTATTTACCAAACACAAAAGCATAAATAGTGAACACACATCGTCCATGACCAGTATGTAGATGGCTTACTTGCTCTGCTCCTCGCCACTATACAGGTAAGTTGTCTAGCTCGTGGTGAGGGGAGGGAATCTAACAGTGTAATGTTGTGGAGGGAAGTTAGTTAGGTGAGTAATATGCAATTTTGACAATATCTGTGCCTGTGTGTGGTTTATGGTTATAAAAAGAAAAAAATTGTTAACGTACAGAAAAACAAGAGGTAAGATTACAAAAATGTAGTATTAGGAATGTATTAATGTGTTGTATTCGGCACACCAAATTGAAAAACAAACAACATTGCATGTTGCCTCCCCCATACAGAGCACAACTTGATGTCCGGTGACGAGCAGCAGGGACCAGAACAACAGCCATCATTCACACTGCAACTTACAGCTGTTGATCCAAGCATGCCAATCCAGTTGCAGGATATACCCCAACCAACCAGCAGTCCACAACTGGCACAAGCTCCGCCCCAAACCCAAATTCCAGACGACTTTTGGGCAAGTTGGACAAGCCAACAGGCCCAAAGCAATGCCACACTCACCCAACACACACAACACCTTGCCAGTCTGCCCCATCATCTTCCGCGGCTTAGTCGCAACTCAGGCAGACTAATAGTCCAAGTAGGGAGAATGGCGACCTCTATGGAACAAATTAGGGCGGAAAATAGTCAAATGAACGCAAACTTAACACGCATTATAGATGACCAACAGCGACATCAGCAGGCACTTGTACAGATAATACAACACAATCAAGTGGTGAATGAGGCCTTATCCAGAATAGTAGCCAGCCACACTGCTACAAACACACAGCTGATTGCCAGTTTGAATAATCTCAGCAGCAATATTGCTAACATGGGTGGCCATCAAGCTACCTCCAGCTCTGGAACCACAACCCCGGTTCAAACGCCAGTCACCTCCCCTGTCCGGCGTTCATCAAGAGCACGTGCCAGTGAGCCAGCACCCAGCACACACAAGAGAAAAAAATAACTGCAAAATGTTGTTCAGAAAAAATAAAAGCTTTTGATTTAAAAACACATTCCTGGGTCCGACTCAAAAATGTATGAAGCTGGTCTGTATGTATGATGTTATGTTTTACAAGGGTAATGACTGTAAATGTTTTGTTAGCATCAACTAAGCACAAGGGACACAGCACTATAAACAACAAACAGTAAGTAACAGAACACACAATAGAAAGTATATGAAAGTGTTTAGAGAAGGCTAATTACAGCATAATTAAACTAACCTGTAAAATATCGCAGGATCACTTCTTGACGTACCTGCCTCCCTACATTTGTACTGACACTGTCACCAGATGGGTCTAACTCCTCTGCTTGCTGGCTGCTTTCTCCCTCACCATGTTCAAGATCTTGACTTAAACACAGATTATGGAGAAAACAGCAGCAGAACACAATCCTAGTCACCTTTGAGGGACTATACAACAAAAGGCCACCAGATTTATCTAGACACCGAAAACGTGACTTCAGCACCCCAAAACATCTTTCTATCACATTCCGTGTAGCCTTATGTGCATGATTATAACTGTGTTCAGCAGGAGAATCAGGGTGGGACAATGGAGTAAGGAGCCAAGAGTAGCGGCCGTAACCCCCATCACCTGAAAAACATATATAGTCAACATTAGGACATATGTGAGATGATTCTCTCACCTCCTTCAAAATCAAGCCTGTGGTTAAAAGACATACACACATAACATTTACAACATACCCAACAGCCAGCCATCAGGCATTTGTCCGTCCTCAAATTTATCGAAGAGCGATGACTGACTGAGGATGAAGGAGTCATGGCAGGCACCAGGGTAACCAGCAACAACACTCATAATTTTTAATTTTGCATCACAGACCACCTGGACATTAGTTGATGGATCCATATGCCTATTAGTATATATATACTGGCGGCCCTTAGGTGATCTCAGCTGAACGTGTGTGCAATCTATGGCCCCCAGCACATTGGGCATGCCAGCAAGCTCATAGAAAGCTACCCTGACAGCACTCCACTCCGACTCCTCTGTAGGGAAGCAGATTGATGCTTTAATGTGTGGCTCCAACACATCCAAAACCTGAGTGGACATTAAAGAAGCTAAGGTGAGTGTCATGTTATGTTAGTCTCTACAATACTGTGGTGTTTCAAATTACACAAGCAACACTTAGCCATAACAGCATAGGTTTTTGTAGACTCACCTGCATCAAATATCTTGAAAAGGTGGGCTGTGAGATCCCAATGACGTCGCCTGCCACAGCCTGGTAGCTCCCAGTAGCCATAAAGTGTAACACAGCCAGGAGTTTGTGTAGGCCTGAGACAGAGCGAGAGCGTGCTGTCTCAGGGTCTATGCCCAGTTTGACAAGGTCATACAGGTGGAAAATGTTGTTTCTATTTAGGCGGAACATCTGTATGACCCTATCATCGGACAATGCATTTAAGTTTAAACGCCCTTTAAAAAAACGAGGCTGGCGCAGCCTCCGCGGTACCTGGACAACCTGTTGGCCATGTTCACTTACCTGGTCCTGATTCCTGGAAGCCTCATGGAGCAGTCTAACGTATCCCACAGCCAACAAAAAACCATTGCCACACACTACAGCCGCCATTTCAGAGTGAGAGTAGTTGAGAATGTGGTTGAAACTCTTTTATAGGCCCAAAAATTCAGGTGTGAGTAATGGAAAATTAAGTTCACATGTAAACGCGGTTTTCAAAGGCAGCCGCGTTTTTTTTTAGGAAAAAAATGCGATTCGTAAATATTCGCGTCCGCAAATGCATTTTCGCGGCAGCAAATACAATTACGAATGGTTAGTAAATGACCGAGATTCGCATCTAAACAGGCGTAATTTGACCGATGGTGTACTCATTCGTAATTTTAGACTTGACCAAGGAAAAAAACACGAATGCCCTCATTACTGCCGTAAATACTGTTTAGTAAATGACCGAGATGACACTTAGAAGAAAAAACGCAATCACGGTCAAAATCGGGAGCTTAGTAAATGTCCCCCAGTGTCTGTGGCACAGCTGTGTAATCATGATGTGAGTGTGTGTGCTGAATAGTGAGTACTGCTAGCAGCAAGTCTTACAGCTTAACTGCAGTGTAGCAGTGTGGTGGGGGTGGTGGGGGTAAGAAGGTTGCTACACCAATGAGTCAAGAAAACCTCGGATCCAGTGATCATCAAGCAGTATGGTTCAGCATTAAGACAGAGACTGACTCGTCCCATACAAAAACAAAGGTGTTGGATTTTAGGAAGGCTGATTTTGTAGGGATGGGAAAATGTGTAAGCGATTCTTTGGCAGAGTGGAGGAACTTGGAAACAGTGCAGGAGAGGTGGAAAACATTCAAATGTGCAATATTGAAGGCAACAGACCTTTGTATCAAAACTGTTAGGAAAAACACAAGGAAAAGGAAGCCAGTGTGGTTTGCAAAAGAAGTAGCAAATATTGTGAGAGCAAAAAAGATGGCTTTTAGGAAATATAAGCAGACACAAAATAATGAAGACAAAAAGATATATCTTGTTAGACAGAAGGAGACAAAGAAGGTAATCAGATGTGCAAAGGCACAAGCTGAGGAGAAAATGGCCCAGTCAGTGGGTAAAGGAGGCAAAACTTTTTTTAGGTATATAAGCGAAAAAAGAAAAACAAAAGGCGGAATTATAAAACTAAAGACGGACACTGGGAATCTTGTTGAGGGAGACAATTTAATAGCAGATCATCTTAATGATTATTTTTGCTCAGTATTTACTACTGAAAGAGAGGGGAAGGGGCCACAGTTAAGTTGCAGGGATATTCAGGAAAATGAAACAAGTACATTTACAGAGGAGAAGGTCCTAACAGAACTCTCAAAGCTGAAAGTGGACAAATCTATGGGGCCAGATGGGATACATCCAAGGATACTAAAAGAACTTAAAGAGGTGCTGGTAGCACCATTGACAGAATTATTCAACCAGTCATTAGCTACAGGAGAAATTCCAGGGGACTGGAAAAGAGCAAACGTAGTCCCACTGCACAAAAGTGGAAGCAAGGAAGAGGCAAACAACTACAGACCAGTGAGTCTTACATCAGTAGTAGGGAAATTGATGGAAACACTCTTAAAAGAAAGAGTTGTAGATCATCTCAAATCCGGCAATTTACTGGATCCCAAACAGCATGGATTCACTGGGGGAAGATCATGTCAAACAAATCTTATTGACTTTTTTGATTGTGTGACTAAAGTGATGGATAAAGGTGGAGCCATGGATATAGCTTATCTTGACTTTAGTAAGGCTTTTGACACAGTTCCACATCGCAGACTGCTAAATAAACTTGAAAGTTTGGGATTGGATATTAGGATTATTGAATGGATAAGATCTTGGTTGAAGGATAGAAAACAGAGAGTTGTGGTAAATGGAGTGCATTCACAGGAGGGAAATGTTACCAGTGGAGTACCCCAGGGATCTGTACTTGGACCAGTGCTTTTCAATATCTTTATTGGTGACATTGCAAATGGGATTAAAGGGAAAGTATGCCTTTTTGCAGATGACACAAAGGTATGCAACAGGGTAGACACACCAGGTGGGGTAAAACAAATGATTGAGGATCTAGGTAGACTAGAGGAATGGTCAAGAGTCTGGCAATTACAGTTTAATGCCAAAAAATGCAAAATCATGCACTTGGGTCTCAAAAATCCTAAAGCTAAATACAGTATTAATGGCACTATACTGGAAACTACTGAGGAGGAAAGGGATCTAGGAGTCACTATTTCAGATGACTTAAAGGCAGGTAAGCAATGTAACAAGGCAATGAGGAAGGCTAGTCAGATGCTTGGCTGCATTGGGAGAGGAATCAGCAGCAGAAAGAAAGAAGTAATAATGCCACTGTATAGGTCATTGGTACGGCCTCATCTAGAATACTGTATTCAGTTCTGGAGGCCATATCTTCAAAAGGATATTAATACATTAGAAACTGTACAAAGGAGGGCAACTAAAATGGTGCATGGCCTACATCACAAAACATACCCAGAAAGACTAAGAAATCTCAATATGTATAGTTTGGAGCAGAGAAGAGAAAGGGGGGACATGATAGAAACTTTCAAATATATGAAGGGTTTTAACAAAGTCCAGGAGGGAAACATTCTCCAAATGAAGAGAAGCAATAGGACACGAGGACATGCACTGAGACTGGAGGGGGGGAGGTTCAGGGGAAATTTGCGGAAAAATTATTTCACAGAAAGGGTAGTGGACAAGTGGAATAGCCTCCCATCAGAGGTGGTAGAGGCTAAGACAGTAGAGCAATTTAAACATGCATGGGATAGACATAAGGATATCCTTACAAAGAAATAAGGAACAAATAAGGTTAGTGATAAAAAAAAAATAATATATAAAAAAAAAAAAAGGGGCAGACTAGATGGGCCAAGTGGTTCTTATCTGCCGACAAATTCTATGTTTCTATGTTTCTAAGGAATGGAGTAGTTGGATGGGACTCACACAGCAGGTGGTGAAAAGCTTAAAAAGGAGGAGTGGTTGGAAGAGGGAAGGAACTGGTAGGTTCAGAAGGGATTAGTGAGGGTAAGGACTCTCAAGGGAAATTGGAGTGGGATCCCACAGGTACCAAACTGGGTAAAGAGCAGCTTTTAGGAAGGAAATTGGTGAGCTAGTCCCTGTGGTTGACCCTTCTCTGCCTCATGCGGGGTGGATCCTTGGACTCTCCAGTTCCTCTAGAGGCTGTGGATTCTTCTTGCCCACTACCTGGTGGTTCTGTGGTCATCTCAGGCCATGAACCTCCCAGATGCCTGGCCTCCAGATAAACATGTAATGGTCATGCAGGTGGTCCTGGGCTGTGGAGGTGGAACAAGCAAAGGAAAGTTGTGTCCCTTCTGAAGGGGCAATGGTGGACATTGTGAATGGTGAAGGGAAGGTTTTTGTGGGTGAAGAGGGAGTTATGCCATATATACCAGAAGCATGGGTCCTCAGCCTATATGATGTGCCACCATTAATGTGGCCTCTGTCTTGTCCAACCAAGCTTGATTTATAGGCTTTGCAATTTTTTTAAGCAGGATAAAGGCTGAGTTTTTTATTTCTGCAGTAGACTAGAATAAGCCAAGACAGTCCCACTTCCATTACACCACCGGAATGTGATGGACAGTGACCACCGTGCCATCACTTACCTGTATGCTTACACAAAACAGAATGATGGAACACTTACACGGTTTCTTTACATCTTCTGGGGTCCACTCCGAGATTAGACATTATGGCATAATTATTCAGACGGGAATATAAAACAGCATAAAAAATAAAAGATTTAATGCAATAATTAGATGCAAACAAAAGCTTTTATTATGAAATACAGGGGAGTCTCCGCACCATATAGATGTAACATATAACAAACCACCGCAGATGGAACCCGGGTGACTCTAATGCACATGGTAATGTACAGGGTATATATGGACAGGATCTTGTATCAGAAAACACTCGACACTCCTGATCAAGATGAGTGTCTGCAACAAGTTAGGCAAACTAGAAGAAGTGAAAACACGTTCCAATGGCCGCCATATTGTCGTGCAGCAATACAGATTGTGCAAACTGGTATTAGACATTCACATTTACACAAAGCACAAGATACAAAATAAACAGCAGAAAAAAAGACCTAAGCATTTGGGATGTATTATTTAGGAAGTAAATAGAGGTACATTAATGAAAAGCGTGAGTAACAGTCATTAGTCTGTTTGTGAAGGTCTCTAGAGTGGAGGCCTATTGGACTGTGCAAGGCAGTGAGTTCCATGGTCAGGGCTGCAAAGCTAAAAGTTCAACCCTTAAATGAATTACTGAATTACAGGAGATTCTTGGTACTGCTGGTAACAGTCTTTCATCTGTAGAAGCCAGCAGGGCAGTAAGGAGGCAGAAGCTGCTTCTGGTACCTTGGACCATGTAATGCTGGGCTGGCATCATCCACCCCTGGCGCCCAGCTAGACAACTATTTAGGATTGGTATTAGGTTCTCAGTACATGGAGCAAAAAGCAGGTCATCTGCATAGCAGTGGTAGACCAGGCCATGACGTCTGATTACATCACCCAGTGGTAGCATGTATATTTTATAAAGCATAGGAGATAGGATTCACTCTTAACGAACATTGCATGACAGTGATAATTATACTCCAGAAGATTTAAATGGTTCCGTACTTGGGTAATGTCTAATATGTTCAACAAGAGCGGATTTATTCTCACCACAGGAAAATGGCTTCTCATCTGTGTGACTCCTCTGATGTGTAACAAGATTTGATTTATATGCAAAACATTTCCCACACTCAAAACAGGAATACGGCTTCTCACCTGTATGACTTCTCTGATGTGGAACAAGATCTGATTTCCGTGCAAAACATTTCTTACACTCAGAACAGGAATACGGCTTCTCACCTGTGTGACTTCTCTGATGTGTAACAAGAGCTGATTTCCGTACAAAACATTTCCCACACTCAGAACAGGAAAATGGCCTCTCACCTGTGTGACTTCTCTGATGTGTAACAAGAGCTGATTTCTGTGCGAAACATTTCCCACACACAGAACAGGAAAATGGTATCTCACCTGTGTGAGCATGCTGATGAATAACAAAATGTGATTTGTGTGCAAAACATTTCCCACACTCAGAACAGGAATACGGCTTCTCACCTGTGTGACTTCTCTGATGTATAACAAGAGATGATTTCCGTGCAAAACATTTCCTACACTCAGAACAGGAATATGGCTTCTCACCTATGTGACTTCTCTGATGTCTACTAAGATTTGATTTCGATGAAAACAATTTCCCACACTCAGAACATGGAAGTGGCTTCTCACCTGTGTGACTACTCTGATGTATAACAAGAAGTGATTTCTGTGGAAAACATTTCCTACACTCAGAACAGGAATATGGCTTCTCACCTGTGTGACTTCTCTGATGTGTAGCAAGAACTGATTTATGTGCGAAACATTTCCCACACTCAGAACAGGAAAATGGCCTCTCACCTGTGTGAGCATACTGATGAATAACAAAATGTGATCTCTGTGCAAAACATTTCCCACACTCAGAACAGGAATACGGCTTCTCACCTGTGTGACTTCTCTGGTGTATAACAAGAAATGATTTAGTTGCAAAACATTTCCTACACTCAGAACAGGAATATGGCTTCTCACCTGTGTGACTTCTCTCATGTCCAATAAGAGCTGATTTCTGTGCAAAACATTTCCCACACTCAGAACATGGAAATGGCTTCTCACCTGTGTGAGTTCTCTGATGTGCAACAAGACGTGATTTCCGTACAAAACATTTTCTACACTCAGAACAGGAATATGGCTTTTCACCTGTGTGACTTCTCTCATGTCCAATAAGAGCTGTTTTCTGTGTAAAACATTTCCCACACTCAGAACAGGAATATGGCTTCTCACCTGTGTGACTTCTCTCATGTCTAACAAGATTTGATTTATATGTAAAATATTTGCCACACTCAGAACATGGAAATGACCGCTCACCTGTGTGACTTCTCTGATGTGTAACAAGAGCCGATTTATATGTAAAACATTTCCCACACACAGAACAAGGAAATGGCTTTTCACCTGCCTTAACTGGCTGATTGGTAATACGCTTTGTGTTCTGTGCAAAACATCTGGCATCTATAGAACAGGGAAACACTGTATCTACTCTCAGAGCTGTATCAGATGCACCAATATTAGAGTGATCAGGAGAACATTTCCCAGGATCAGAGGGATCAGCTGATAGAGCTGGATGAATAATTGGGGTAATGGGGTTAGCTCCTGGAGAATCCTGTATACTGTCATTTTCTTTTATGTCACAATCCGGGGATAACATTAGATGTCCTTCTGAGATATTCCTGCATGTGTGTCCATCTGCTGGAAATAAAATACATTAATATATAAAATGAGTAGACAAGACCCAGGGTGTTACAGGATACAATATATAATTCTATAACTGAAATTTTTTACCTGTAATCATTGCTTTTATGTGTATTAAAAAACAAAAAACGGCTAGGATGCTTAAACTGGAGCTTGATCAACACTGAACGCTCACGTGGGATTACTAGAGGTGACATGGATGCTCATGTGTGATTACTAGAGATGACACGGATGCTCATGTGGGATTACTAGAAGTGACATGGACGCTCGTGTGGGATTATTAGAGGTGACATGGATGCTCATGTGGGATTACTAGAGGTGACATGGATGCTCGTGTGAGATTACTAGAGGTGACACGGACGCTCGTGTGGGATTACTAGAGGTGACACGGACCCTCGTGTGGGATTACTAGAGGTGATATGGACACTCGTGTGAGATTACTAGAGGTGACATGGACGCTCGTGTGGGATTACTAGAGGTGATATAGATGCTCGTGTGAAATTACTAGGGGTGACACAGACGCTCATGTGGGATTACTAGAGGTGACATGGACGCTCAGGTGGGATTACTAGAGGTGACATGGACGCTCATGTGGGATTACCAGAGGTGACATGGACGCTCGTGTGGGATTACTAGAGGTGACATGGACGCTCGTGTGGGATTACTAGAGGTGACATGGACGCTCGTGTGGGATTACTAGAGGTGATATAGATGCTCGTGTGAAATTACTAGGGGTGACACAGACGCTCAAGTGGGATTACTAGAGGTGACATGGACGCTCAGGTGGGATTACTAGAGGTGACATGGGCTTTGCAATAATAAAACAGCAAAGAAGAGAAAGTGATGTCCTGTTTGTTTATTAAGTGAAGTATGTAAGATAAATCAGTGATATATAAAACACAAAGGTTAATGTATAAAGGTGAATAAAGTAATAAAAAAACAAGTGGTTTTTGTAGTTAAACATCGGCATGTATATTATATTGGGTGTTAACTGATTCAGTGCTGGTAATCCTGTCCAGTAAGAATATATTAATATATTACACCCATATGAGGACGGGCTAAATTCCACATTTAATAATATTGTGGCAGAGTTTCCTCCAGCGGTAATCTCGATGTAACATCACACTGTATGTATAAACACTTTATGGGGGGGATTCAGTTCATCGCAAAAAATCTCTATCCAATTAGCCGCAAAAAGTTATTGGTGATAATTCTCCATAGGTTTTTTTAATTTGCGCACAAATGTCTGCGCACTGAGCAGTTGTGCGGTGTTAGGAGGAACTCATTTAAAAAGCCTTTTTAAAGGTTTCCTACTGTATTGTCTTACTGACCTATAGTTTCTTACTGTATTGTCTTACTGACGTATAGTTTCCTACTGTATTGTCTTTCTGACCTATAGTTTCCTACTGTATTGTTTTACTGACCTAGAGTTTCTTACTGTATTGCCTTACTGACCTATAGTTTCCTACTGTATTGTCTTACTGACCTATAGTTTCCTACTGTATTGTCTTACTGACCTATAGTTTCCTACTGTATTTTCTTACTGACCTATAGTTTCCTACTGTATTGTCTTACTGACCTAGAGTTTCTTACTGTATTGTCTTACTGACCTATAGTTTCTTACTGTATTGCCTAACTGATCTATAGTTTTACTGACCTATAGTTTCCTACTGTATTGTCTTACTGACCTATAATTTCTTACTGTATGGGCTTACTGACCTAGTTTACTACTGTATTGTCTTACTGACATAGTTTCTTACTGTATTGTCTAACTGACCTATTGTTTCTTACCATATTGTCTTACTGACCTACAGTTTCCTACTGTATTGTCTTACTGACCTATAGTTTCCTACTGTATTGTCTTACTGACATATAGTTTATTTCTGTATTGTCTTACTGACCTACAGTTTCCTACTGTATTGTCTTACTGACCTTGTTTCCTACTGTATTGTCTTACTGACCTAGTTTCCTACTGTATTGTCTTACTGACCTATAGTTTCCTACTGTATTGTCTTACTGACCTATAGTTTCCTTTTCTATTACATAGTAACATAGTATCTAAGGTTGAAAAAACAAGATTTTAATTACCTACCGTTAAATCCTTTTCTCGTAGTCCGTATAGAATGCTGGGGTCCATATTAGTACCATGGGGTATAGACGGGTCCACCAGGAGCCATTGGCACTTTAAGAGTTTAATAGTGTGGGCTGGCTCCTCCCTCTATACCCCTCCTACCAGACTCAGTCTAGAAACTGTGCCCGAGGAGACAACATACTTCGAGAGAAGGAAATACACAGATAATGGTGAGATTCATACCAGCTCACAGAACAGGCAATTCGGCTAACATGCCGGAAAACTTAGCAACAACTGAAACAGTAAATAATGCAGAACCTACCTAGGAACCAGGCAGTGCTGAACTATAAAACCAAAGCAGGAAAATGCAGCGCTGGGCGGGCGCCCAGCATCCTCTACGGATTACGAGAAAAGGATTTACCGGTAGGTAATTAAAATCCTATTTTCTCTTACGTCCTAGAGGATGCTGGGGTCCATATTAGTACCATGGGGATGTACCAAAGCTCCCAGATCGGGAGGGAGAGCATGGAGGGTCATGCAAAACTGCTTGACCAAACTTGAGGTCATCATAGGCCAAGGTATCGAATTGTAAAACTTAGCAAACGTGTTCGACCCAGACCAAGTAGCTGCTCGGCAAAGCTGTATAGCCGAGACACCCCGGGCAGCCGTCCAGGAAGAGCCCACCTTACGAGTAGAGTGGACCTTTATATTTTGGACACTGCAATCCTGCCGTAGAATATGCATGCTGGATGGTGAACCTGATACAGCGTGAAATCGACTGCTTAGAAGTAGGACACACAATTTTCTTGGGATCATAGAGGACAGAGAGTCAGTTTTCCTATGACTAGCCGTCCTCCTCACATAAATCTTCAAAGCCCTCACAACATCCAAGGCCTTTGAAGCAATTGAGGTGTCAGTAGCCACTGGCACCACAATAGGTTGGTTGGTTGGTTGATATGAAAAGCTGATACAACCTTAGGCAGGAACTGCGGACGAGTCCTGAGTTCCGCCCTATCTTCATGGAAGATCAGATAGAGACTTTTACAGGACAAAGCCCCCAATTTCGACAAGCGTCAAGCAGAAGCTACGGCCAACAAAGTGACCGCCTTCCATGTGAGAAACTTGATTTCAGCCTCCTGTAGAGGCTCAAACCAATCAGATTGCAGGAACTGTAATACCACATCAAGATCCCAGGGTGCCATTGGCGCCACAAAGGGAGGCTGGATGTGCAGAACCCCTTTCAAAAAGGTCTGAACCTCAGGGAGGACAGCCAATTGCTTTTGGAAGAAAATGGATAAAGCCGAGATATGAACCTTGATGGAGCCCAATCTCAGGCCCATATCTACACCTGCTTGCAGGAAAAGGAGCAAACGTCCTAGTTAAAACTCCACCGCAGGAAATTTCTTGGATTCACACAAAGACACATTTTTTCCAAATTCGATGGTAATGTTTAGTTGTTACCCCTTCCTAGCATGTATCAGGGTAGGAATCACCTCACTCGGGATACCCTTCCCAGCTAAGATCTGGCGCTCAACCGCCATGCCGTCAAACGTAGACGTGGTAAGTCTTGATAAGCGAACGGCACCTGCAGCAGCAGATCCTCCCGAAGAGGTAAGGGCTGTGGATCTTCCAGCAGAAGCTCCAGCAGATCCGCGTACCAAGCCCTCCTTGGCCAGTCCGGAGTAATGAGGATTGCCAGAACCTTTGTTCTTCTTACAAGTTGAAGAACTCTTGGAATCAGAGGAAGTGGAGGGAACACATACACTGACGTGAACACCCACAGTGTTACCAGTGCGTCCACCGCCACTGCCTGCGGGTCTCTCGACCTGGAACTGTACCTCTGCAGCTTCTTGTTGAGGCGGGAGGCCATTATGTCTATGTGAGGAACCACCCACCAACCGGTTACCTCCTCGAACACCTCCGGGTGGAGGCCCCACTCTCCTGGATGGAGATTGTGTCTGCTAAGGAAGTCTGCTTCCCAGTTGTCTACTCCCGGAATGAAGATTGCTGACATCGCCACTGCGTGCCTTTCTGCCCAGAGGAGGATTCTTGACACCTCTGACATTGCAGCCCTGCTCTTCGTTCTGCCTTTTCAGTTTATGTAGACCACTGTGGTCACGTTGTCCGACTGAACCTGAACAACTCGAGCCTGTAGGTGTGCTGCTTGAAGAAGGCCATTGTACGCGGCCCTTAGCTCCAGGATGTTTATTGGGAGAAGGAATTCTTGATACGACCACCTTCCTTGGAAGGTTTCTCCCTGAGCGAATGCTCCCCAACCTCTTAGACTTGTATCCGTGGTTAGAAGGATCCAGTCCTGAACCCCGAACCTTCAGCCTTCCAGAAGGTGTGGTAGTTGTAGCCACCACAGGAGCGAAATCCTGGCTCTTAGTGACAGACGTATCCTCTGGTGCATATGTAGGTGAGATCCCGACCACTGGTCCAAGAGATCCAGCTGAAAGGATCGAGCATGAAACCTTCCGTACTGCAGAGCCTCGTAGGAGGCAACCATCTTCCCCAGAAGGTGGATGCACTGATGAACCGATACCCGGGAAGGCTCCAAGACATCCTGGACTATTGTTTGAATCACCAATGCTTTCTCCACCGGTAGAAACCACCTCTGCACCTCCGTGTCGAGGATCATTCCCAGGAAAGCCTCCTTTTCGGCTCCAGATGAGACTTTAGAAGGTTCAGGATCCAACCGTGCTCCTTGAGCAGTTGTGTCGTGAGAGCAATGGATCTTAACAACTTCTCCCTGGATGACGCCTTGATCAGGAGATTGTCCAGATACGGAATTATGTTCACCCCCTGCTTGCGGAGCAGAACCATCATCTCTGCCATCACCTTGGTGAAGACCCTCGGTTGAAACTGATAGTGATCGTCTAACAGTCCAAACCTGAGATAAGCCTGATGCGGCGCCCAAATGGGAATGTGGAGGTACGCATCCTTGATGTCCAGGGACACCAGAAATTCCCCCTTCGTCAGTCCTGAGATGACAGCTCTCAGAGACTCCATCTTGAACTTGAACTCCCTGAGATAAGCGTCCAAAGACTTTAAGTTCAGAATTTGCGGTACAGAACCATCCGGCTTCGGTACCACAAGAAGGTTCAAATAGTAACCCTTGTACCACTGATGAGGCGGAACTGGAACAATGACCTTGGACACTAGCAGCTTTCAGATAGTTTCCAGAAGAATTGCTCTGTCTGCCAGCAAAGCCGGTAAGCCTGCTTTGAAGAAACGGTGAGGTGGGAAAGTTTGAAACTCCAGTCTGTACCCCCTGGACACTATATCCTGTATGCAAGGGTCCAGACCAGACAACACCCAGATGTGGCTGAAATGCCAGAGTCTTGCTCCCACCTGACCTTACTCCAGGCTGTGCGGTCCACCGTCATGCGGAGGACTTGGGGGTACCAGATGCAGGCTTCTGGTCTTGGGAACCTGCGGGAGCAAGCTTTTTTCCTTTAGAACAACCACCTCTGAAGAAGGTGTGAGAAGGCTTGTTCTTTCTAGGCCTCGCAGGCCAAAAGGACTGTGACATGGCTGGTGTAAAAGGTTTCTTTGTAGCCGGTGCAGCTGAGGGGAGAAAAGGAGACTTACTCGCCGTAGCCGTGGCAATCCATGCATCCAGCGCCTCCCCAAATAAAGCCTGACCTGTGTAGGGTAGGCCCTCCACGCATTTCCTGGATTCCGCATCTGCAGACCATTGGCGTAGCCAGAGACCCCTGCGAGTCGAGACGGACATGGAGGAGATCCCCGCAACCATGGAACCCAGGTCTTTCATGGAATCTACCAGGAACCCTGCAGAATCCTTACTGTTACATAAGAATAAATCAACGTCACCTGTATCCATCGTAGTCAAGTCCTCCTGCAGAGTGATTGACCACCTGGCTATAGCTTTAGAAATCCATGCACAGGCAATAGTAGGCTGCAGTATAGCCCCTGAAGCCGTATATATGGATTTGAGCGTAGCATCCACCTTGCGATCAGCCGGGTCCTTCAATGCGGTAGATCCCGGGACTGGTAAAACCACTTGTTTTGACAGCCTGGAAACAGAGACGTCCACTATAGGTGGAGACTCCAATTTCTTTCTATCATCCTCTGGGAATGGAAAAGCAACCAAGACCCTTCTTAGGGATCTGGAATTTCTTCTCCGGATTTTACCAGGCCTTTTCAAATATAGCATTTAATTTCTTGGATGCTGGAAAAGTGAGAGGGGCCTTCTTACTGTCCGTGAAAAAGGCCTCCTCTACCTGCTCAGGAGCTGTGTCAGAAATGTGCAACACATCCCATACGTCCTCAATCATCAACTGCACCCCCTTAGCAAGTGACACCGTCCACCTCGACACATCCCCGTCACCGTCTGCGTGTCAGAATCGGTGCCCGTGTCATCCTGCATAATCTTGGAAAGCGCACGTTTGTGAGAATGTACCGCGGGGACCCTGAGAGAGCAGTATCAGACCATACAACCATAGAGGATTGCAATACCTGAGTGACATGCTCAGTTCTTGTAACCCTCTCAGAAATCTGAGGAATAGTTCCCCTAAGAGAGACTAACCACTCTGGTTCTCTAGCTGGGATCTGCGCTACAACAGTGCAATCCTGACTACATGGGATGGGATCTTCCTGAGAAGATAAATCCTCTGCAGCATATGAGACAGAGTCTCTAGACATGTCTGCTAATACACCCCACATACACACAGGGTACAGGGCAGACAGAATTCCCCCCCCCAAGAATGGCAGAGAGACAAAGAGATTGGAGCCAACCCACACACAGCGCATCACAGGTATAGGGAGACCCTAAGCCAGCGCTGACTGTGTCCCTTAATAGGAGACAGAGTCTTACACAGCCTCCCCTCCCTTCTACAACCCCCCGGTACCGTACAGATAGCTGGAGTTGCGCTGGAGGGACTGATCTTCCACTTGCAGGCAGGAAAATGGCGCTGAAACGCTGCTGGGTCTGCTCTGAGAAGCTCCGCCCCTTAATGGGGTGGTCTTCCCGCTCTTCATAGATTATACTGGCCTGAGGTTTTGTGTGCTGGCTGAGATCCGCAGATGCCGAAAGGCTGGAATGGTCAGTGTAGGGTCAGGCGCTGGCTCAGGGCGCCCCTCACAGTGCCGAACATAGTTACCGCTGAGCTGTCCGGGAGCGCAGTACCTACCCTGTAGCCACCATCTTCACACCGACCCACCGTTTGTTAGGGGGGATGGTGACTCACTTGCCACACTTCAGCTCTGCAAGGGGGCGGCGGCATGCTGCTGGGGTGATCGTTTCCCTGTGGCGGGGAGCGATCTATCCCCTCTGGAGCTCAGTGTCCTGTCAGCGGAGACAGTGGCTTAGACCCCGCAGGGTGGGCACTACTTCCCCCCTCAGTCCCTCGATGCAGGGAGGCTGTTGCCAGAAGCCTCCCGGTAAAATAAAAACTCTAAGAAAAACGTTTACTAAAAAAACTTTGTAGAGCTCCTCCGGCACATTTTCTAAATTAAGTCTGGTAGGAGGGGCATAAGGGGAGGAGCCAGCCCACACTATTAAACTCTTAAAGTGCCAATGGCTCCTGGTGGACCAGTCCATGGTATTATGGACCCCAGCATCCTCTAGGACGTAAGAAAAAAGAATTTGTCCATCGAGTTCAACCTATTTGTGGTTTCCTGTGCAGTATTATTTTTGGCCTAAGTTTTGTCTGATGCTGATGTCAGCCGTTGTGTTTATTCCTTTTTTTTAATAACTGTAGTGCGTGACTATCTATGCACCCTAACCCTGGATATCCTTATCCATTGGGAATTTATCCAACCCATTCTTAAAGGTGTTGACTGTGTCCGCCATTATAACTCTAAGGCAGGGAATTCCAAACACGTATTGTCCTTACTATGAAAAAAACATTTCCCGGCTTTGTGCGGAATCTCCTCTCCTCTAACCTAAGCAAGTGTCCATGTGTCCTCTGTGCTGATCTTACCAAACACAGGTCCCGCGCAAGCTCCGTGTATTGTCCCCTTATATATTTGCAAATGTTGATCATGTCCCCTCTTAGTCTCCTCTTTTCCAGTATAAACATGCCTAGCCTAGCAAGCCTTTCCTCGTACTCCAGAGTCTCCATGCCCTTAATTAGTTTGGTCGCCCGCCTCTGAACCTTTTCTAGCTCCAGAATATCCTTTTTGTAGTATGGTGCCCAAAATTCTACACAGTATTCAAGATGTGGCCTCACTGGTGATTTATATAATGGGAGCATAATACTCTCGTCCCTTGCATCAATTCCCCGTTTTATGCATGCTAATATCTTTTTAGCTTTCTTTGCTGCAGTCCTACTTTGGGTACTGCTGCTTAGTTTGCTATCTATGAGGACACCTAAGTCTTTTTCCAGTACAGAATCCCCCAAAATTGCCTTATTTAGTATGTAGGTGTTACTTTTGTTCTTGTTACCACAGTGCATTACCTTACACTTGTCTGTGTTGAAGCTCATTCTCCATTTGGCTGCCCATGCTTCTAGTTTAACCAAGTCGTTCTGAAGGCTCAGCATCCCCCTCCGTTATTTAAAACCTTACACAATTTGTTATCGTCTGCAAAAATTGACACCATGCTCCCTAGACCTTCTGTTAGGTTGTTAATGAAAATGTTGAACAATAGTGGTCCTGGTACAGACCCTTGTGGCACACCACTTAGCACTTCAGTCCAATTTGAAAATAATCTATTGACCACAAAGCGCTGCTCCCTATTATCTAACCAATTACTGACCCAAGTGCATATTGTGCTCCCTTGCCCCATTTCTTGTAGCTTATAGATAAGTCGCGTATGTGGTACTGTGTCAAAAGCTTTGGCAAAGTCTAAAAAGATTACATCCACCTCCTTACCCTGATCAAGGTTCGCACTTACTGTTTCATAAAAGCCAAGTTGGTTTGACATGATCTGTCCTTCACAAATCCATGTTGGTTCCTTTTAATGACCTTATTGAACTTCTGAATACTATCCCTTAGAATACCTTCCAATACTTTCCCCACTATAGATGTAAGACCTGAACCCTCTGGCACTTTCTCTTCATTTGATCCCACAAGTGAAGATGAAGTATCAACACTCTTTTCATCCTCCTACTCCACTACCTCTCCTCTTGATCCTATATCCTCACAGGTCAGTAAAACTTTGTCTCCTGTGCTTATCCCAACCTTAACTTAAATCTGTAATTTCTCTCTCTCTACTGGTATCTTTCCCGCTCTGTTTAAACATGCAGTGATTACTCCCATTACTAAACAAACACAACTCTGACCCAAACACACTCTCTAACTACCGTCCCATTTCTTAGCTATCTGGTCCCTCCAAGCTACTTGAGAGACTTGCCTACACTCGCCTTACACACTTTCTTAACTCCCACAACTTATTGGACTGACTTCAGTCAGGCTTTCGTGCCCAACTCTCCACAGAGACGGGACTGACCAAAGTAGTGAATGATCTAATCACTGCTAGATCAAAAGGCCATTACACACTACTTATTCTTCTAGATCTCTCTGCTGCTTATGACACTGTTGACCACTCTCTTCTCATACAAATACTACAATCTCTAGGTCTTCAGGACACAGCCCTCACTTGGTTTTCATCCTACCTATCTAATCGCTCTTTCAGTGTTCACTTCTCTGATTCTACCTCTTCTTCTCTACCTCTATCAGTTGGAGTACCGCAAGGCTCAGTCTTAGGTCCTCTGCTTTTCTCAATCTATACCTCCTCTTTTGGTAAACTGATCAGCTCCTTTGGATTTCAGTATCATTTGTATGCTGATGACACTCAAATCTACCTATCCTCCCCAGATTTGTCACCATCTGTATTGGCTCGTGTCACTGGATGCCTGTCTGCCATTTCATCTTTGATGTCATCTCGCCACCTCAAACTCAACATTTCCAAAACACAATTAATTATTTTCTCACCAGCTAAAAGTAGTTACCAACCTGATATCTCCATAACTGTTGACAATGCAACTATCTACCCTACCCCACAAGCTCGTTTCCTAGGTGTCACCCTTGACTCTGAACTGTCCTTTGTTCCACACATTCAATCTGTCTCTAAATCATGTTACATGCACCTAAAAAACATATCCAAAACATGCCCTTATCTTACACAAGACACAGAGAAAAACTCTAATCCATGCACCCATCATCTCCCACATTGATTATTGTAATAGTCTCCTTACTGGTCTTCCCAAACATAGGCTCTCACCACTACAATCCATTTTAAATGCAGCTGCGAGGCTAATCTTCCTCGCCAGACGTTCTTCATCTGCTGATCCACTCTGTCAGTCCCTCCATTGGTTACCGGTATTCTACCGTGTCAAATATAAAATACCTTTACTGACATACAAGGCTATTAACCAAACTGCACAATCATACATCTCCTCACTCATCTCAAAATATCTCCCTACCAGACCTCTCCGCTCTGCACAAGTTCTGCATCTCTCATCCATATATATTACCTGTTTCCACACAAAATTACAGGACTTTACCCGGGCTTCACCCACTCTGTGGAATGCACTCCCACGCACAATAAGACTCTCCTCTAGTCTCCAAACCTTTAAACATTCCCTGAAAACTCATCTCTTCAGACAAGCCTACCAAATTTCAGACCCACTCACACAATCTTCAATGCTTCCCTATCCAGTTACATCCCCTCTGTACAGTCCACATAACCTCACATTTTGTCTTCCAACATTGCTGGGTGGTCATATCATACAACTCATTAAGAACCTAGCAATCTGGTGGACCATTATACAATAGGTAGAATCTATCCTTGTGTATCAATGCCTATTTTCCCTTAGATTGTAAGCTTGCAAGCAGGGCCTTCCTACCTCTAAGTCTGTCTGTTTTTACCCAGTTTTGTTCTATAACTGTTGTTCTAATTGTAAAGTGCAATGGAATATGCTGCGATATATAAGAAACTGCTAATAAATAAATAAATAAATAAATAAATAAATGAGACTAACTGGTCTACGTGCACCAGGATTCTCTTCTCATGCGGGTAAGAGAGCAATGACATGTCTTACTTGCTTGAGGAAGAATATTGGTAAGACAATACCAACAGAGCCATCCCATATCCCTCCTACAGATGGACCTTTTCAGGTAATACAAATCGACTTCATACAGTTACCACCCTGTAGAAATTTGAAATATGTGTTAGTATGTATCTATGTATTTTCCAACTGGGTAGAAGCATTCCCTGCTGCCACAAATACTGCTGTGTTCACTGCAAAGAAAATCGTGCAGGAATTTGTGTGTTGATATGGTATCCCTAGAGTGATTGAAAGGGGTAGGGGTACCAATTTTACAGGTGAAGTCTTTCAGGTCATGTGCAAACTGATGGGAATTAATAGCAAGCTACATACTCCATACCGACCACAGGCGAGTGCGAAGGTAGAGAGAGTGAACAGCACTATTAAGAACAAGCTGAGCAAAGTGATGGCTGAAACTGGATTGCTGTGGCCAGAAGCTTTGCCACTAGTGTTATACAGCATCAGAACCACTCCCAGGTCCCTGCTTAACTTATCACCCCATGATATTCTTTTTGGTCGACAACCTCATGTAATGATAGACCCCCAGGATGATTTGAAATGCAATAATGATATGACTGTGAAATATTTGGTTGGGATGAGCCAGCAGCTGAGAAATCAACAAAGAAATCTAAAGCTGGCGATTCCTGACCTACCGAACAGTAATTGTCATGACAATGAGCCTGGGGATTATATGATGATACAAAATTTTCTACGCTCAGGTTGCCTCGTTGACAGGTGGGAAGGACCGTACCAAGTCTTATTAACCAGCACTACAGCATTAAAAGTCCCTGAAAGAGAGACTTGGGTCCACTCGTCCCACTGCAAGAAGGTCGCTAACCCGGAGAAGACTCGTAACAAAGAGCAAGGTTTAGAGAACCTCGTCTCACTAGAATGTTTGTTACAGGACTGTTGAAAGGCACCTGAGCACGGAGAGCAACAAGAGCTAGAACGGTTGTCGCACCATTTTCTTTTTTCACCTCCCCCTGCATTTTCCTTTCTTTTCTCCTTATTTTCCTCCTTTCCCCTAACGAAATGGATCGATCACAAGAGACTGTGTTTCGGGTTCTGTTAGTAATTCTGGTTTTGATCAGGATAGTTTGTTTTGGTGAGGGTCCCAGAGAGGTCGAGCAGGGATCTGGAATGGGTTCTGATGGCGAGTATGAATTAGTAGGATCTCAGGAGCGGTGAAGAAAAGAAGTGTATACTAGTAATAGCGCTCTCCAGTAACCATGGTTACTGGAGAGCGCTATTACTAGTATACACTTCTTTTCTTTACCCATATCAGTCAGTGTGTTTTGGATGCACACTTGTGTTATACTGTGTAGCTGCACCACTGTTTTATTGCGCACTGTATTTTGAAGTTGTTTTTCTCTAGGATCTCAGGAGCGGCACATCGCTCAAGTAAAGGCTGGCATCAGTAAGCGCTCTGGTAGTCAGGGAGCTCGGAGGCACTGTGAGGGGTTATTGTCTGATGAATATTGTATTTGTAGGAATTGTGAGAATATAGTAGAGGATGGGTGTATCCAGAGATGTCAGTCCAACATTAATATCGATATGGACCGTCATCCGTTGAGTGATTACCACTCACTAGTGGGTAAGGTCTTAAACCAGACAGAATGTTGGGTGTGCTCACAAGCACCTTCATGACAGAGTAAGTCAGGATAAGTGCCGTACCCTTTAGCAATAGACGAGGTACTCGAATTACGGGGCAGGAGACCGGTGGACAAGAAATTCAATATATCTAGTCCCCCTAGCTTTAAGCTCCACCAGTACAACGTAGATAGATCCCTGTTGTGTTTTAATATTTCCAATTACTGAAAACAAGGAAATTGGGAAGTGACATGGAATAACCAGACAATGACTTTTTCACATAGATAGGAATCCTATCGACTCTGAACTTGTACGCAAGATAGCCAACAGTGGGAGGTATTTTCGGTATAGGTATACTCGTGGAAGCAAGACAGAGGATTCAGAGAAATGGAGTTATCTGTAAGTACCAAAATCCTCTTTTCTCTTTCATCCACTAGAGGATACTGGAGTCCTACACAGTAGAGGACATCCCAAAGTTATCCTGTCGGTGGCCTGCAAAACTAAACGTCCGAACTTAGAGTGTCCGGACGCAAAGGTATCAAACTTGTAAAATTTTGCGAATGTGTGGGCTGAGGACCACGTCGCTGCTCTGCAAAGTTGAGTAGTGGAAACACCTCTGGCAGCCGCCCATGAGGCACCCACTGATCTGGTGTATGAGCACCCATCTGAACCGGAACCTGTTTGCCACAGGAAATATAAGCTTGCCAAATGGCAAGTCAAATCCATTTAGACCAGAGGTTCTCAAACTTGGTCCTCGGGGGGCCCACACAGTGCATGTTTTGCAGGTCTCCTCACAGAATCACAAGTGAAATAATTAGCTCCACCTGTGGACCCTTTTAAAATGTGTCAGTGAGTAATTAATACACCTGTGCACTTGCTGGGTTACCTGCAAAACATGCACTGTGTGGGCCCCCTAGGACCGAGTTTGAGAACCTCTGATCTAGACAAAGGCTGCTTAGATGCTGGCCAACCCTTCTTTGGCCCATCATAAAGAACAAACAATGGTTTGACTTTCTGAAGGAAGACGTAACTTGTAGAGATGAGCGCCGGAAATTTTTCGGGTTTTGGTTTTGGGTTCGGTTCCGCGGCCGTGTTTTGGGTTCGACCGCGTTTTGGCAAAACCTCACCGAATTTTTTTTGTCGGATTCGGGTGTGTTTTGGATTCGGGTGTTTTTTTCAAAAAACCCTAAAAAACAGCTTAAATCATAGAATTTGGGGGTCATTTTGATCCCAAAGTATTATTAACCTCAAAAACCATAATTTCCACTCATTTTCAGTCTATTCTGAATACCTCACACCTCACAATATTATTTTTAGTCCTAAAATTTGCACCGAGGTCGCTGTGTGAGTAAGATAAGCGACCCTAGTGGCCGACACAAACACCGGGCCCATCTAGGAGTGGCACTGCAGTGTCACGCAGGATGTCCCTTCCAAAAAACCCTCCCCAAACAGCACATGACGCAAAGAAAAAAAGAGGCGCAATGAGGTAGCTGACTGTGTGAGTAAGATAAGCGACCCTAGTGGCCGACACAAACACCGGGCCCATCTAGGAGTGGCACTGCAGTGTCACGCAGGATGTCCCTTCCAAAAAACCCTCCCCAAACAGCACATGACGCAAAGAAAAAAAGAGGCGCAATGAGGTAGCTGACTGTGTGAGTAAGATAAGCGACCCTAGTGGCCGACACAAACACCGGGCCCATCTAGGAGTGGCACTGCAGTGTCACGCAGGATGTCCCTTCCAAAAAACCCTCCCCAAACAGCACATGACGCAAAGAAAAAAAGAGGCGCAATGAGGTAGCTGACTGTGTGAGTAAGATAAGCGACCCTAGTGGCCGACACAAACACCAGGCCCATCTAGGAGTGGCACTGCAGTGTCACGCAGGATGTCCCTTCCAAAAAACCCTCCCCAAACAGCACATGACGCAAAGAAAAAAAGAGGCGCAATGAGGTAGCTGACTGTGTGAGTAAGATAAGCGACCCTAGTGGCCGACACAAACACCGGACCCATCTAGGAGTGGCACTGCAGTGTCACGCAGGATGTCCCTTCCAAAAAACCCTCCCCAAACAGCACATGACGCAAAGAAAAAAAGAGGCGCAATGAGGTAGCTGACTGTGTGAGTAAGATAAGCGACCCTAGTGGCCGACACAAACACCGGGCCGATCTAGGAGTGGCACTGCAGTGTCACGCAGGATGGCCCTTCCAAAAAACCCTCCCCAAACAGCACATGACGCAAAGAAAAAGAAAAGAAAAAAGAGGTGCAAGATGGAATTGCCCTCCCACCCACCCTTATGTTGTATAAACAGGACATGCACACTTTAACCAACCCATCATTTCAGTGACAGGGTCTGCCACACGACTGTGACTGATATGACGGGTTGGTTTGGACCCCCCCCCAAAAAAGAAGCAATTAATCTCTCCTTGCACAAACTGGCTCTACAGAGGCAAGATGTCCACCTCATCATCATCCTCCGATATATCACCGTGTACATCCCCCTCCTCACAGATTATCAATTTGTCCCCACTGGAATCCACCATCTCAGCTCCCTGTGTACTTTGTGGAGGCAATTGCTGCTGGTCAATGTCTCCGTGGAGGAATTGATTATAATTCATTTTAATGAACATCATCTTCTCCACATTTTCTGGATGTAACCTCGTACGCCGATTGCTGACAAGGTGAGCGGCGGCACTAAACACTCTTTCGGAGTACACACTTGTGGGAGGGCAACTTAGGTAGAATAAAGCCAGTTTGTGCAAGGGCCTCCAAATTGCCTCTTTTTCCTGCCAGTATAAGTACGGACTGTGTGACGTGCCTACTTGGATGCGGTCACTCATATAATCCTCCACCATTCTTTCAATGGTGAGAGAATCATATGCAGTGACAGTAGACGACATGTCCGTAATCGTTGTCAGGTCCTTCAGTCCGGACCAGATGTCAGCATCAGCAGTCGCTCCAGACTGCCCTGCATCACCGCCAGCGGGTGGGCTCGGAATTCTGAGCCTTTTCCTCGCACCCCCAGTTGCGGGAGAATGTGAAGGAGGAGATGTTGTTGACAGGTCGCGTTCCGCTTGACTTGACAATTTTCTCACCAGCAGGTCTTTCAACCCCAGCAGACTTGTGTCTGCCGGAAAGAGAGATCCAAGGTAGGCTTTAAATCTAGGATCGAGCACGGTGGCCAAAATGTAGTGCTCTGATTTCAACAGATTGATCACCCGTGAATCCTTGCTAAGCGAATTAAGGGCTCCATCCACAAGTCCCACATGCCTAGCGGAATCGCTCCGTGTTAGCTCCTACTTCAATGTCTCCAGCTTCTTCTGCAAAAGCCTGATGAGGGGAATGACCTGACTCAGGCTGGCAGTGTCTGAACTGACTTCACGTGTGGCAAGTTCAAAGGGCATCAGAACCTTGCACAACGTTGAAATCATTCTCCACTGCGCTTGAGACAGGTGCATTCCACCTCCTATATCGTGCTCAATTGTATAGGCTTGAATGGCCTTTTGCTGCTCCTCCAACCTCTGAAGCATATAGAGGGTTGAATTCCACCTCGTTACCACTTCTTGCTTCAGATGATGGCAGGGCAGGTTCAGTAGTTTTTGGTGGTGCTACAGTCTTCTGTACGTGGTGCCTGTATGCCGAAAGTGTCCCGCAATTCTTCTGGCCACCGACAGCATCTCTTGCACGCCCCTGTCGTTTTTTTAAAAATTCTGCACCAACAAATTCAAGGTATGTGCAAAACATGGGACGTGCTGGAATTTGCCCATATTTAATGCACACACAATATTGCTGGCGTTGTCCGATGCCACAAATCCACAGGAGAGTCCAATTGGGGTAAGCCATTCCGCGATGATCTTCCTCAGTTGCCGTAAGAGGTTTTCAGCTGTGTGCGTATTCTGGAAACCGGTGATACAAAGCGTAGCCTGCCTAGGAAAGAGTTGGCGTTTGCGAGATGCTGCTACTGGTGCCGCCGCTGCTGTTCTTGCGGCGGGAGTCCATACATCTACCCAGTGGGCTGTCACAGTCATATAGTCCTGACCCTGCCCTGCTCCACTTGTCCACATGTCCGTGGTTAAGTGGACATTGGGTACAACTGAATTTTTTAGGACACTGGTGAGTCTTTTTCTGACGTCCGTGTACATTCTCGGTATCGCCTACCTAGAGAAGTGGAACCTAGATGGTATTTGGTAACGGGGGCACACTGCCTCAATAAATTGTCTAGTTCCCTGTGAACTAACGGCGGATACCGGACGCACGTCTAACACCAACATAGTTGCAGCAGGATGACTGCTGTGATATTTCATCTTCCTCGCAAAGGACTGTTGAACAGTCAATTGCTTACTGGAAGTAGTACAAGTGGGCTTACGACTTCCCCTCTGGGATGACCATCAACTCCCAGCAGCAACAACAGCAGCGCCAGCAGCAGTAGGCGTTACACGCAAGGATGCATCGGAGGAATCCCAGGCAGGAGAGGAATCATCAGAATTGCCAGTGACATGGCCTGCAGGACTATTGGCATTCCTGGGGAAGGAGGAAATTGACACTGAGGGAGTTGGTGGGGTGGTTTGCGTGAGCTTGGTTACAAGAGGAAGGGATTTACTGGTCAGTGGACTGCTTCCGCTGTCGGCCAAAGTTTTTGAACTTGTCACTGACTTATTATGAATGCGCTGCAGGTGACGTATAAGGGAGGATGTTCCGAGGTGGTTAACGTCCTTACCCCTACTTATTACAGCTTGACAAAGGGAACACACGGCTTGACAAATGTTGTCCGCATTTCTGGTGAAATACTTCCACACCGAAGAGCTGATTTTTTTGGTATTTTCACCAGGCATGTCAACGGCCATATTCCTCCCACGGACAACAGGTGTCTCCCCGGGTGCCTGACTTAAACAAACCACCTCACCATCAGAATCCTCCTGGTCAATTTCCTCCCCAGCGCCAGCAACACCCATATCCTCCTCATCCTGGTGTACTTCAACACTGACATCTTCAATCTGACTATCAGGAACTGGACTGCGGGTGCTCCTTCCAGCACTTGCAGGGGGCGTGCAAATGGTGGAAGGCGCATGCTCTTCACGTCCAGTGTTGGGAAGGTCAGGCATCGCAACCGACACAATTGGACTCTCCTTGTGGATTTGGGATTTCGAAGAACGCACAGTTCTTTGCGGTGCTACTGCTTTTGCCAGCTTGAGTCTTTTCATTTTTCTAGCGAGAGGCTGAGTGCCTCCATCCTCATGTGAAGCTGAACCACTAGCCATGAACATAGGCCAGGGCCTCAGCCGTTCCTTGCCACTCCGTGTGGTAAATGGCATATTGGCAAGTTTACGCTTCTCCTCCGACAATTTTATTTTAGGTTTTGGAGTCCTATTTTTACTGATATTTGGTGTTTTGGATTTGACATGCTCTGTACTATGCCATTGGGCATCGGCCTTGGCAGACGACGTTGCTGGCATTTCATCGTCTCGGCCATGACTAGTGGCAGCAGCTTCAGCACGAGGTGGAAGTGGATCTTGATCTTTCCCTAATTTTGGAACCTCAACATTTTTGTTCTCCATATTTTAATAGGCACAACTAAAAGGCACCTCAGGAAAACAATGGAGATGGATGGATACTAGTATACAATTATGGATGGACTGCCGAGTGCCGACACAGAGGTAGCTACAGCCGTGGACTACCGTACTGTACTGTGTCTGCTGCTAATATAGACTGGATGATAATGAGATGTAGTATGTATAAAGAAGAAAGAAAAAAAAAACCACGGGTAGGTGGTATACAATTATGGACGGACTGCCGAGTGCCGACACAGAGGTAGCTACAGCCGTGGACTACCGTACTGTACTGTGTCTGCTGCTAATATAGACTGGATGATAATGAGATGTAGTATGTATAAAGAAGAAAGAAAAAAAAAACACGGGTAGGTGGTATACAATTATGGATGGACTGCCGAGTGCCGACACAGAGGTAGCTACAGCCGTGGACTACCGTACTGTACTGTGTCTGCTGCTAATATAGACTGGATGATAATGAGATGTAGTATGTATAAAGAAGAAAGAAAAAAAAAACCACGGGTAGGTGGTATACAATTATGGACGGACTGCCGAGTGCCGACACAGAGGTAGCTACAGCCGTGGACTACCGTACTGTGTCTGCTGCTAATATAGACTGGTTGATAATGAGATGTAGTATGTATAAAGAAGAAAGAAAAAAAAAACACGGGTAGGTGGTATACAATTATGGACGGACTGCCGATTGCCGACACAGAGGTAGCTACAGCCGTGGACTACCGTACTGTACTGTGTCTGCTGCTAATATAGACTGGATGATAATGAGATGTAGTATGTATAAAGAAGAAAGAAAAAAAAACCCACGGGTAGGTGGTATACAATTATGGACGGACTGCCGAGTGCCGACACAGAGGTAGCTACAGCCGTGGACTACCGTACTGTACTGTGTCTGCTGCTAATATAGACTGGATGATAATGAGATGTAGTATGTATAAAGAAGAAAGAAAAAAAAAAAACACGGGTAGGTGGTATACAATTATGGATGGACTGCCGAGTGCCGACACAGAGGTAGCTACAGCCGTGAACTACCGTACTGTGTCTGCTGCGACTGGATGATAAATAATGATATAAAAAATATATATATATCACTACTGCAGCCGGACAGGTATATATTATATAATGACGGACCTGCTGGACACTGTCTGTCAGCAGAATGAGTTTTTTATTTTATAGAATAAAAAAACACCACACAAGTCACACGACGTGTGTTTAACTTTTACAGGCAGACAATCACAATACAATATAGTATACTATACTGGTGGTCAGGTCACTGGTCAGTCACACTGGCAGTGGCACTCCTGCAGAAAAAAAAGTGTGCACTGTTTAATTTTAATATGTACTCCTGGCTCCTGCTATAACCTAACTGCTCCCCAGTCTCCCCCACAATTAAGCTGTGTGAGCACAGTCAGATATTATACATAGATGATGCAGCACACTGGGCTGAGCACAGATATGGTATGTGACTGAGTCACTGTGTATCGTTTTTTCAGGCAGAGAACGGATTATATTAAATAATATAAAACTGCACTGGTGGTCACTGGTCAGTCACTAGTATAACTAACTAATACTATCAGCAAAATTCTGCACTCTCTGTCTGAGTACTCCTCCTAAGCTCCAGTAAATGAAGTGTCACTGTCTCACTCTGTCACTAGTATAACTAACTAATACTATCAGCAAAATTCTGCACTCTCTGTCTGAGTACTCCTCCTAAGCTCCAGTAAATGAAGTGTCACTGTCTCACTCTCACTCTCCTATCTATTTTTCTTCTCTAAACGGAGAGGACGCCAGCCACGTCCTCTCACTATCAATCTCAATGCACGTGTAAAATGGCGGCGACGCGCGGCTCCTTATATAGAATCCGAGTCTCGCGATAGAATCCGAGCCTCGCGAGAATCCGACAGCGTCATGATGACGTTCGGGCGCGCTCGGGTTAACCGAGCAAGGCGGGAAGATCCGAGTCGCTCGGATCCGTGTAAAAAATCATGAAGTTTGGGCGGGTTCGGATTCCGAGGAACCGAACCCGCTCATCTCTAGTAACTTGTACGTATACCCGTAAAGCTCGGACAACATCCAAGGACACTTCCCCATCTCCGAGACCCTGAAAAAATGGGACCACAATTGGCTGGTTTACGTGAAACCCCGAAACCAACCTTAGGAAGGAAATCTGCTCTTGTACAGAGTTCTGCCCTATCCTCATGAAACATTCAAAGGACTCTTACACGATAAGGCTCCCAACTCAGAAACCCGCCTGTCCGAAACCAAGGCAAGCAATAATGTGACCTTCCAAAAGAGATATTTCAGGTCTGTTCTTGCTAACGGCTCAAAAGTTGGAGATCTAAAAAATTCCAACACCAAATTTAAGTCCCATAGCGCAGTGGTAGGACGAAAAGGGGGTTGTATCCTCAGAACCCCCTGTAAAAAGGTTTGAACCTCTGGCAAGAATGCTAACTGCTTGTTGAAATAGGATGGAGAGCGCCGAAATTTGAACCTTCAGAGAGCCCAGCCTCAGTCCTACATCTAGACCGGCCTGAAGGAAGAGTAGAAGTCTGGATAAGTGGAAGTTCATCGAATTCCACCCACGCTCTTAACACCAGTCCATGTACCTCTTAAAAAATCCTGTAGTAGTGCATGGCTGTGACTGGCTTCCTAGCGGCAAACATCGTAGGAATGGCCGCTCTTGGTATCCCTCTGTTTCTTAAGATCCAGGTTTCAATAGCCACGCCGTTAAATGCAGCCTGTGCAGGTCTGGGTGTTGGAACAGTCCCTGAGATAGCAGGTCCTCCCTCTGAGGTAACCGCCAAGGATCTTCCACTAGTAACCCTCGCAGGTCTGAGTACCAACTCCTGCGGGGCCAATCTAGTGTGATTAGAAATGGCCACACTCGTTCTCGTTTCAACCGTTTCAGAACCCTGGGTATGAGTGGGAAAGGTGGAAAAATGTAAGCCCTCCTGTAACACCAAGGAAGTGTTAAAGCGTCCACTCCTTCTGCTGCTGGATCTTTTGTCCTGGACACATATCTGGGCAGCTGATGGTTTTGCCGAGACGCCATTAGATCGACTTGAGGTAGACCCCATCTCCTCACCACCATGTCGAAAATCCGTGGATGTAGGCACCACTCTCCCGGATGCATGTCCTGGCGGCTGAGATAATCTGCTTCCCAGTTTTCCACACCCGGAATGAACACTGCCGAGAGGATGATGTTTCGCCTTCCTGCCCACAACAAGATCTTTGTGGCTTCCTTTAATGCCATCCTGCCCTTTGTTCCTCCTTGATGGTTTATGTAAGCCGTCGTCGTGACAATATCTGACTATATCTTTAAGTGTTGACCCATGACTAGGTCTGCGGCTAAGAGAAGCGCATTGTAAACTACTCTCAGTTCGAGAATGTTTATGGGTAGGCTGCTCTCCTGTAACGTCCATCCTTTATGTCCATTGATACCATGACCCCTCCATGTTCTAAACCCACAATAACTGACTGGATTTATTCCATCTTGAATCTGCAAACCGTTAGGAATTTGTTCCACTAGGAAGGCACCCCAACCTCTGAGACTGGCGTCCGTTGTCAGGATCCTCCAATCCCAAATGCTGAATCTGTTGCCTGCTGCGAGATTCTTGTGCAAAGACCACCAAATCAAGTAGGTTCATATGCGTGGTGGAAGCTGGATTCTTCGATGTAGAAGCCAGTGCGAACCTGCTCCCTGAGCAATGAGTTTCATCTGGAATGGTCAGGAATGAAGTCCGCCGTACCGGAGAGCTGCGAACAACACCACCCTCTTCTCGAGAAGTAGCACAGAGGTGTAGAGAACTCGTCTGTGTCCTTAGTACCTGAGCCACTAACCTCTGTGGGTCCTAGATCTAGTTCTCTGGTAGGAATACTCTTAATTGTATTGTGTCCAAAATGAGACCGAGGAATTGAATCCGTTGAGTTGGCATGAGGTTGGATTTCTGGAAGTTCACAATCCACCCATGTTGAATGATAAATTGATGAGATGTCTGAGCATCCTTTATCAGCTGTTTCTGAGATGAGGCCTTGATCAGTAGATCGTCTAGATAAGGTATGATCGTGACACCTGTCTCAATCCTGTCACCACTATTGCTATGATCTTTATAAAGATTCTTGGGGCTGATAGACCGAATGGCAGGGCCCTGATTCGGTAGTGATCCCACACCGGTGCAAATCTTAAGTAAGCTTGGTGAGGGGTCCAAATCGGGATATGAAGGTATTTTGCACTACCAAAAGTTTTGAATAAAATCCCGTTCCTCATTGAGGATCCGGGACTGGCGACTTAACCCTTTGTATGCAGGAGTCTTTGAAGTTGCCTCCTGTAACGCTCCTGCTCACAACGGGCAGCTAGGCCCTCGCGCTGCAAATAAATGGACTGTGTGGACGCTCTTATAACTTTCCTGTAACCCTGGGAAATATATTGTTGACCCAGATGTCTGGTGATGTTTGGCCCAGGCGTCCCGAAAACCTTCCAACTCTGCCCCCCCAAGGGGGACCCCAAGTGAGCAGGGAAACCGTCATGCCACGGGTTTGTCAGCAGGTCTGTTCTGCTTTTCTGGTGTCGACTATAAACGACCTCTACCTCTGGTTCCACGAGTCTGTTGCTCCAAAACCTCTTCTGGCTCGGTACGACAGCGATCGAATGAATTTAAACACTGGTCCCGAGCAACCTCCTCTAACGTGTGACGTGGTGCTCGAGTAAGAAGTAGGTAGAAAGGTAGATGTCACTGCAGTTGCCTGCGAAATCCACTTATCTAACTCATCAAACATCATCTAACCCCCAAATGGAATAGCCTCTACTCTCTATAAAAGAAGGGAAGCGGCGGAGGAGCTGCGCTGCTAGCCTACAGGGCTTAAGTTACTAGGCAGCAGCGTATGAGAATCCCTCGTACTAGCACCGACGGCGGGAGGAAGCGTGCGGGGGATATAGCCCGGGTCTCAGCGAGTGCAGGGGAAGCTGCGGCTGCTAGCCGTGAGAGATATGTCGTTTCAGCAGGCGGCGGGAGGGGACACTCTTTTCAAGCGCCCCGCTGTGTGTTTAAGAGGCGGCGGTATATGCTGCCGCTGACAGCCACGCTGTGTCTCCCTCAGCCCTCTCTCTGTAGAGGAAGGAGGGGCGGTCGGGACAGCTGACATGAAGCGGGAGTATTAGACCGATTGTTCTGTCACAGTGCCAGGGGAAGGAGGGTGGGGGGGGCGGCGGGGGAAGCTGCGTCCCAGGGCTTAGAGTCAGAAGGTAACAGCGTTGTGTGCGGTCCGCCTCCTGGATCCATGAAGAAGCTATGGTTACCGTAAGTGTAACTGTAACTAGGGCCCCTTTACAACCAGTACTCACTGCTGACTCTGTGCTCCGGATTTTCTGAGGAGAGATGCAGATCCCCTTTAGTAGGGATCATTGTCTCTCTATTCTTAAGACTTTCGTCCCCCTTTACATTAGGGCAACTCAGTCTCAGTATTGAAATGGAGGAGGAGCTCCCCTCTTGTGCTTGTACCTCCTTGGCACAATTTTTCAAACTGAGGGATCTGAAGGGGGAGGAGCCGGCTGTGCAGACAATGCTAATTTTTAGATTGTGCCACACCTCCGGTTGCAAGCTTCACACCCCTACTGTATAAGACTTCAGTGTCCCCTAGTGGATGAAAGAGAAAGGAGGTTTACTTCTTTCTTTCCCAACCGCTCGTCTATGCAGAAGGGAAATGTCTGCTGTTTATTGAGAGATGCTCCCTGTAAGGAATATAGAAATTTGCAACTTGTAGCTGAACTTGCAAAAGACCCCCACCCAATTTGCATCAGTTAAATTAAAGTCTCCCATGATTATGACTTCTCCCTTTAAAACCATTTTAGTGATGCCAACAATAGTGTTAGGGTCTCCTGCCCTGTGCTGCCACGTCGTCATGGCAACCGGGAGACAAGTGCTAGCGGAGTAACCTGAGCGCAGCTGATACTCCGGTTCGGGTCTTTTGCTGTGCAGTGGTTACAGGCTCTGTGCACGGCAGGGGATCCGGTGCTGGTTTTTGTGCTCACAGTCTGTGAGGTCTGAGTGGGGCGTGGACAGCACCTGCTTTATAAGGCCTCTTCTCAGGTTAAGCAGATGCTGCTGAATCTTTGTTGGTTAGTCAGTTTCTGAAAGTTAGCCAGTACTGTGTAGCTTTGTATTTGTTGTTGCTTACTGCAAATAGGCCTGGGGATTTGGTACTACACTCTGCCAACCCAGACCTAGCAGTAAGACTGGAGTCAGTCGTTTAGCTTGCTGGGGTTCTTTTACTACTCTGTGAACTTAGCATGTTTGCGGCTGTATTCTAAGACTTGCCTGCATAAATCCTGTCTCACTGTGCAAGGTGTCAGGTGTCAGCTTAGTGGCAGTAAGCTGAACCTGTGCACTGCAAGTGAGAATTAGGATTGTGGAGACTCTCCTTGTGTCTATCATTCTATCTCTGACCAAGGAGTTTACTGCCACACCCGTTGGTAACCCTTTAGGGTTTTGCTGTTGCCCTTAGCAACAGCATTTCGGGTTCTCTACGTATTAAAACACAACATCTTGCTTTTCCCATCTGAGCATTACTAATACTAGGGAGACACCCAGTTCCTTAGCCTCTGGGCTTCTCTGTTCACTTTGTGTGTATTTTGTTACCCTATCACCTTCTGTGTACGTAATGTCATATTTCCCAGTATGTCTGTGAGTTCATTTGTTTTGCATACCTATCCGTTCAGACACCAGTACATTCCTGCAGGCACTGGTGTGCATAACAGTTCAAACACCAGTACATTCCTGCAGGCACTGGTGTGCATAACATATTCAGCAGCACCTTCAGGGGTTAAGGAGCCGAAAGTAAATCTCCTGGATCGTTTTTCTGGAGATCACTCGCAGTTCTTTTGTTTCAAGGAGAGCTGCAAGCTATACTTCTGGCTTAGGCCTCAGTCTTCTGGGTCGGAGATTCAGCGGGTGGGCATAGTGATTTCCTTGCTACAAGGAGACCCACAGGTCTGGGCATATGGGTTGCAGCCTGACTGTCCGTCGCTTAAAAGTGTTGATGCTTTTTTTACGGCACTGGGCATGTTGTATGATGACCCTGACAAGACGGCCTCAGCCGAGGCTCAGAATTCGATCCTTAAGCAAGGGCGAAGGCCAGTTGAGGTTTACTGTACGGAGTTTCGGAGGTTGGCCCATGATACCCAGTGGAATGACCCAGCCCTGAGACACCAGTACCGAAGAGGTCTTTCTAACCAGATAAAGGACCAACTGGTACAATATCCCTTGCCTGATAATTTGGATCAGCTCATGCAGTTATCCATCTTGGTGGATAGACGGCTGAGAGAGCGTAGGCTTGAAAGGGAGACTGAGGTTTCCTTCTTTCCCAAGGGAACCTCAGACTCTGAGGAATTTTCCGAGGAGCCTATGCAGATTGGGGCTACCCGCCTCTCCTCGCGTGAGAAGACGCGGAGGAGACAGCAGGAGTTGTGTTTGTACTGTGGGAATAAAGGTCATGTGGTAGTATCATGCCCAGAAAAGCCGGAAAACTTCAGGGCCTGAGGGTGATGGGAAATATCCTGTCAGGCCTGAACTCGGGAGTTGCTATCTAGGGCGGTGTGGTGGCCCTCGGTGGCTAAGGATGTGGATCAGTGGGTTCGGGCATGTGACATCTGTGCCCGAAATAAGACTCCTAGAGGGGTTCCTGTTGGCCCATTACATCCACTCTCTATCCCATCTAAGCCATGGACCCACATTTCCATGGATTTTGTGGTGGACTTGCCCAAATCCTCGGGGATGACAGCCATCTGGGCTGTCGTTGACAGGTTTTCGAAGATGGCGCACTTCGTTCCACTGGTTGGGCTGCCATCGGCCAGACGCCTGTCTGAATTATTTATGCTGCATGTTGTGCGTCTCCACGGGTTGCCACTTGATGTGGTCTCTGACCGCGGATCCCAGTTTGTGGCCAAATTCTGGAGGGCATTTTGTTCCGATCTCCAGATTTCTGTCAGCTTGTCGTCAGGCTACCATCCGCAGTCTAATGGGCAGACTGAAAGGGTGAACCAGTCCTTGGAGCAGTTCCTCAGGTGTTATGTCTCCAAGTGTCAGACTGACTGGGTTGCTCATCTGTCCATGGCGGAGTTTGCCTATAACAACGCGGCTCACTCTGCTACAGGGATCTCTCCCTTCCTTTGTGTGTATGGGCATCATCCTAAGGCCAATTCTTTTGACCCCCTGGACTCCACGCCTGGTGGTTCCTCTGTGGTTTCGGTCCTTAGAGGTATTTGGCGGAAAGTGAAGAAAGCCCTTGTGTCTGTGTCATTAGTGACCAAAAGGGTTTTTGATAAGCGGAAAAGACCCTGCAGCTTCAAATTAGGAGACTTCGTCTGGTTGTCTACCAAGAATTTGAAGTTGAGACAGCCATCTCATAAGTTAGGCCCCCGGTTCATCGGCCCTTATAAGATCACCAGGGTTATCAATCCGGTGGCATTTCAGTTAGATCTGCCCCGTTCTTTGGGTATCAATAAAACATTTCATTGTTCCCTTTTAAAACGGGCGATTAGTAATCCTTCTTCCAGTGGAAGACCTTCCCCTCTTCTGATACGTGGCCAGAGGGAGTTTGTTGTTGAAAGGATTCTTGACTCCAAGGTGGTTCGGGGTCGGCTGTCATTTTTGGTGCACTGGAAGGGGTATGGCCCGGAGGAGCGGTCGTGGGTGCGCAGTTGTGATCTTCATGCCTCCAGACTGATACACTCTTTCTTCTCGCAGTTCCCCGATAAACCCGGTGGTAGGGGTTCTTTGACCGCTCGTCAGAGGGGGGGTACTGTTAGGGTCTCCTGCCCTGTGCTGCCATGTCGTCATGGCAACCGGGAGACATGTGCTAGCGGAGTAACCTGAGCGCAGCTGATACTCCGGTTCGGGTCTTTTGCTGTGCAGTGGTTACAGGCTCTGTGCACGGCAGGGGATCCGGTGCTGGTTTTTGTGCTCACAGTCTGTGAGGTCTGAGTGGGGCGTGGACAGCACCTGCTTTATAAGGCCTCTTCTCAGGTTAAGCAGATGCTGCTGAATCTTTGTTGGTTAGTCAGTTTCTGAAAGTTAGCCAGTACTGTGTAGCTTTGTATTTGTTGTTGCTTACTGCAAATAGGCCTGGGGATTTGGTACTACACTCTGCCAACCCAGACCTAGCAGTAAGACTGGAGTCAGTCGTTTAGCTTGCTGGGGTTCTTTTACTACTCTGTAAACTTAGCAAGTTTGCGGCTGTATTCTAAGACTTGCCTGCATAAATCCTGTCTCACTGTGCAAGGTGTCAGGTGTCAGCTTAGTGGCAGTAAGTTGAACCTGTGCACTGCAAGTGAGAATTAGGATTGTGGAGACTCTCCTTGTGTCTATGATTCCATCTCTGACCAAGGAGTTTACTGCCACACCCGTTGGTAACCCTTTAGGGTTTTGCTGTTGCCCTTAGCAACAGCATTTCGGGTTCTCTACGTATTAAAACACAACATCTTGCTTTTCCCATCTGAGCATTACTAATACTAGGGAGACACCCAGTTCCTTAGCCTCTGGGCTTCTCTGTTCACTTTGTGTGTATTTTGTTACCCTATCACCTTCTGTGTACGTAATGTCATATTTCCCAGTCTGTCTGTGAGTTCATTTGTTTTGCATACCTATCCGTTCAAACACCAGTACATTCCTGCAGGCACTGGAGTGCATAACAGTTCTGACACCTGTACATTCCTGCAGGCACTGGTGTGCATAACAAATAGATTCCTGTCCAAATCCTGCCCCTGGCTAGGTGGTCTACAGATCACCCCAATGCGAATAATGTCCTTCTTCCCGGTTTCTGTGGTGACCCAAAGGGCCTCAGATTTGTCTAAAATATTTTTTATTAATTGAAGTAGCCTTTATGCTTTTTTTCAACATACAATGCTACCCTTCCTCCTATACTGACCATTCTATCCTTCCTAAATAAATTGTATCCTGGAATAGCTATGTCCCAGTCATGATCCTCATTGCACCATGATATTGCCACAATATCCAGGTTATCCCTTCTCATTATCACTATTAACTCTGGAAATTTGTCTCCTAAGCTCCTAGCATTTGCACATATAGCTTTAGGAATTATGTCCGTGCATCTGTTATTAGTAGCCATGTCCAGACAGTACAAAATAAATGAGAAGTTTAACGTTGAAATTACCTGTTTAGTGATGTTGCTCAGTATTTGGTATTTGCTTTTTTTAACTAATCAGGAATCAAACTCTGTCCTTTACACCACGACTACACCTCGCTAAATGTAATGATTTAATCCTGACCACAAATGGCCAAATAGGTCTACTATATACAAAGAGTTATTTAATACCTGCATCATCTAACAAAATGAAGGTTATTTAATAAAAGGTTGCTAAACTGAGAAATTTAGATCTCATACAAATTAGACGCTAAAAAAAACACAATACTACTTATATATGATCCCTAAAAATAAACTTCTGCTTGTTACTTTTAATAACACTATAGTGATGTGTGTAATAAGTCTCTTCATCTGATGTTTGTCATGGATAGCCTTGTGTTAGAAACACCCAACTGAGAACAGGGCTGATGGCGGAGGAGGGTGTAGAATAAGAGATTGCTGTAGTGACTGAGCAATGAGAATATGTGACTTCTGTAATAAGTGTTTATTACTCACCTGTGCTGATATCTGTAGGGATCTCCTCCTCCTTACACTGCTGATCACCCCTCACATACGTCTCTTCTTCTCCCTCTATATCTTCTGCCTTCATATCAGTCACATACGTCTCTTCTTCTCCCTCTATATCTTCTGCCTTCATATCAGTCACATACGTCTCTTCTTCTCCCTCTATATCTTCTGCCTTTATATCCGTCACATACGTCTCTTCTTCTCCCTCTGTATATTCTGCCTTTATATCCGTCACGTATGTCTCTTCTTCTACCTCTGTATCTTCTGCCTTTATATCAGTGACATACGTCTCTTCTTCTCCCTCTATATCTTCTGCCTTTATATCAGTCACATACGTCTCTTCTTCTCTCCTTATATCTTCTGCCTTTATATCAGTCACATATGTCTCTTCTTCTCCCTCTATATCGTCTGCGTTCATATCAGTCACATACGTCTCTTCTTCTCCCTCTATATCTTCTGCCTTTATACGAGAAAGACGTTCTACCTAAATAACCCAAAAAATACAATGGCATTTTCATACTTTTTGATTAAACTGAGGTGAAACAGTATAATATCAGTGTATAATACATACAGCTCCTCTACAGATCATATAGTGACAATCACTTTGGTATATTGGATGAGACCCTAAATCCCACCTACCTGATCCTCCTGTGGGATCCTGTGATTCTCCTCTGTACAATCCTGGGAATAGAGAGGACGGGGACATCTCTCTGGGGTATCTCTGTTACTGGGTCCATCTGTAGGAGACAAACAGTGACTGAGTACAGTGTATATATGTGATTATCAGGTGATGTGTGTATATAGGGGCCCCCATACCTGCTCTCCTCTGTACAATACATGAGTCTCCTCTTACCCAGTGATGTGAGGGTCCGGTGATTCTCCATCATCACGTCCTTGTACAGACCCCTGTGTTCCTCTATATACTCCCCCTCCTGCATGGAGACATAGACAGTGACATCCTGACACCTTATAGGAACCTGACACACACAGTGATACAGTCATCACCCAGACACGTCCCCTGGTGTTACTGTATAATGCCCCATTCCCAGCAGTCACCTCTCCAGTCATCACCCAGACACATCCCCTGGTGTTACTGTATAATGTCCCATTCCCAGCAGTCACCTCTCCAGTCATCACCCAGACACATCACCTGGTGTTACTGTATAATGCCCCATTCCCAGCAGTCACCTCTCCAGTCATCACCCAGACACATCCCCCGGTGTTACTGTATAATGTGCAATTTCCAGCAGTCACCTCTCCAGTCATCACCCAGACACATCCACTGGTGTTACTGTATAATGTCCCATTCCCAGCAGTCACCTCTCCAGTCATCACCCAGACACGTCCCCCGGTGTTACTGTATAATGCCCCATTCCCAGCAGTCACCTCTCCAGTCATCACCCAGACACGTCCCCTGGTGTTACTGTATAATGCCCCATTCCCAGCAGTCACCTCTCCAGTCATCACCCGGACACATCCCCTGGTGTTACTGTATAATGTCCCATTCCCAGCAGTCACCTCTCCAGTCATCACCCAGACACGTCCCCTGGTGTTACTGTATAATGTCCCATTCCCAGCAGTAACCTCTCCAGTCATCACCCAGACACGTCCCCTGGTGTTACTGTATAATGCCCCATTCCCAGCAGTCACCTCTCCAGTCATCACCCAGACACATCGCCTGGTGTTACTGTATAATGTCCCATTCCCAGCAGTCACCTCTCCAGTCATCACCCAGACACATCACCCGGTGTTACTGTATAATGCCCCATTCCCAGCAGTCACCTCTCCAGTCATCACCCAGACACATCACCCGGTGTTACTGTATAATGCCCCATTCCCAGCAGTCACCTCCCCAGTCATGTCCCTGTATTATTACTGTAGTACTCTAGTGATCTGAAGAGGCCTTGGGACACTATGAGGGGGCAAATCAATGAATGAATGTGTAGATCTATAAGGTAATAGATATGCTGCCAACTGATGTATACCATATATGTGATAATAACTTGGATCTTTCTAGTGATCCAATAATGTATAGTGTTTATGCATGTTATTATTCTGTGCCTGCTGAAGGTGAGGGGACTCTGGGAAGCGCGCAGTGCGCGGGGGAGATCGTGGAGAAGCTTCCAGAGGTCCCGTGTGCTGAGAGAGGTGGCTGGGCGCGTGTAGTGGCGGTTTTGTTGGTGGGCTGACTAAGGGGAGAGAAAAAGGCTGGCGGCTGAGACGAGGGAGCTTACAGGAAGGAGGTTCCCTGCGAGTGAGAGAGCCCCTGTGGGGGAAAGGAATTGGATGTCTTCCGCTGCGGGTGAGAAGCGCTGTGTTAATTTCCCCTGGTGGACGCTAAGCAGGGAAGTCCTGGTACCTGGTTGTCAGGGAGAGTGCTGGGAGGCGGAGCGCTGGTGGAGCAGGCTAGTACATGGAAGGAGACCGCAGTGCAGGCAGCAGCTACCAGGAGTCCAGCAGTAGCAGACAGTCCCCCCCCCCCCCGGCAGAGCTGTGTCCCTCATCCCATCCAACCCGTGGGGAAAGCCCGGTTGCTGGAGGAGGTGGAGTCGGGGGGAGGTACAAACCGGGCACACCTTCATTGTAAGTGCAGGATGCCCCCATATAAATCCTGCTAATCTGCATACTCCCCTATCATCCTTTAACTATTAAAGTACCAGCCGCCAGCACAGTAGCACAGGCACCAGCAGCATCGGTGGATCTGAGGAGTATAAATAGCACCTCTAGAGACTTCATATCCATTAGATAATGACCAGCAGGGTAGCAGTCATAAAGAGTGCGGTGGTGTATAATGATGAAAGCACCTCGGAGAGGGCGCAGGGTCGCCTAAACTTGGAAATGATACACTAGGGAGACTAAGCACCCCTCACCTATCAGAGACAGGTGCCAATAACCGGGACTTCTGTATGTTCTGGAGCCACCCCCACGGATCTACAGTGGGGCACTGCTTATACTGGGACATGCAACACAGATCATCACCCCACTATATGTAACGAGTAGACCACGGGTGTCAGGGATTCCAGGGTGGAGAGCTCCATGTACTACCTTCCTGTTTCAGGTTGTCTAGGTGCGCTACAATTAGATCTTCCATGGAAACCATGCTATTCATTGCCGTGAAGTAGGGATTGCTCAACAATCGTGAGGACAATTGCTCCACGTGGAGACCCATATAACCCAGAGTACTTCTTATACACAGACACGAAAGGGCCCCAACCGTGCACGATTATAGTAAGAGAACCCGGGTGGTTTTTCAAACGCAGCCCCACAACTTTCTTATGGAATCGTATGTTCTGTATTGCATGCATTACCTTATGTATTGGTGGGGTATATTATTATGTATAGGTGGGGTATATTATTATGTATAGGTGGGGTATATTATTATGTATAGGTGGGGTATATTATTATGTATTGGTGGGGTATATTATTATGTATAGGTGGAGTATATTATTATGTATAGGTGGGGTATATTATTATGTATAGGTGGGGTATATTATTATGTATAGGTGGGGTATTAGTAGAACGGTTCATGGTTTGAGTATTATATGATATAACTGTATAAGGTGGCCTATAACTTCTTACATATTAAAACTAGTATACTTACCTGTGGAACTGTCTTCGTATCTGTGGAAGAGCCTGAAATCACAAAGGAAAGGTACGATAAGTAAATGTGCATAGTCCTATCTGGTTACATCACATACTAATGTTATAGGCGACCCCTACAGGGGTAGGGTATTTCTTTTTTTTCTTTTTTTTTTTTGTCATAAACGTTTTTTATTATTTTTCAAAGAGATTCATTTTACATATTAAGAACCAACATTTTCATAGTCGTCATAGAAAAAGACAGTGATACACAATCAAACAAACAAACAATGTTAGAATATATGGCTTCATCTAAATCTAAGATTCTCATTGTTTCGAAGTTTATAAGTTTGCGCTTCATAGTATACATGTTGGTATATTTGAACATAAACACAAATTCCTTGAATTAGAAGAATAGTTCGCTTACAGAAGTATAAAGAGAGAGATAGAATGGAGTAGGAGGAGAAAAGAAGTGATAGAGAAAGAAGCAATTAGGGGGGGAGGGGGGGGGGGGGGGAGTTGAGTTATGAAATCTTTAACAATAGGGAGCAAAGATACCCATAGAATTTTACTATTTTCTTATGTTATTGCAATGGTGAAAATTTTTGACATATCAAGGTAAGAGGTAAAAGGAGGCATAATTTGTGTCCTCTTGGCGGTTTCCATGTTAAAATCTTAACTCAGACAGTGATATGTCTCACATTTATACAGTAGTATATGGTTTTTTAACATATAAAAGGCCACTATCGTGTGAGAGTAAGCAATAATCGGCAATTGTTCAATCTCATCAAAGATCAGCTCACACGTAACATTTGCTCATGGTGATTCCATTCTTTGGACCCAAAGCGTGCAAAAATACGAGTCTGTATATCTTGTGATAAGGTAATGATATATGGTCTCCATTTTTTATAGAATAGGAGTATATCCTTCTCTACATTTTGTATAGTATGATACCTATCATAATATAGAATCCTCAGTATTTTCTGGTGTACTTCCCGTAAGGAGGGAGTAGTCTTATAAATCCAATGTTTAAGTATAACTTGTTTGGAAATAGTGACCATTAGTATCAGTAATGGGTATAGGTGTGTATGTCTTTTATCTAATGTCCAAGGTGTAAAATCTGCTAACAATAGGGCTTGTGGGAGAAGAGTAGCTTTAATATCGTAAGTGTGTTTAATATATTGAACTACTTTGTTCCAAAATTTCTTTATGACCCCACATTCCCAGAAGTTGTGGAAGAATGTGGCTGAAGAATGAAAACATTTCAAGCATTTTCCTGATTCTTCTGGAACAAAATGTTTCCTTTGAGCTTGTGAAATATACGCCTTGTAAATTGTTTTTATGTGTATTTCTTGTAGTGAGGAAGCTTGTAGTAATCTTATCGTTTTGTCGAACTGATCAAATATATTGGTTGAGTCTTCTATTCTGGGAATAAACTGTACCCATGATGCAATAACTTGATTTTGTATTTTTTTATGTGTTACAGTAATCAGTTTATGATATAATGGTCTTGTCTTATATGATCTATTGTCTGCTCCTTTCATAATAAAGAATAGAGGATCTGTGCGTGGTAATGTAGTCATGTCTATTGACATTGATGAAATGTAATGTCTAATTTGTAAATATGCATAGAAAGTGGATCTATGTACACCGTACCGTTCTTGTACCTCTGTAAAGGACAGCATAGCTCCTCCAGGGTCAAACACATCTGCTATTTTTCTTATGCCTTTTGTTTGTAATCTATAATAGACTGCATCGTTTAGTCCAGGTAAAAACATGGGGTTACCCCATAGAGGTAATAGAATAGAAAAGGTATAGTTTCTATTTAACCGTCTGTTTAGAGCTCTCCAGGCAGCATATGTGTCTCTGAACAGGAAACTATTTCGAGTAGCAAGAGGTATTTTAGTTTCAGGCATATGTAGTAAGGCTCCTGGGGAAAATGGAGCCATCACCGCACAGTCTAGAGGATACAACGTGTAGACACTTCTCTCATATAACCAATCTAGTATATATCTAAAATGAACTGAATGTGAGAATTGTAGGATATCTGGTAGGCCAATCCCACCTTTTGTACGTGGTAATTTCAGACGTGTATTGGAAATCCTACTTTTCCCTTCTTTCCAAATAAATTTACTAAATAGTTTCTCAACCAGGACAATATCTGTTTTGGACAAGCGTATCGGTAACATTTGGATCAGGTATGATAGTTGGGGGAAGAGTACAGATTTAATCAATGTTGTCCTACCCAACATAGATAGTGGTAGGTATCTCCATGTGTGTATTTTCCTTGACATAGCGAGTATTACAGTGGTATAGTTGAGCCTATATAAGTCTTGTATTTTCACTGGTATCTGGATACCTAAGTATTTTATTGCCGTAGTGGCCACTTTCAGGTTGTGGAGCGGGCCCAATGATGCCAAGTATGTGGGTTTTCCATTTAAGGGGATGAGTTCAGACTTTTGAATATTTATTTTATACCCTGAAAATTTCCCGAAATCCGTTATCAAGCTAAATACTACAGGTAATGTTTCGTGTGGGTTTGAGGCGAATAGTAGCATGTCATCTGCGAACAGTGAAATGCGAAGGTCTACGTCTTTAGCTTTGATGCCTTGGTATGTAGGTGATTGTCGGATGGCAATGGCAAGAGGCTCCAAGGCCAAGGCGAACAGCAAAGGTGAGAGTGGGCATCCTTGTCTAGTGCCCCGGTATATAGAGAATGCTGGAGAGAGATATCCATTACATAGAATATGGGTATTAGAGTTGTTATATAATGTTCTAATGAACCTTATAAAGTCCAGGGGGATGCCAAATCTTTGCATTGTATCAAACAGGTGTTCCCAATGTACCATGTCAAAGGCTTTTTCCGCATCCAGTGATAAAATCACTGCAGGGGTCTCGGGGGTCTCACGTTGGGATACATCTATAGCTGTTAATACTTTTCTTATGTTGACCACCGAGGATCTGCCCGCTATAAATCCTGTCTGATCACAGTGTACTAAGGTGGGCAGCACTAATTTAAGCCTTTCTGCTAGTATTTTGGTTAGAATTTTGTAGTCTATGTTGAGCAAGGAGATTGGTCTATAAGACCCTGGGTCAGATAAGTCTCTTCCCTGTTTGGGAAGGACGTTAAGCACTGCCGAATAGAAATATAGTGGCATAGTCCCTGTGGTCAAAATATCGTTGAATACCTTAGTAAGTAGAGGGGTTAGCTTAGGGGCGAGCAATTTATAGTATTCGGATGTAAGGCCATCTGGGCCTGGTGCTTTTCCAGCCTTAAGATTCACCATGGCCTTGGATACCTCCGTCTCGGATATAGGCAGGCTCAATTGTTCTCTATGTTTTTCAGCTAGCTGGGGTATTGGTAAATTCTCCCAGAATAATTTTGCATCTGGCTCTGGTCTTGGAGGTTCTGCATATAGGTCTGTATAAAATGTCTGCATTATCTGGGAGATCTGAGCGCTATCTGTTGTGAGCGACCCTGTATCTGTTTTTAGGGGGTGTACCAACATAGGTGACCTTTGTCCTCTCAGTAAACTGGAAAGGAGTTTCCCCGATTTGTTGCTAAAGCGATGAAATTTGGCGTCCTTTTTAAAAGTATGACGGGATTCCATTTTGGCTAGTAAACTCTCAAATTCTACTCTTGCTTTCGAGTAGTTATCTCTGTTTATCAGTGTCGGGTTAGTTTTATATGTTTGGAAGTTATCTGTTAATAATTGCTGGGCATGGAGAAAGTCAGTCTGTAGTTTTTTATATATTTTGGAAGTATAGGAAATTATTTCTCCTCGTAGAACCGTTTTAGAAGCCTGCCAAAATAATTGTGGTGATTCCTTTAGGGTACTTTCATTATTAGTCACATAGGTGTCCCAGGTCTCAGTGAGCATTGTTCTAAAATCAAGAGATAATGTCATTGATGAAGGGAACCTCCATGATCGAAAAGGGCCTTTGTCCGTCTGTAGTGTCATGTCCAACCATATTACTGCATGGTCAGATATCGTGATGGGTTCGATACCAACTGTTTTTATATGGGGCATTAATGTTGCAGAGGGTAACAGGTAGTCAATTCTAGACAACGTGCCATGTGCCGCCGAGAGGCATGTGTATGCCTTATCTGTTGGATTGAGGGCTCTCCATATATCTATTAGGTTCATTGATCTTGTGAACCATGGGACACCTTTTTTAGGTAACTTGACCTTCCTTCTTCTGGGAAGCTGTCGGTCTAGTACCAAAGAGGATACTGCATTAAGGTCGCCCCCCACTATTATGGGGATATCTGAGAAAGGTGCGAGAATTTGTATTACATTTTGCAAAAAGGGTTGCACATTCGTGTTTGGGGCATACAGGTTGCATAAACAATAATCATTTTTATCCAAAAGAACTTTACAGATCACATATCTACCCTCAGGGTCTACTATTGTTTCTTTCACTTCCACATTAATATGTTGTTTAGCTAGTATAGCTACACCTCTGGCTTTGGATGTATATGGGGAGGAGGCAATCAGTTTCCACGAAAGGGAATTCAGTTTGAGCATCTCAGATTCCCTCAAATGGGTTTCCTGTAGATATATTAAGTCTATTTTTAATTTATTTAAGTATAGCAGAACCTTTTTCCTTTTATGCGGAGAGTTGATCCCTCCTATGTTCCAAGATCCTATTTTTATCACAGTCATTTAACTATTATTACATAGGTAAATGGTCAAGGGTGGATCTAGTATCACAGTATAAAAATGCATCTGGTACAAAATTAAATATAGGCATACATTACTCCGTCGGTATACATCAATATTAGAAGATGGGTGAGGGGGGAAAGAAAAAGAGTGAATTAGAAAGCATAGATAAAGAAATGTAGAATCAATATTCCACATATCATATCGGGGCCAGAAAAGGACAGTCCAATGCTGATTGTCTATCAGCAAGGCATTGTAATTGAAAACCAGAGAAATAACAATCACAAAGAACATTCTTATCGAGATTAAGCAACTTCCGGGGTTAAACGAGGGTGGTATTAACATAACCATGAAAGAGGAGAAAGAGCTTCTCGCCTACCCCGCCGGGTACTAAGAGATAAATTTGTACAGTCCGTCCCGCCAGGGGGGGTATGAGTTCAGTAATAAATGTCCTTACGTACCAGGGTATAATATCCTATTACCAGATATATTATATTGGAAAGTCTGCTGACATCCTGTTTCTTTTCCGTATAGGGTGTAAAGGTAGCAGTATGAGGCCAAATTGACAGTATGGGGCCATATCCATGCAAATAATCATAGTTATCAGGATAAACCTATATAATGGTATTAATAAGGTATTCCAGTTAGCAAAGGTGTGCAAGTATGGGGGATTAAATGTCCTCAGGTGCGTCTTCTTGTGATCGTGTAGAATCTTCTTCCTCGTTTAAAAATGCATCCGCATCTTCTGCTGAGAGGAAATCTGTAAAGGAGGTGCCTGAGTAAATGCGGAGTCTAGCAGGGTATAGCAAAGAGAATTTTCTACCAAGTTGCACCAGTTTAGAACATATTGGAGAGAACGCTTTTCTTGCTTTTGAGAGTTCCACTGAATAATCTTGGAAGATTAAGACTTTATGTGATTCCCACATTAGACCCCGGGTTTTCCGGGACGCTCTCCATATTTCTTCTTTGTGCAGAAAATTAAGGCATTTAAACAGCACTACTCTGGGTCTGGCTCCTTCATAGCTCTTCTGGGCACCTACTCTGTATGCTCTCTCTATAACCATATCACGACATGAGTCAGTGATTTGTAACAGATCTGGCAGTGTGGTACGTAGAAAGGTATACAGTGCTGTACCCCGCAGGGTTTCCGGGAGTCCCACTACCCGCAAGTTCGATCTGCGCAACCTGTTTTCCAAATCGTCCAGCTTGTTCCAGATCTGGTGCTGTGATCGAGTGATATGTGTCATGTCTTGTTTGAGCTTAGATACGTCCTGGAACATCTCTCCCGCCCTTTGCTCTGTTTGCAATACCCGGTGTGTTAGCGGAGTCAATTGTTTATTAATATCTTCAGTCTGGGCTTTAATTAGGGGTCCCATAGCCTTACGTATTGCTCCCACCATATCCTCATATGTAACGGGTATTGCGGGTGTAAAAAGTACCTGATCTGCAGTCTTTGCAGCTGGAGCGGGGTCATCATGCATCGTGGAAACCACATTTCTCTCTGGTTCCGCTGCTGGGTAGATAGAGGAGGGAGGGGAAGCCGTTGTCGGCGTCTCCGCGTCCAGCGCCATTTTTATCTCCATGCGGCGTTTTTCCTTTTCCCGTTTTAGTTCTTTTTTCGAGAGCATTGAGGAGGCTAAATAGCAGTCCATGTTGGGCAGGAGCCTTTCCCCTGATATATAAGGGGGGCGAACGGGCTGTGATGGAGGTTTTTCAACCTTTTAAATGTGTTTTTCCGGCGGGCGGCAGCGGAGCTCTGTCCTCACGCTGCTAGTGCATCGCAGCCGGAACCGGAAGTCGGGTAGGGTATTTCTTAAGCGATTAGAGTATTGGGCTCTAGATAGCTTGGGTGGAGGCACATTGCACATATACACTGTACACCCAGGTAAAGAGGAGTTACATTACTAAAGATATGTGATGTCACTGTATAATAATAATAATAATAATAACAACAACAACAACAACAGGACACCTTAGGCCGCTCCCCCTGTATAATAATAATAATAACAGGACACCACAGGCTGCTCCCCCTGTATAGTAATAATAACAGGACACCACAGGCTGCTCCCCCTGTATAGTAATAATAACAGGACACCACAGGCTGCTCCCCCTGTATAGTAATAATAACAGGACACCACAGGCTGCTCCCCCTGTATAATAATAATAATAACAACAGGACACCACAGGCTGCTCTGCTCCCCTGTATAGTAATAATAACAGGACACCACAGGCTGCTCCCCCTGTATAGTAATAACAACAGGACACCACAGGCTGCTCCCCCTGTATAATAATAATAATAATAATAATAATAACAACAACAGGACACCACAGGCTGCTCCACTGTATAGTAATAATAACAGGACACCACAGGCTGCTCCCCCTGTATAGTAATAATAACAAGACACCACAGGCTACTCCCCCTGTATAGTAATAACAACAGGACACCACAGGCTGCTTCCCCTGTATAATAATAATAATAATAATAATAATAATAATAATAACAACAACAACAACAGGACACCACAGGCTGCTCCACTGTATAGTAATAATAACAGGACACCACAGGCTGCTCCCCCTGTATAGTAATAATAACAGGACACCACAGGCTGCTCCCCTGTATAATAATAATAATATTAGGACACCACAGGCTGCTCCCCTGTATAATAATAATAACAGGACACCACAGGCTGCTCCCCCTGTATAGTAAGACGCCATTACCTGATCTCCACGGACACTGGGAGGCTGAAACAATCGATGAAAACTCACTTCCTGTATGTGGACCGCACAATACGGAAGTAAGCCGGAACGCACAGTCCGGAAGTAGGGCATGATTGGCACAGGCTGCTTACTGGTTACTGGCCCCTCCCCTCCTTCACCCTGCCAACAGCCTCGCCCTCTGTATTTACTATTGCCATACATGTCCTCAATGCAGGAGGCCGGCGGCCATTTTCTTGTAGTCCAGTCCGGCAGCAGCAATAGGATCCTGGCCGTGTAGTGACGTCAGGAGCGGCGGCCATTTTCCCCTGGTCTGAGCTCCGCCTTCCTTCTATCATTCCCACAAGGCAGCAGGAGCAGAGAGCAGCCATTGCTGTGTCTGGCAGCAGGTAATGATATTATTATTATTATTCTATAGGCTGAGCAGCTCTGGTGTCAGGTTCTGTACTACAGGGGGAGCAGCCTCTGGTGCCTTGTTATAGTGCAGCTGGAGCAGCCTCTGGTGCTGCATTATCCCTGTACAGGTGGCTGACACTCTAGTGTCCTATTACTGTAATATACAGGTTGCGCAGACCCCGCTGTTACCATAATACAGGTGGCGCAGACCCCGCCGTTACCGTAATACAGGTGGCGCAGACCCCGCTGTTACCGTAATACAGGTTGCGCAGACCCACGCCATTACCGTAATCTGGTGGCGCAGACCATACCGTTACCGTAATACATGTGGTGCAGACCCCGCCATTACAGTAATACAAGTGGCGCAGACCCCGCTGTTACCGTAATACAGGTGGTGCAGACCCCGCCATTACCGTAATCTGGTGGCGCAGACCATGCCGTTACCGTAATACAGGTGGCGCAGACCCCGCCATTACAGTAATACAAGTGGCGCAGACCCCGCTGTTACTGTAATACAGGTGGCGCAGACCCCGCTGTTACCGTAATACAGGTGGCGCAGACCCCGCCATTACAGTAATACAAGTGGCGCAGACCCCGCTGTTACCGTAATACAGGTGGTGCAGACCCCGCCATTACAGTAATACAAGTGGCGCAGACCCCGCTGTTACCGTAATATAGGTGGTGCAGACCCCGCCATTACCGTAATCTGGTGGCGCAGACCATGCCGTTACCGTAATACAGGTGGCGCAGACCCCGCCATTACAGTAATACAAGTGGCGCAGACCCCGCTGTTAACGTAATACAGGTGGCGCAAACCCCGCCGTTACCGTAATACAGGTGGCGCAGAACCCACCCTTACCGTAATTCTATACCCGCGACATTACAGGTGTTGTGTCCTGTGGCATTGTGCTGTACAGGGGGAAGCGACCTGTGTTGTCATATTATACAGGAGGAGCAACCTGTGTTGTCATAATATACAGGAGGAGCATCCTGTGTTGTCATAATATACAGGGATAGCATCCTGTGCTGTCATAGTATACAGGAGGAGTGGCCTGTGCTGTCATAATATACAGGGGTAGCATCCTGTGTTGTCATAGTATACAGGAGGAGTGGCCTGTGTTGTCATAGTATACAGAGGTAGCATCCTCTGCTGTCATAGTATACAGGGGGAGTGGCCTGTGTTGTCATAGTATACAGGGGGAGTGGCCTGTGATGTCATAATATACAGGGGGAGTTGCCTGTGTTGTTATAATATACAGGGGGAGCAGCCTGTGTTGTCATAATATACAGGGGTAACATCTTGTGCTGTCATAGTATACAGGGGGAGTGGCCTGTGTTGTCATAATATACAGGGGGAGCAGCCTGTGTTGCAATAATATACAGGGGTAGCATCCTGTGTTGTCATAATAGACAGGAGGAGCAGCCTGTGGCATCCTACTCTACAGGGGGAGCAGCCTCTGGTGTCCTGATGTTGTTAATATTATTATACAGGAGGAGCAGCCTGTCGTGTCCTGTTATTGTTATACAGAGGGAGCAGCCTGTGGTGTCCTGTTATTATTATTATTATTATTATTATTATACAGGAGGAGCAGCCTGTCGTGTCCTGTTATTGTTATACAGAGGGAGCAGCCTGTGGTGTTCAGTTTGTATTATTATTATACAGTAGGAGCAGCCTGTGGTGTCCTGTTAATATTATACAGAGGAAGCATTATTATTATTTCAATAGGGGGAGTATCCTGTGGTGTCCTGTTGTTATTATTATTATTATTATACAGGAGGAGCAGCCTTTGTTGTCCTATTATTAATATTATAAAGGAGTAGCTATTGGTGTCCACTTATTATTATTATTATACAGGGGCAGCAGGCTGTGGTGTCCTGTTATTATTAGTATACAGAAGGGAGCGGCCTGTGGTGTCCTGTTGTTATTATTATTATACAGGAGAAGCAGCCTGTGGTTTCCTTTTATTTTTATTATTATTATTATACATTGGGAACAGCCTGTTGTGTCCTATTATTATTATTATTATTATTTCTCTAACGTCCTAGTGGATGCTGGGGACTCCGTAAGGACCATGGGGAATAGACAGGCTCCGCAGGAGACTGGGCACTCTAAGAAAGATTTAGGACTACCTGGTGTGCACTGGCTCCTCCCCCTATGACCCTCCTCCAAGCCTCAGTTAGATTTCTGTGCCCGGCTGAGCTGGATGCACACTAGGGGCTCTCCTGAGCTCCTAGAAAGAAAGCATACTTTAGGTTTTTTATTTTCAGTGAGACCTGCTGGCAACAGGCTCACTGCAGCGAGGGACTAAGGGGAGAAGAAGCGAACCTACCCAAGTGGAGGTAGCTTGGGCTTCTTAGGCTACTGGACACCATTAGCTCCAGAGGGTTCGAACACAGGACCCGACCTCGTTGTCCGTTCCCGGAGCCGCGCCGCCGTCCCCCTTACAGAGCCAGAAGCAAGAAGAGGTCCGGAAAATCAGCGGCTGAAGACTTCTGTCTTCTCCAAGGTAGCGCACAGCACTGCAGCTGTGCGCCATTGCTCCTCATGCACACAACACACTGCGGTCACTGATGGGTGCAGGGCGCTGGGGGGGGGGCGCCCTGAGCAGCAATATTAACACCTTGGCTGTCAAACTAACACCATATATAGCCCCAGGGGCTATATAGGTGTATATTAACCCCTGCCAGATACATTAAAATAGCGGGAGAAAGCCCGCCGAAAAAGGGGCGGGGCCTTCTCCCTCAGCACACTGGCGCCATTTTTCCCTCACAGCTCCGCTGGAAGGAAGCTCCCTGGCTCTCCCCTGCAGTCCTGCAACGGAAAAGGGTAAAAAAGAGTAAGGGGGGCACAAATTAGGCGCAGTATAAGTTTATATGCAGCTATAAGGGGAAAACACACCATTATAGGTGATATCCCTGTGATATATATAGCGCTCTGGTGTGTGCTGGCATACTCTCCCTCTGTCTCCCCAAAGGGCTTTGTGGGGTCCTGTCCTCTGTAAGAGCATTAGCTGTGTGTCTGCTGTGTGTCGGTACGGCTGTGTCGACATGTATGAGGAGGAAAATGATGTGGAGGCGGAGCAAATGCCTGTAAATGTGCTGTCACCCCCTGAGGGGTCGACACCGGTGTGGCTGGACTTATGGAAGGAATTGCGTGAAAGTGTCAACTCTTTGCACAAAAGGTTTGACGACATAGGACAGCCGGCTACACAGCTTGTGCCTGTCCAGGCGTCTCAAATGTCATCAGGGGCCTTAAAACGCCTGCTACCTCAGGTGACAGATACAGACGTCGACACGGATACTGACTCCAGTGTTGACGGGGATGAGACTAGTGTACCCTCCAATAGGTCCACCCGTTACATGATTGAGGCAATGAAAAATGTTTTACACATTTCTGATAATACCCCAGGTACCACAAAAAAGGGTATTATGTTTGGTGAGAAAAAACTGCCTGTAGTTTTTCCTGCATCTGAGGAATTAAATGAGGTGTGTGAGAAAGCGTGGACTTCCCCCGATAAGAAATTGGTAATTTCTAAACGGTTATTGGCAGCGTACCCTTTCCCGTTAGAGGATAGGTCAAGTTGGGAAACGCCCCCTAGGGTAGATAAGGCGCTGACACGCTTGTCAAAGAAGGTGGCACTACCGTCTCCGGATATGGCCGCCCTGAAGGAACCTGCAGATAGAAGGCAGGAAAATACCCTGAAGGCTATTTACACACACTCAGGCATTATATTGCGACCAGCGATTGCATCAGCTTGGATGTGCAGTGCTCCTGCTGCGTGGTCAGATTCCCTGTCGGATAATATTGATACCATAGATAGGGACAATATTTTGCTGACGCTTGAGCATATAAAAGACACAGTCTTATACATGCGTGATGCACAGAGGGATATTTGCCGGCTGGCATCAAGAGTAAGCGCGATGTCCATTGCCGCCAGACGGGGGTTATGGACTAGGCAATGGTCAGGTGATGCCGACTCCAAGCGGCACATGGAAGTTTTACCCTATAAGGGGGTGGAACTGTTTGGGGATGGTCTTTCGGACCTACGGCTGGGAAATCTACTTTTTTGCCACATGCTGCCCCGCAGCAAAAGAAAGCACCGTATTATCAGGTACAGTCCTTTCGACCCCAGAAAGGCAAGAGGGCTAGAGGCTCCTCCTTTCTGCAGAGAGGCAGAGGTAGAGGGAAAAAGCTGCAACACACAGCTAGTTCCCAGGAGCAGAAGTCCTCCCCTGCGTCCGGTAAGTCCACAGCATGACGCTGGGGCTACCCAGGCGGAACAGGATACGGTGGGGGCCCGTCTCAAAATTTTCAGCGCACAATGGGCTTGCTCACAGGTAGATCCCTGGGTCCTTCAAGTAGTACTTCAGGGGTACAGACTGGAATTCGAGACGCGGATTACATGGTATCCCTAGACATCAAGGATGCATACCTGCATGTCCCCATTTACCCTCCGCACCAGGAGTACCTCAGATTTGTGGTACAGGACTGTCACTATCAGTTCCAGACGCTGCCGTTTGGGTTATCCACGGCACCGAGGGTCTTTACCAAGGTAATGGCCGAAATGATAATACTCCTTTGCAAGAAGGGAGTTTTAATTATCCCGTACTTGGACGAGCTCCTGATAAAGGCGAGGTCCAAGGAACAGTTGGTAGTGGGGGTGGCACTTTCTCAGGAAGTGCTACAACAGCATGGCTGGATTCTCAATATCCCAAAGTCACAGCTGGTCCCGACGACACGTCTTCTGTTCCTGGGAATGATTCTGGACACAGACCAGAAAAGTGTGTTTCTTCCAGTGGAAAAAGCCGAGGAATTGTCATCTCTAGTCAGAGACATCCTAAAACCAGGAAAAGTGTCGGTACATCAATGCACACGAGTCCTGGAAAAAATGGTAGCCTCATACGAGGCGATTCCATTCGGACGGTTCCACGCAAGGACGTTCCAGTGGGACCTGTTGGACAAATGGTCCGGGTCCCATCTCCAGATGCAACAGCGGATAACCCTGTCGGCAAGGACCAGGGTGTCGCTGCTGTGGTGGCTGCAGATGGCTCATCTACTAGAAGGCCGCAGATTCGGGGCTGGGGGGCAGTCACACAGGGAAGAAATTTCCAGGGGCTGTGGTCAGTTCAGGAGATATCGCTGCACATAAATATTTTGGAGCTAGGGGCCATCTACAATGCCCTAAGTCAGGCAAGACCCCTGCTTCACAACCGGCCGGTGCTGATACAGTCAGACAACATCACGGCGGTCGCCCATGTAAACAGACAGGGCGGCACAAGAAGCAGGAGGGCAATGGCAGAAGCCACAAGGATTCTCCGATGGGCAGAGAATCATGTGTTAGCACTGACAGCAGTGTTCATTCCGGGAGTGGACAACTGGGAAGCAGACTTCCTCAGCAGGCACGACCTTCACACGGGAGAATGGGGACTTCATCCAGAAGTCTTCCAGATGCTGGTAAACCGTTGGGAAAAACCACAGGTGGACATGATGGCGTCCCGCCTCTACAAAAAGCTAAAAAAGTATTGCGCGAGGTCAAGAGACCCTCAGGCGATCGCTGTGGACGTTCTTGTGACACCGTGGGTGTACCAGTCGGTTTATGTGTTTCCTCCTCTGCCTCTCATACCCAAGGTACTGAGAATAATAAGAAGGCGAGGAGTGAGAACTATTCTCGTGGCTCCAGATTGGCCAGGAAGAGCTTGGTACCCGGAGCTTCAAGAGATGCTCGCAGAGGACCCTTGGCCTCTGCCGCTCAGACCGGACCTGCTGCTGCAGGGACCTTGTCTGTTCCAAGACTTACCGCGGCTGCATTTGACGGCATGGCGGTTGAACGCCGGATCCTAAAGGAAAAGGGTATTTCGGAGGAAGTCATCCCTACCCTGATCAAGGCCAGGAAGGATGTCACCGCAAAGCATTATCACCGCATTTGGCGGAAGTATGTTGCTTGGTGTGAGGCCAGGAAGGCCCCAACGGAGGAATTTCAACTGGGTCGTTTCCTACATTTCCTGAAAGCAGGTGTGACTTTGGGCCTCAAGTTGGGGTCCATTAAAGTCCAAATCTCTGCCCTGTCGATTTTCTTCCAGAAAGAACTGGCTTCGCTACCTGAAGTTCAGACTTTTGTCAAGGGAGTTCTGCATATTCAGCCTCCTTTTCTGCCCCCAGTGGCACCTTGGGATCTCAATGTGGTCTTCGAGTTTCTAAAATCACATTGGTTTGAGCCACTTAAGACCGTGGATTTAAAATATCTCACGTGGAAAGTGGTCATGTTGTTGGCTCTGGCTTCGGCCAGACGTGTCAGAATTGGCGGCTTTGTCCTGTAAAAGCCCGTATCTGATTTTCCATATGGATAGGGCAGAATTGAGGACTCGTCCTCAGTTTCTTCCTAAGGTGGTCTCAGCGTTTCACTTGAACCAACCTATTGTGGTGCCTGCGGCTACTAGGGACTTGGAGGATTCCAAGTTTCTGGACGTAGTCAGGGCCCTGAAAATATATGTTTCCAGGACGGCTGGATTCAGGAAGACTGACTCGCTGTTTATCCTGTATGCACCCAACAAGCTGGGTGCTCCTGCTTCTAAGCAGACTATTGCGCACTGGATTTGTAGCACTATTCAGCTGGCGCATTCTGCAGTGTGATTACCGCAGCCTAAATCAGTAAAAGCCCTTTCCACAAGGAAGGTGGGCTCATCTTGGGCGGCTGCCCGAGGGGTCTCGGCTTTACAACTTTGCCGAGCTGCTACTTGGTCAGGGGCAAACACGTTTGCAAAATTCTACAAATTTGATACCCTGGCTGAGGAGGACCTGGAGTTCTCTCATTCGGTGCTGCAGAGTCATCCGCACTCTCCCGCCCGTTTGGGAGCTTCGGTATAATCCCCATGGTCCTTACGGAGTCCCCAGCATCCACTAGGATGTTAGAGAAAATAAGATTTTACTCACCGGTAATTCTATTTCTCGTAGTCCGTAGTGGATGCTGGGCGCCCATCCCAAGTGCGGATTGTCTGCAATACTTGTAAATAGTTATTGTTACAAAATTCGGGTTGTTATTGCGAGCCATCTATTCAGAGGCTCCTTTTTTGTTATCATACTGTTAACCGGGGTTCCTATCACGAGTTACATGGTGTGATTGGTGTGGCTGGTATGAGTCTTACCCGGGATTCAAAATCCTTCCTTATTGTGTCAGCTCTTCCGGGCACAGTGTCCTAACTGAGGCTTGTAGGAGGGTCATAGGGGGAGGAGCCAGTGCACACCAGGTAGTCCTAAATCTTTCTTAGAGTGCCCAGTCTCCTGCGGAGCCCGTCTATTCCCCATGGTCCTTACGGAGTCCCCAGCATCCACTACGGACTACGAGAAATAGATTTACCGGTGAGTAAAATCTTATTTATTATTATTATTATTATTATTATTATTATTTTGCAGAGGGAGCAGCTTGTGGTGTCATTTTATTATTACTATAAAGATATAGCAGAATGTGGTGTCCTGTTGTAATTGGTATAATACAGAGGGAGCAGGTTTTTGTGTATGGTTATTATTATACAGGGACAGCAGCTTGTGGTGTCCTGGTATTATTATTATTATTATTATTATTGTTATTATTATACATTGGGAGTGGTAATGATGTCACAGTGACATCACTTATATCTATAAGTAATTTTTCCTTAAAGTTCAGGGGAAATTTAAGGAAAAATTACTTCACAGAAAGGGTAGTGGATAAGTGGAATAGTCTCACATCAGAGGTGGTAGAGACTAAGATTGTAGAGCAATTTAAACATGCATGGGATAGACATAAGGATATCCTTACAAAGAATTACGGTTCAAAAAGGGTTGAGATTACCTAAAGGATTAAAAAAAAGGGGCAGACTAGATGGGCCAAGTGGTTCTTATCTGCCGTCAAATTCTATGTTTCTATGTTTCTATAGTAATAATACAGGGGCATGACTGGGGAGGTGAGGTGGTCTGGGAGCGTCACAGTTACATCACTTATCTATAGCAATAATAAAGGGACATGACTGGGGGAAGTGAGGGGGATGGGGAAGCGTCACATTTACATTACTTATAGCTATACTAATAATACAGGGACATGACTGGGGAGGTGAGGGGATCTGGGAGCATCATAGTGACATTACTTATATTTATAATTGTAATAATAATTCAGGGACATGAATGGGGGGGTCAAGGGGTCTGGGAACATCACAGTGACATCACTTATAGCTATAGTAATTATACAAGATCATGAATGGGGAGGTGAGGAGGTCTGGGAAAGTCACAGTGACATCACTTATATCTATAGTAATAATACAGGGACATGATTGGGGGGGTGAGGGGATATGAGAACATCATAGTGACGTCATTTATATCTTTAATAATAATAATAATAATAATACAGGGACATGACTGGGGGGTGATGGGGTCTGGGAGTGTTACAGTTACATTACATATCTATAGTAATATTACAGGGACATGACTGGGGAAGTGAGGGGATCTGGTAGTGTCACAGTGACATCACTAATATCTATAGTAATAATACAGGGACATGACTGGGGGGGTGAGGGGGATCTGGTAGCGTCACATTTACATCACGTATAACTAGAGTAATAATACAGGGATATGACTGGGCAGGTGAGGGGGATCTGGGAGCTTCACAGTGACATCACTTATATCTATAGTAATAATACTGGGACATGACTGGGAAGGTGAGGACATCAGTGACATCACTTACATCTATAGTAATAATAAAGGGACATGACTGGGAAATGAGGGGATCTTGGAATGTCACAGTGATTTCACATATCTATAATAATAATAATACAGGGACATGACTGGAGAGGTGAGGGGATATGAGAGCATCACAGTGACGTCACTTATATCTATAGTAATAATAATAATGGGACATGACTGGGGAGGTATGGGGATCTGGAAATGTCACAGTGACATCACTTATATCTATAGTATTAATACAGGGACATAACTGGGGAGGTGAGGGGATCTGGGAGCATCAGAGTGACATCACTTATATCTCTACTAATAATACAGGGACGTGACTGGAGAGGTAAGGGGATCTGAGAGCGTCACAGTGACACCACGTATGTCTCTAGTAAGAATACAGGGATATGACTGGGAAGTTGAAGGAATCTTAGAGCATCACAGTGACATCACTTATATCTCCACTAATAAAACAGGGACATGACTGTAGAGGTAAGGGGATCTGGGAGCATCATAGTGACATCACTTATTTCTTAAATAATAATTATAATAATAATAATAATACAGGGACATGACTGGGGGTGAGGGGGTCTGGGAGTGTTACAGTGACATCAAATATCTATAGTAATAATACAGGGACATGACTGGGGAGGTGAGGGGATCTGGGGGTGTCACAGTGACGTCCTTATATCTGTAGTAATAATACAGGGACATGACTGGGGAGGTGAGGGTGATCTGGGAGCATCACAGTAACATCACATATCTATAGTAATAATACAGGGACGTGAGGGCGAGGTGAGGAGATCTGGGAGCTTCACAGTGAAATCACTTGTATCTATAGTAATAATACAGGGACATGACTGGGGAGGTTAGGGGATCTGGGAGTATCACAGTGACATCACTTATTTATTTTTCATCCACTAGGGGGCACTGTAGTACTCTTGGGATATGGACGGTGCGATAGCAGGGATAGGCACATTTAAATATTTAAATGTGTAACCCTCTTCCCCCCTCCATACTCCCAAGATGCCTCAGTGTTTTTTGTACCTTCACCAGGGAAGGTCGCATCCTGGAGTCATTCCAGGGTTTACTTTAAATTTTTCTAAATATTTTTTCTTGTATCAATCACACTCCCTTCCCAGCTTATTAAGAAGCGTGGGTCCGTGAGTGTGTGCTGCTGTTGTGCAGTGAAGGCTTGTTGGTGCTTAGACACAGAAGCCTCCCATAGACCTTCATCAGCGTTAGCTGATTCAGACATGGCTGCAGGAGCTGGACGGAGCTTAGAGAGAAGCCACGTCGGAGCCTCCCCATTACACTGAGGTAAGGAGCAGGCAGTCAGCTTATGCCGCCACCCCATTGGGCCTGTTTGTTGCTGTAATAGTGGGGCAGTCAGCTCCTGCTGCCGCCCCTCCATGTGCAGGGAACGTGTTTTCCACAAGCTGCTTACTAAGGTATAGCTTTACTGGATCAAACTCCCCCTCTTCCCGGCTCCCACCAGCGGTCAGACACATACTGCCACTGGGCGCCTGTGTCGCTCCACACCTGCCCGCTCCCCGGCAGCGCAGCTCCAAACAGCGCTACCACTGGCCACTACAATCTGCCCCTCTAGACAACTGGGAAGCGGCTCCCAGCAGTGGTCAAATAATGCTGCCGCTGGGCACCTGTCAGGCTACACCTCGCTGCTCCAGAGAAGCGGCTCCCGACAGCGCGGCTCACAGCAGCGGACAGATCACACTGCCGCAGCTGGACGCCTGACACACATCTACCCCGCTCTCCGGCTTCCACCAGCGCACAGACCACGGTGGGTAGCTGAGGCTGTTGCAGGGCGCCGTCACTCAGAGCTGGCGCACGGTATACAATGCGGGGGGGCGGATGGGGTGGAAGAAGCTAAGCGCGGTTCACTGCTTTAAGCATTGGGGGAGGTCATGGCGTTCCCTAGTTCAGCGGTTCCCCCTAAATATAAGGGATGGTGGCCAGGGCTATAAGGGACAGAACAGGCTATTAAGCCTAGGTTCTGAGTGCTTTTGGGTGTACATGGGTTTTACATCTAGGGTATAGTCAGATGTCTATATGTTTATTTTGGGGAAAAAAAGCACATGCTGGGACGCCGTTTTCACACAAAGGTTACACACCTACTTCCTGCTTCTTCCTACAGCAATATGTCAGTCCTACAACACACGGCCACTGGAGGGGGCAGGGGTGTTTAGTAGGTGGCACAGTGACCATCATAGATTTCCTCTATGACACAGTGCGGTGCACGTGGTATTATAGACACTACAGTTATTTTCACTGAGTTGTGCGGACGTTGTCTCACTGTATTATTGTCTGTCTGTCTGCATGACAATATGAGAAACAGCAGCATGTCTGTGATAACTGAGAGAATGCCTGATTTGCAGTCAGAGTTGTCCTCTGCACAAAAAGACCGTGAGGCGGCTAAGTCTGATTCACGGTTAATACCGTGTGAGCAGCCAATGTGGGCTCAGGATGTTTCTAGAACTTTGCTGGGTTACAAAGTCCATGTATAGTTCAGTTTCTAAGAATGGTCATCGTTTGTCTCATAATCACATTCTGATGATTCAATGCCACATCTGATATCTCAGCATTGGGTCAGGAGTCAGATAGTGAGGTCACTAATAGCCCGAGCTATGATGATCTCATTAGAGCGGTACGCCAGCTGCTAGGTTGCACTGAAACATATGAGGTTTTATTGCTAGCAGACTATGGGTGACTGTGTGTTTTTCTTATTCATATCTCTTTTTTTTTTCCAAATATGTTTATTAAATACCTCCAAAACATGGTACAGAAGTAAGGAAAAAACCGCATACATATCAAACATATCTACATCAAAGTAGGCAAATAAGAAAGGTAAAAGTACACAGCATATATGAGTAGGTGGAGGAAATTTTCCAATTTTCCAAAACAATCATCAAGAACAAACTGTAAACCACCAGAAGAGCGGCGGTCAGGCTATAATATATTGAGAATGGAACTGAATATGACTGACTAAAAACTGACACTCAATTCCGGCAGTTCAAATAACAAAAAAAAAAAAAAAAAAAAGGGGAGGTAAAAAAGAACATCACAAAAACGTTAGAACAAAAATAGGCAAAAACACCTACCAAGAGCCACAGGCCACCGATCCGTCCATAGAAGTGTCCAACCAATCCGCCAGGGAAGAAACAGAAGAAATAAGAAGAAAGGGGAAAGAAAAGAAGAAGTGTGTGGAGAGGGAAGTACGGATGAAGAAGAAGAGGGGGAGGGGAAGATAGGGGGCTCAGTCAGTTAGAGAAACTTGGCTATCAAGTTGTCGGAGAGAGTACCAAAAGTTAGATTGGAAACATTTATGTATTGCTAGTTTAGTGTGGGGAGGGAGGGTACAAATGTATTTATCCCAGCACTTAAAGAGTGCAGGAGTCAGGGTTTCCTTGTGGATAGAGGCCTCCAGCCAGTCCATATTAAATAAGAAGAGTAACCTAGAAGTAGCCATAGGGAGAGTAGGAGAGGTAGGATGGATCCACTGTTGCAATATAGCTTTTTTCCCCACTGCTGAAAGTAGCACTATCAATTTTTTATCAGTGCGTGGAATTCCAGGTTGGTCCGACAGATGACCAAAGAGGGCCCAGGGAGCAGTGCATTGAAAGGGGATGCCTAGCGTTGAGGTGCCATAGTGGTGTAAGGTATGCCAGAATTTTTGGATGACAGGGCAGGCCCAGAGACAATGGAAAAGGTCAGCTTCTACCGTTGAGCATTTATTACATCCGGCCCTATCTGATATACCCATTAGAAAACCTTGTTTGGGCGAAATATATGCCCTGTGTAGCAGTTTATAGGCCATTTCCTGATATATACTAGCCGGTATTAGTTTAAGGGTCATAAAAAAAGTATCTAGTAGGGTGTCTACTGTGAGTGTAGGAACTTGGGAGATCCATTTAGCCAGATCAGGAAAATCAGTGTGGGGGTCCAGTTCAGTGCGGATGCGCGCATAGATAGAAGATATGGAGTATGTGTTGGAGCGTAAAAGGGAGTCTAAGGGGTTAACAAAGTCTTTTCCCGTGAGGTGAGGGAGAACGGATGTAAGATAATGTATAGCCTGGGAGTAGTAAAATCCATGCAGGGGTGAAATTGCATATTTCTCAATAGCCTCCTGGAATGGCAAAGGAGTGTGAGTAGGTGTCATCAGATTACGTAGAGTCTTTAAACCAGAGGAGCACCAAGCACCAAAAGGCAAAGAGGCATTACCATTTTGGAACTCCAGGTTTCCAAGCAAAGGTAGAGATACTGAGTAATAATATTTGAGACCAAGGGCTTTCCTAGCCATTTTCCACGCCTTAATAGTGGAAGACAATAGCGGGTTATCAAATTGGGAAGATTTTATTTGAGAGGGCCGGGCATGTAGGAGGTAATTATTCATATCTCTTAATAAGCATTTAATAGAAGCATGGCTAAATCCAGTTAAACACTTTTCTGGGACAACACGATTTCTGTCTAAATATCTTTTCCCACCGGCTATGACCACTAAATCGCCATCGGTGGAGTCTTCAGTTTATAAACTTTCACTAAAATTTACTATTCCAGTCCCAGGAGCAGCTACGCTTAAAGACCCCTCGGAGAGTAAGCTGGAGGCCATGCTAAAGTCCATGTATACAGCAACAGGGGTGATGCTTACACCTGTTTGAGTTGGAGTTTGGGTTAACAAGGCTGTAGTTGCATGAAACAGCTCAGGTTAGGCCTACAACGGGGTTTTCCCTCAGACCAGCTTATATTTCTTACCGATCACATTTGTGAATTGGTTGAGTATTTAGGTACGGCTTCGTTGGACGTTGGACAAGTTTGTTCTCGGCTTGCAGCCCAACAGCTGCTGTGGTTGCGTTCTTGACAGGCCGAGGCAGAGTCAAAATGAGGAATAGAGGCGTTGCCTTCTACTGATGTTATATGGTCCTGAATTGGACAAATGGAATTCTCAGTAAATGAGGGGGGGGGGGGGAGAGTATGTTTACCTGCCAACCATGCAGAGGGACGTGGTTTTCAGCAAACCACTAACCATCGTCAGGACTCAAGCCAGTGGCATGACGGGCTTCCAGCCCATCTCTGCTCTTCAGTTGTGGGAGCACACCTTCAGAAGTTTCCCTTCGCGTAGTTTCAGACATCACAGATGGGTGGATCCGCAGTTTTGTTTTAAGAGGTTTCAATGAGTTTGACTGTCTATCACCGATGCAGTTTTTCAAGACAGATCTGCCTGTGTCAGCAGACAAGTGGGCAGGTCTGCAGACCGCTGTTCAGTCTCTCGTACATTCAGCAGTTTTGGTTCAGGTTCCAGTACACCAACAAGGTCAAGGGTTTTATTCCAATCTTTTTGTAGTATCAAAGCCGGATGGCTCAGTCACACCGATATGGAACCTAAAGGGGTTCAATCGGTACGTCACTTACTACACTTTCAAGATGGAATCCCTACGGTCAGTGATTGCAGGTTTAGAACCGCAGCAATTCATGATTTTGCAGGATCTCAAGGATGCGTACTTACACATTCCTATTTGGCCACCGCATCAGGCGTACTTAAGTTTGCAGTACGACAAGCGCCTCGGGTATTCACAAAGGTGATGTCTGTGATGATAGTTCATCTCAGATCCCTGGGAGTGATAATCGTTCCATACTTAAATGACCTTCTCATCAAGGCTTCGTCTCAACAAATTCTTTAACATGCCTTACTGTTGTACAGTGTACTAGTTCAGTATGGTTGGATTGTCAAAGAATTCAGTGTTATGAATGATTCTGATTACGGTGGATCAATGCATTTACCTGTCACAACAGAAAGTCCATGCTATTCATCATCTAGTACTGCTAGTGCTCAAACCACGGACAGTCTCGGTGCATTTGTGCATTCGACTGGTAAGACAGATGGGGGCATCTTTCAAAACACTCCAGTTCGGAAGATTTCACTCAGGTCCCTTTCAGCTGGATCTTCTCGCATAGTGATCCGGCTCTCATCTATAAATTCATCAGATGGTTCGCTTGTCTCCAGGACAATATCATGTGGTGATGTTCGGCCCAATTGAGGTTTCGAGCAACCTCTCGCATGGCCATGCGACTTTGAGTCCATCCCCTTTTTGTTGATGTATGCGACTTCTGTTGCGTTGTCCAGCTGAACCTGAACAGTGTGAGACAGATATCAGTCAGTACAGTGCGGTGCTGTGATATGCGGCAGCACGCAATACAGACAGCACTAGCTTTCTGGCATATGTCCGCGGCGTCTGGTAACAGAGACTAGGATCATGCCTGCTGTGTATTACAGGACACTAAATGCCAGTACTGTCAGTACAGAGGAGCATATCATTGTCCTATGCTATCACTACACGTATGTAATAGCTCTGGAATTGCCCTATAATCTATATAGACATGAGGGATGTGGAACGTAATATTGGTATGAGCATAATACAGATATAATTTGATATCCGCTGAGTACGGAGGCATTACCTCTTTTGAGGGGCATATAATATATAAACACATAATAAATCAAGTAAGGGAATATGATCTGATCCCTCTCTGAATGGTTTATGTATGATCAACGTGCAATTCTGCTATTAGTTTAATAGGTTGCATACTACAATTAATAACGTTACACGCATGTATATATACATATGAAGGACTGTATATAGGAAAGACTTCCACTGTGTTTTTCTGCCTATGATAAGAAACTTTCACAACTGTATCCCATCTGGAAGGAGTTACTGCAGACCTCCATTGATATGGTGGTACAGTTATAACACAGCAAGATACTCTGTTTTAAGAAAGTAACAATTGTATCGGTTACAACATTCTGCTGTGTATCAAATGATATCAAATGTATCACCTAGAAGTAACTGTGACTTTTGGCAGGATAGAAACACAGAGGTAATTTCTATATTGGGAATTTTTGTCCCCACTAAACAATATAAGGCTCAAATATAATCTGGAGCAAGTATTGTTAATATTAACAGAATAAGGTTGTTACAGGTTCATGAAGAATTATATTATTAATTAGGGATTGCTATACCAATCATAAAGAATATACATATATATCCCAATGTTATTCCTCTGAGGAATACAGCAGTGGAATACGGTCTGTACATAAAATATAAATAAATGACAGGCGGCTCACGGCTTTGTTTTTAATTTTCTTTATTATTTGGCACCAGGACAAAATAAATTCTTTCTTTTTTTTCTTTTTTTTGTCCATTTTTCTGATTCACGTCTAATTTTCTTCTATTGTTTTTATATTTCACTGTTTACGGCCTATTTAAGGGTCTTAATACTTCATATGGGATACTAATAAAGTTGATACGTTCCATATGGGTATTGGTATGTACTATGAATTAAGTGTCAATACATATATATAAAAAAAGTGTAAAGACACAGATTTAATATCAGGAATTCTTGTTGGTCCTGGGAGAGAGTGCACCCAGAGAAACTGATCCCCTTTCTTCACCCTTCTTGTACATGTTTTAGGATCAGTGGGTAGCACCAGTCTATCATTTTATATCTGTATTGTATACAGTTATTGAGAGACTACATCCCTACAATTATTACTGAGACACGAGCAAGTGAACTGCCTGACGCAGAGTGTTGTAAATTGCCCTGAGTTCCAGGACACTGATTGCCAGTAATCCTGTGATAATGAGCTGCTGAAACTGGCTTCCTAGCACGTAACATGGTTGGTATAACCAACTGTGGAATGCCCTCTCGTCTTGAAAGTGGTCTCAACAGCCACCCCATAAACCGCAGTCGCGCTAAATCAGGGTAAAGGAACGACCCCTGCTGTAGTATAACTTGGAAAACAGTATTTCTCTTAGCCTTAGCTTCGGCAAGGCGTGTTGCACAATTGGGTGCCTTGTCATGCAAGCCACCATATCTGGTATTTCATACTGACAGAGCGGAACTTTGGACAAATCCTGCTTTTCTACCACAGGTAGTATCTTCTTTCACATCAATCAACCAATCGTAGTTCCTGTTTTTCAGAAGATTCAGGTACTCCAGCTACTTTCGATGTGGTACGCGCACTCCGCGTTTATGTAGCCTGAACATTAACAGTACGTATAACGGATACTTTGTTCTTTGTGTGATGCAGTCAAGATAGGTTGGCCAGCTTCCAAACAGACCTCGGCCAGATAGATTAACCTGACCATTCGTCAGGTACACTTTCATGCCAGTCGATGGGAACGTCATGGGCAGCAGGTCGTGGAGCTTCTATGACGCAACCTTGCCGTGCAGTTACATGGCCATCAGTGCACACGTTTGTGCGCTTTTACAAGTTTGATAATTCTGCGGCATCAGCTTCTAGCTTTGGCCGTCTAGTGTTACTGGTGCCAAACAGCTCTTCCGCCCAAGGGGGAAACTTTGTTACGTCCCAAGAGTACTCCAGTGACCCCTAGTGGATTAGAAAGAAAACAGGATTTTGATACCAGATAAATACTTTTCGTTGCACCCATAGGGGGCACTGGACACCCACCCAGAGCAGTTTCACCTGGCTGGTGGTAAGTACAATAGTTCTTATGGTAACACATTTTCACTAATGTTAAGGTGATTGTTATCTATTGTCGTGTCAACTTTCTAATTGTCCATTATGTTATGTGTCAACTTTATAGTTGTCCGTTATGTTATAATGTTATATGTAATTCTCCGTTGTTCATCCTCTTTTTCGCTCCTATTTGGCTCAGCAGAAAAACACTAAGGCATCTTGGGAGAATGGAGGAGGAAGGATGGTTACACATTTAAATTTTTAAATGTGCCTATCCCTGCTATCGCACCGTCCATATCCCAAGAGTACTCCAGTGCCCCCTGTGGATTCAAAGAAAAGGATTTATCTGGTAAGTACCAAAATCCTATTATCTATAGTAATAATGCAGGGACATGACTGTGGAGGTGAGGGGATCTGGGCGTATTTACAGTGATATTTATGTCTTCTCATTTCACAGAGGTGTGAACAAGACATCTGGTGAGCGTGAGAGACCCAGCAGCCATCCTCATGTGTCAGGAGGACTGAGCAGGTCCCAGAGCCCCATCACGGTGCCTCCACCTCACTCACTGATACATGAGAGACACAGTGACCAGAAGATCCAGGAACTCACCAACAAGATCATTCAGCTGCTGACTGGAGAGGTGACTGCTGGGAATGGGGCATTATACAGTAACACCAGGGGATGTGTCCGGGTGATGACTAGAGAGGTGACTGCTGGGAATGGGGCATTATACAATAACACCAGGGGATGTGTCTGGGTGGTGACTGCTGGGAATGGAACATTGTACAGTAACACCAGGGGATGTGTCTGGGTGATGACTGGAGAGGTGACTGCTGGGAATGGGGCATTATACAGTAACACCAGGGAATGTGTCTGGGTGATGACTGGAGAGGTGACTGCTGGGAATAGGACATTATACAGTAACACCAGGGGATGTGTCTGGGTGATGACTGGAGAGGTGACTGCTGGGAATGGGACATTATACAGTATCGCCAGGGGATGTGTCTGGGTGATGACTGGAGAGGTGACTGCTGGGAATGGGGCATTATACAGTAACACCGGGGGATGTGTCTGGGTGATGACTGGAGAGGTGACTGCTGGGAATGGGACATTATACAGTATCACCAGGGGATGTGTCTGGGTGATGACTGGAGAGGTGACTGCTGGGAATGGGGCATTATACAGTAACACCAGGGGATGTGTCTGGGTGATGACTGGAGAGGTGACTGCTGGGAATGGAACATTATACAGTAACACCAGGGGATGTGTCTGGGTGATGACTGGAGAGGTGACTGCTGGGAATGGGGCATTATACAGTATCACCGGGGGATGTGTCTGGGTGATGACTGGAGAGGTGACTGCTGGGAATGGGGCATTATACAGTAACACCAGGGGATGTGTCTGGGTGATGACTGGAGAGGTGACTGCTGGGAATGGGGCATTATACAGTAACTCCAGGGGATGTGTCTGGGTGATGACTGGAGAGGTGACTGCTGGGAATGGGGCATTATACAGTATCACCAGGGGATGTGTCTGGGTGATGACTGGAGAGGTGACTGCTGGGAATGGGGCATTATACAGTATCACCAGGGGATGTGTCTGGGTGATGACTGGAGAGGTGACTGCTGGGAATGAGGCATTATACAGTAACACCAGGGGATGTGTCTGGGTGATGACTGGAGAGGTGACTGCTGGGAATGGGACATTATACAGTAACACCAGGGGATGTGTCTGGGTGATGACTGGAGAGGTGACTGCTGGGAATGGGGCATTATACAGTAACACCAGGGGATGTGTCTGGGTGATGACTGGAGAGGTGACTGCTGGGAATGGGACATTATACAGTAACACCAGGGGATGTGTCTGGGTGATAACTGGAGAGGTGACTGCTGGGAATGGGGCATTATACAGTATCACCAGGGGATGTGTCTGGGTGATGACTGGAGAGGTGACTGCTGGGAATGGGACATTATACAGTATCACCAGGGGATGTGTCTGGGTGATGACTGGAGAGGTGACTGCTGGGAATGGGGCATTATACAGTAACTCCAGGGGATGTGTCTGGGTGACGACTGGAGAGGTGACTGCTGGGAATAGGACATTATACAGTAACACCAGGGGATGTGTCTGGGTGATGACTGGAGAGGTGACTGCTGGGAATGGGACATTATACAGTATCACCAGGGGATGTGTCTGGGTGATGACTGGAGAGGTGACTGCTGGGAATGGGGCATTATACAGTAACACCAGGGGATGTGTCTGGGTGATGACTGGAGAGGTGACTGCTGGGAATGGGACATTATACAGTAACACCAGGGGATGTGTCTAGGTGATGACTGGAGAGGTGACTGCTGGGAATGGAACATTGTACAGTAACACCGGGGGATGTGTCTGGGTGATGACTGGAGAGGTGACTGCTGGGAATGGGGCATTATTCAGTAACACCGGGGGGGATGTGTCTGGGTGATGACTGGAGAGGTGACTGCTGGGAATGGGGCATTATACAGTAACACCAGGGGATGTGTCTGGGTGATGACTGGAGAGGTGACTGCTGGGAATGGGACATTATACAGTAACACCAGGGGATGTGTCTAGGTGATGACTGGAGAGGTGACTGCTGGGAATGGGGCATTATACAGTAACACCAGGGGATGTGTCTGGTGATGACTGGAGAGGTGACTGCTGGGAATAGGACATTATACAGTAACTCCACAGGATGTGTCTGGGTGATGGCTGGAGAGGTGACTGCTGGGATTGGGACATTATACAGTAACACCAGGGGATGTGTCTAGGTGATGACTGGAGAGGTGACTGCTGGGAATGGGGCATTATACAGTAACACCGGGGGATGTGTCTTAAGGATGACTGGAGAGGTGACTGCCGGGAATTGGACAATATACAGTAACACCGGGGGATGTGTCTGGGTGGTTACTGGAGAGGTGACTGCTGGGAATCGGGCATTATACTGTAACACCAGTGTATGTGTCTTGGTGATGGCTAGAGAGGTGACTGCTGGGAATGGTACATTATACAGTAACACCAGGGGACGTGTCTGGGTGATGACTGGAGAGGTGACTGCTGGGAATGGGGCATTATACAGTAACACCAGGGGATGTGTCTGGGTGATGACTGGAGAGGTGACTGCTGGGAATGGTACATTGTACAGTAGCACCAGGGGATGTGTCTGGGTGATGACTGAAGAGGTGACTGCTGGGAATGGTACATTGTACAGTAACACCAGGGGATGTGTCTGGGTGATGACTGAAGAGGTGACTGCCGGGAATTGGACATTATACAGTAATACCGGGGGATGTGTCTGGGTGATGACAGGAGAGGTGACTGCTGGGAATGGGACATTATACAGTAACACCAGGGGATGTGTCTGGGTGATGACTGGAGAGGTGACTGCTGGGAATGGGACATTATACAGTAACACCATTGGATGTGTTTGGGTGATGACTGGAGAGGTGACTGCTGGGAATGGGACATTATACAGTAACACCAAGGGACGTGTCTGGGTGATTACTGGAGAGGTGACTGCTGGGAATGGTACATTGTACAGTAACACCAGGGGATGTGTCTGGGTGATGACTGAAGAGGTGACTGCCGGGAATTGGACATTATACAGTAATACCGGGGGATGTGTCTGGGTGATGACAGGAGAGGTGACTGCTGGGAATGGGACATTATACAGTAACACCGGGGGATGTGTCTGGGTGATGACTGGAGAGGTGACTGCTGGGAATGGGACATTATACAGTAACACCATTGGATGTGTTTGGGTGATGACTGGAGAGGTGACTGCTGGGAATGGGACATTATACAGTAACACCAAGGGACGTGTCTGGGTGATTACTGGAGAGGTGACTGCTGGGAGTGGGGCATTATACAGTAACACCAGGGGACGTGTCTGGGTGATTACTGGAGAGGTGACTCCTGGGAATCGGGCATTATACTGTAACACCAGGGGACGTGGCTGGGTGATGACTGGAGAGGTGACTGCTGGGAATGGGGCATTATACAGTAACACCAGGGGATGTGTCTGGGTGATGACTGGAGAGGTGACTGCTGGGAGTGGGGCATTATACAGTAACACCAGGGGACGTGTCTGGGTGATTACTGGAGAGGTGACTGCTGGGAATCGGGCATTATACTGTAACACCAGGGGACGTGGCTGGGTGATGTCTGGAGAGGTGACTGCTGGGAATGGGGCATTATGCATGAACACCAGGGGATGTATCTGGGTGATGACTGGAGAGGTGACTGCTGGGAATGGGGCATTATACAGTAACACCAAGGGATGTGTCTGGGTGATGACTGGAGAGGTGACTGCTGGGAATGGGGCATTATACAATAACACCAGGGGATGTGTCTGGGTGGTGACTGCTGGGAATGGAACATTGTACAGTAACACCAGGGGATGTGTCTTGGTGATGACTGGAGAGGTGACTGCTGGGAATGGGGCATTATTCAGTAACACCGGGGGGGATGTGTCTGGGTGATGACTGGAGAGGTGACTGCTGGGAATGGGGCATTATACAGTATCACCAGGGGATGTGTCTGGGTGATGACTGGAGAGGTGACTGCTGGGAATGGGGCATTATACAGTAACACCAGGGGATGTGTCTGGGTGATGACTGGAGAGGTGACTGCTGGGAATGGGGCATTATACAGTAACTCCAGGGGATGTGTCTGGGTGATGACTGGAGAGGTGACTGCTGGGAATGGGGCATTATACAGTATCACCAGGGGATGTGTCTGGGTGATGACTGGAGAGGTGACTGCTGGGAATGGGGCATTATACAGTAACACCAGGGAACGTGTCTGGGTGATGACTGGAGAGGTGACTGCTGGGAATGGGACATTATACAGTATCACCAGGGGATGTGTCTGGGTGATGACTGGAGAGGTGACTGCTGGGAATGGGGCATTATACAGTAACACCAGGGGATGTGTCTGGGTGATGACTGGAGAGGTGACTGCTGGGAATGGGACATTATACAGTAACACCAGGGGATGTGTCTAGGTGATGACGGGAGAGGTGACTGCTGGGAATGGGGCATTATACAGTAACACCAGGGGATGTGTCTGGTGATGACTGGAGAGGTGACTGCTGGGAATGGGACATTATACAGTAACTCCACAGGATGTGTCTGGGTGATGACTGGAGAGGTGACTGCTGGGATTGGGACATTATACAGTAACACCAGGGGATGTGTCTAGGTGATGACTGGAGAGGTGACTGCTGGGAATGGGGCATTATACAGTAACACCAGGGGATGTGTCTGGGTGATGACTGGAGAGGTGACTGCTGGGAATGGGACATTATACAGTAACACCAGGGGATGTGTCTGGGTGATGACTGGAGAGGTGACTGCTGGGATTGGGACATTATACAGTAACACCAGGGGATGTGTCTAGGTGATGACTGGAGAGGTGACTGCTGGGAATGGGGCATTATACAGTAACACCAGGGGATGTGTCTGGGTGATGACTGGAGAGGTGACTGCTGGGAATGGGACATTATACAGTAACACCAGGGGATGTGTCTGGGTGATGACTGGAGAGGTGACTGCTGGGAATGGGGCATTATACAGTATCACCAGGGGATGTGTCTGGGTGATGACTGGAGAGGTGACTGCTGGGAATGGGACATTATACAGTATCACCAGGGGATGTGTCTGGGTGATGACTGGAGAGGTGACTGCTGGGAATGGGGCATTATACAGTAACTCCAGGGGATGTGTCTGGGTGACGACTGGAGAGGTGACTGCTGGGAATAGGACATTATACAGTAACACCAGGGGATGTGTCTGGGTGATGACTGGAGAGGTGACTGCTGGGAATGGGACATTATACAGTATCACCAGGGGATGTGTCTGGGTGATGACTGGAGAGGTGACTGCTGGGAATGGGGCATTATACAGTAACACCAGGGGATGTGTCTGGGTGATGACTGGAGAGGTGACTGCTGGGAATGGGACATTATACAGTAACACCAGGGGATGTGTCTAGGTGATGACTGGAGAGGTGACTGCTGGGAATGGGGAATTATACAGTAACACCAGGAGATGTGTCTGGGTGGTGACTGCTGGGAATGGAACATTGTACAGTAACACCGGGGGATGTGTCTGGGTGATGACTGGAGAGGTGACTGCTGGGAATGGGGCATTATTCAGTAACACCGGGGGGGATGTGTCTGGGTGATGACTGGAGAGGTGACTGCTGGGAATGGGGCATTATACAGTAACACCAGGGGATGTGTCTGGGTGATGACTGGAGAGGTGACTGCTGGGAATGGGACATTGTACAGTAGCACCAGGGGATGTGTCTGGGTGATGACTGAAGAGGTGACTGCTGGGAATGGTACATTGTACAGTAACACCAGGGGATGTGTCTGGGTGATGACTGAAGAGGTGACTGCCGGGAATTGGACATTATACAGTAATACCGGGGGATGTGTCTGGGTGATGACAGGAGAGGTGACTGCTGGGAATGGGACATTATACAGTAACACCAGTGTATGTGTCTTGGTGATGGCTAGAGAGGTGACTGCTGGGAATGGTACATTATACAGTAACACCAGGGGACGTGTCTGGGTGATGACTGGAGAGGTGACTGCTGGGAATGGGGCATTATACAGTAACACCAGGGGATGTGTCTGGGTGATGACTGGAGAGGTGACTGCTGGGAATGGTACATTGTACAGTAGCACCAGGGGATGTGTCTGGGTGATGACTGAAGAGGTGACTGCTGGGAATGGTACATTGTACAGTAACACCAGGGGATGTGTCTGGGTGATGACTGAAGAGGTGACTGCCGGGAATTGGACATTATACAGTAATACCGGGGGATGTGTCTGGGTGATGACAGGAGAGGTGACTGCTGGGAATGGGACATTATACAGTAACACCAGGGGATGTGTCTGGGTGATGACTGGAGAGGTGACTGCTGGGAATGGGACATTATACAGTAACACCATTGGATGTGTTTGGGTGATGACTGGAGAGGTGACTGCTGGGAATGGGACATTATACAGTAACACCAAGGGACGTGTCTGGGTGATTACTGGAGAGGTGACTGCTGGGAATGGTACATTGTACAGTAACACCAGGGGATGTGTCTGGGTGATGACTGAAGAGGTGACTGCCGGGAATTGGACATTATACAGTAATACCGGGGGATGTGTCTGGGTGATGACAGGAGAGGTGACTGCTGGGAATGGGACATTATACAGTAACACCGGGGGATGTGTCTGGGTGATGACTGGAGAGGTGACTGCTGGGAATGGGACATTATACAGTAACACCATTGGATGTGTTTGGGTGATGACTGGAGAGGTGACTGCTGGGAATGGGACATTATACAGTAACACCAAGGGACGTGTCTGGGTGATTACTGGAGAGGTGACTGCTGGGAGTGGGGCATTATACAGTAACACCAGGGGACGTGTCTGGGTGATTACTGGAGAGGTGACTCCTGGGAATCGGGCATTATACTGTAACACCAGGGGACGTGGCTGGGTGATGACTGGAGAGGTGACTGCTGGGAATGGGGCATTATACAGTAACACCAGGGGATGTGTCTGGGTGATGACTGGAGAGGTGACTGCTGGGAGTGGGGCATTATACAGTAACACCAGGGGACGTGTCTGGGTGATTACTGGAGAGGTGACTGCTGGGAATCGGGCATTATACTGTAACACCAGGGGACGTGGCTGGGTGATGTCTGGAGAGGTGACTGCTGGGAATGGGGCATTATGCATGAACACCAGGGGATGTATCTGGGTGATGACTGGAGAGGTGACTGCTGGGAATGGGGCATTATACAGTAACACCAAGGGATGTGTCTGGGTGATGACTGGAGAGGTGACTGCTGGGAATGGGGCATTATACAATAACACCAGGGGATGTGTCTGGGTGGTGACTGCTGGGAATGGAACATTGTACAGTAACACCAGGGGATGTGTCTTGGTGATGACTGGAGAGGTGACTGCTGGGAATGGGGCATTATTCAGTAACACCGGGGGGGATGTGTCTGGGTGATGACTGGAGAGGTGACTGCTGGGAATGGGGCATTATACAGTATCACCAGGGGATGTGTCTGGGTGATGACTGGAGAGGTGACTGCTGGGAATGGGGCATTATACAGTAACACCAGGGGATGTGTCTGGGTGATGACTGGAGAGGTGACTGCTGGGAATGGGGCATTATACAGTAACTCCAGGGGATGTGTCTGGGTGATGACTGGAGAGGTGACTGCTGGGAATGGGGCATTATACAGTATCACCAGGGGATGTGTCTGGGTGATGACTGGAGAGGTGACTGCTGGGAATGGGGCATTATACAGTAACACCAGGGAACGTGTCTGGGTGATGACTGGAGAGGTGACTGCTGGGAATGGGACATTATACAGTATCACCAGGGGATGTGTCTGGGTGATGACTGGAGAGGTGACTGCTGGGAATGGGGCATTATACAGTAACACCAGGGGATGTGTCTGGGTGATGACTGGAGAGGTGACTGCTGGGAATGGGACATTATACAGTAACACCAGGGGATGTGTCTGGGTGATGACTGGAGAGGTGACTGCTGGGAATGGGACATTATACAGTAACACCAGGGGATGTGTCTGGGTGATGACTGGAGAGGTGACTGCTGGGAATGGGGCATTATACAGTATCACCAGGGGATGTGTCTGGGTGATGACTGGAGAGGTGACTGCTGGGAATGGGACATTATACAGTATCACCAGGGGATGTGTCTGGGTGATGACTGGAGAGGTGACTGCTGGGAATGGGGCATTATACAGTAACTCCAGGGGATGTGTCTGGGTGACGACTGGAGAGGTGACTGCTGGGAATAGGACATTATACAGTAACACCAGGGGATGTGTCTGGGTGATGACTGGAGAGGTGACTGCTGGGAATGGGACATTATACAGTATCACCAGGGGATGTGTCTGGGTGATGACTGGAGAGGTGACTGCTGGGAATGGGGCATTATACAGTAACACCAGGGGATGTGTCTGGGTGATGACTGGAGAGGTGACTGCTGGGAATGGGACATTATACAGTAACACCAGGGGATGTGTCTAGGTGATGACTGGAGAGGTGACTGCTGGGAATGGGGAATTATACAGTAACACCAGGAGATGTGTCTGGGTGGTGACTGCTGGGAATGGAACATTGTACAGTAACACCGGGGGATGTGTCTGGGTGATGACTGGAGAGGTGACTGCTGGGAATGGGGCATTATTCAGTAACACCGGGGGGGATGTGTCTGGGTGATGACTGGAGAGGTGACTGCTGGGAATGGGGCATTATACAGTAACACCAGGGGATGTGTCTGGGTGATGACGGGAGAGGTGACTGCTGGGAATGGGGCATTATACAGTAACACCAGGGGATGTGTCTGGTGATGACTGGAGAGGTGACTGCTGGGAATAGGACATTATACAGTAACTCCACAGGATATGTCTGGGTGATGACTGGAGAGGTGACTGCTGGGATTGGGACATTATACAGTAACACCAGGGGATGTGTCTAGGTGATGACTGGAGAGGTGATTGCTGGGAATGGGGCATTATACAGTAACACCGGGGGATGTGTCTTAAGGATGACTGGAGAGGTGACTGCCGGGAATTGGACATTATACAGTAACACCGGGGGATGTGTCTGGGTGATTACTGGAGAGGTGACTGCTGGGAATCGGGCATTATACTGTAACACCAGTGTATGTGTCTTGGTGATGGCTATAGAGGTGACTGCTGGGAATGGTACATTATACAGTAACACCAGGGGACGTGTCTGGGTGATGACTGGAGAGGTGACTGCTGGGAATGGGGCATTATACAGTAACACCAGGGGATGTGTCTGGGTGATGACTGGAGAGGTGACTGCTGGGAATGGTACATTGTACAGTAGCACCAGGGGATGTGTCTGGGTGATGACTGAAGAGGTGACTGCTGGGAATGGTACATTGTACAGTAACACCAGGGGATGTGTCTGGGTGATGACTGAAGAGGTGACTGCCGGGAATTGGACATTATACAGTAATACCGGGGGATTGTGTCTGGGTGATGACAGGAGAGGTGACTGCTGGGAATGGGACATTATACAGTAACACCGGGGGATGTGTCTGGGTGATGACTGGAGAGGTGACTGCTGGGAATGGGACATTATACAGTAACACCATTGGATGTGTTTGGGTGATGACTGGAGAGGTGACTGCTGGGAATGGGACATTATACAGTAACACCAAGGGACGTGTCTGGGTGATTACTGGAGAGGTGACTGCTGGGAATGGTACATTGTACAGTAACACCAGGGGATGTGTCTGGGTGATGACTGAAGAGGTGACTGCCGGGAATTGGACATTATACAGTAATACCGGGGGATGTGTCTGGGTGATGACAGGAGAGGTGACTGCTGGGAATGGGACATTATACAGTAACACCGGGGGATGTGTCTGGGTGATGACTGGAGAGGTGACTGCTGGGAATGGGACATTATACAGTAACACCATTGGATGTGTTTGGGTGATGACTGGAGAGGTGACTGCTGGGAATGGGACATTATACAGTAACACCAAGGGACGTGTCTGGGTGATTACTGGAGAGGTGACTGCTGGGAGTGGGGCATTATACAGTAACACCAGGGGACGTGTCTGGGTGATTACTGGAGAGGTGACTGCTGGGAATCGGGCATTATACTGTAACACCAGGGGACGTGGCTGGGTGATGACTGGAGAGGTGACTGCTGGGAATGGGGCATTATACAGTAACACCAGGGGATGTGTCTGGGTGATGACTGGAGAGGTGACTGCTGGGAGTGGGGCATTATACAGTAACACCAGGGGACGTGTCTGGGTGATTACTGGAGAGGTGACTGCTGGGAATCGGGCATTATACTGTAACACCAGGGGATGTGTCTGGGTGATGACTGGAGAGGTGACTGCTGGGAATGGGACATTATACAGTATCACCAGGGGATGTGTCTGGGTGATGACTGGAGAGGTGACTGCTGGGAATGGGGCATTATACAGTAACACCAGGGGATGTGTCTGGGTGATGACTGGAGAGGTGACTGCTGGGAATGGGACATTATACAGTAACACCAGGGGATGTGTCTAGGTGATGACTGGAGAGGTGACTGCTGGGAATGGGGAATTATACAGTAACACCAGGAGATGTGTCTGGGTGGTGACTGCTGGGAATAGAACATTGTACAGTAACACCGGGGGATGTGTCTGGGTGATGACTGGAGAGGTGACTGCTGGGAATGGGGCATTATTCAGTAACACCGGGGGGGATGTGTCTGGGTGATGACTGGAGAGGTGACTGCTGGGAATGGGGCATTATACAGTAACACCAGGGGATGTGTCTGGGTGATGACTGGAGAGGTGACTGCTGGGAATGGGACATTATACAGTAACACCAGGGGATGTGTCTAGGTGATGACGGGAGAGGTGACTGCTGGGAATGGGGCATTATACAGTAACACCAGGGGATGTGTCTGGTGATGACTGGAGAGGTGACTGCTGGGAATAGGACATTATACAGTAACTCCACAGGATATGTCTGGGTGATGACTGGAGAGGTGACTGCTGGGATTGGGACATTATACAGTAACACCAGGGGATGTGTCTAGGTGATGACTGGAGAGGTGACTGCTGGGAATGGGGCATTATACAGTAACACCGGGGGATGTGTCTTAAGGATGACTGGAGAGGTGACTGCCGGGAATTGGACATTATACAGTAACACCGGGGGATGTGTCTGGGTGATTACTGGAGAGGTGACTGCTGGGAATCGGGCATTATACTGTAACACCAGTGTATGTGTCTTGGTGATGGCTAGAGAGGTGACTGCTGGGAATGGTACATTATACAGTAACACCAGGGGACGTGTCTGGGTGATGACTGGAGAGGTGACTGCTGGGAATGGGGCATTATACAGTAACACCAGGGGATGTGTCTGGGTGATGACTGGAGAGGTGACTGCTGGGAATGGTACATTGTACAGTAGCACCAGGGGATGTGTCTTGGTGATGACTGAAGAGGTGACTGCTGGGAATGGTACATTGTACAGTAACATCAGGGGATGTGTCTGGGTGATGACTGAAGAGGTGACTGCCGGGAATTGGACATTATACAGTAATACCGGGGGATGTGTCTGGGTGATGACAGGAGAGGTGACTGCTGGGAATGGGACATTATACAGTAACACTGGGGGATGTGTCTGGGTGATGACTGGAGAGGTGACTGCTGGGAATGGGACATTATACAGTAACACCATTGGATGTGTTTGGGTGATGACTGGAGAGGTGACTGCTGGGAATGGGACATTATACAGTAACACCAAGGGACGTGTCTGGGTGATTACTGGAGAGGTGACTGCTGGGAATGGTACATTGTACAGTAACACCAGGGGATGTGTCTGGGTGATGACTGAAGAGGTGACTGCCGGGAATTGGACATTATACAGTAATACCGGGGGATGTGTCTGGGTGATGACAGGAGAGGTGACTGCTGGGAATGGGACATTATACAGTAACACCGGGGGATGTGTCTGGGTGATGACTGGAGAGGTGACTGCTGGGAATGGGACATTATACAGTAACACCATTGGATGTGTTTGGGTGATGACTGGAGAGGTGACTGCTGGGAATGGGACATTATACAGTAACACCAAGGGACGTGTCTGGGTGATTACTGGAGAGGTGACTGCTGGGAGTGGGGCATTATACAGTAACACCAGGGGACGTGTCTGGGTGATTACTGGAGAGGTGACTGCTGGGAATCGGGCATTATACTGTAACACCAGGGGACGTGGCTGGGTGATGACTGGAGAGGTGACTGCTGGGAATGGGGCATTATACAGTAACACCAGGGGATGTGTCTGGGTGATGACTGAAGAGGTGACTGCTGGGAATCGGGCATTATACTGTAACACCAGGGGACGTGGCTGGGTGATGACTGGAGAGGTGACTGCTGGGAATGGGACATTATACAGTAACACCAGGGGATGTGTCTGGGTGATTACTGGAGAGGTGACTGCTGGGAATCGGGCATTATACTGTAACACCAGGGGACGTGGCTGGGTGATGACTGGAGAGGTGACTGCTGGGAATGGGGCATTATACAGTAACACCAGGGGATGTGTCTGGGTGATGACTGGAGAGGTGACTGCTGGGAGTGGGGTATTATACAGTAACACCAGGGGACGTGTCTGGGTGATTACTGGAGAGGTGACTGCTGGGAATCGGGCATTATACTGTAACACCAGGGGACGTGGCTGGGTGATGTCTGGAGAGGTGACTGCTGGGAATGGGGCATTATGCATGAACACCAGGGGATGTATCTGGGTGATGACTGGAGAGGTGACTGCTGGGAATGGGGCATTATACAGTAACACCAAGGGATGTGTCTGGGTGATGACTGGAGAGGTGACTGCTGGGAATGGGGCATTATACAATAACACCAGGGGATGTGTCTGGGTGGTGACTGCTGGGAATGGAACATTGTACAGTAACACCAGGGGATGTGTCTTGGTGATGACTGGAGAGGTGACTGCTGGGAATGGGGCATTATTCAGTAACACCGGGGGGGATGTGTCTGGGTGATGACTGGAGAGGTGACTGCTGGGAATGGGGCATTATACAGTATCACCAGGGGATGTGTCTGGGTGATGACTGGAGAGGTGACTGCTGGGAATGGGGCATTATACAGTAACACCAGGGGATGTGTCTGGGTGATGACTGGAGAGGTGACTGCTGGGAATGGGGCATTATACAGTAACTCCAGGGGATGTGTCTGGGTGATGACTGGAGAGGTGACTGCTGGGAATGGGGCATTATACAGTATCACCAGGGGATGTGTCTGGGTGATGACTGGAGAGGTGACTGCCGGGAATGGGACATTATACAGTAACACCATTGGATGTGTTTGGGTGATGACTGGAGAGGTGACTGCTGGGAATGGGACATTATACAGTAACACCAAGGGACGAGTCTGGGTGATTACTGGAGAGGTGACTGCTGGGAATGGTACATTGTACAGTAACACCAGGGGATGTGTCTTTGTGATGACTGAAGAGGTGACTGCCGGGAATTGGACATTATACAGTAATACCGGGGGATGTGTCTGGGTGATGACAGGAGAGGTTACTGCTGGGAATGGGACATTATACAGTAACACCGGGGGATGTGTCTGGGTGATGACTGGAGAGGTGACTGCTGGGAATGGGACATTATACAGTAACACCATTGGATGTGTTTGGGTGATGACTGGAGAGGTGACTGCTGGGAATGGGACATTATACAGTAACACCAAGGGACGTGTCTGGGTGATTACTGGAGAGGTGACTGCTGGGAGTGGGGCATTATACAGTAACACCAGGGGACGTGTCTGGGTGATTACTGGAGAGGTGACTGCTGGGAATCGGGCATTATACTGTAACACCAGGGGACGTGGCTGGGTGATGACTGGAGAGGTGACTGCTGGGAATGGGGCATTATACAGTAACACCAGGGGATGTGTCTGGGTGATGACTGGAGAGGTGACTGCTGGGAGTGGGGCATTATACAGTAACACCAGGGGACGTGTCTGGGTGATTACTGGAGAGGTGACTGCTGGGAATCGGGCATTATACTTTAACACCAGGGGACGTGGCTGGGTGATGTCTGGAGAGGTGACTGCTGGGAATGGGGCATTATGCATGAACACCAGGGGATGTATCTGGGTGATGACTGGAGAGGTGACTGCTGGGAATGGGGCATTATACAGTAACACCGGGGGGGATGTGTCTGGGTGATGACTGGAGAGGTGACTGCTGGGAATGGGGCATTATACAGTAACACCAGGGGATGTGTCTGGGTGATGACTGGAGAGGTGACTGCTGGGAATGGGACATTATACAGTAACACCAGGGGATGTGTCTGGGTGATTACTGGAGAGGTGACTTCTGGGAATCGGGCATTATACTGTAACACCAGGGGACGTGGCTGGGTGATGACTGGAGAGGTGACTGCTGGGAATGGGGCATTATACAGTAACACCAGGGGATGTGTCTGGGTGATGACTGGAGAGGTGACTGCTGGGAGTGGGGCATTATACAGTAACACCAGGGGACGTGTCTGGGTGATTACTGGAGAGGTGACTGCTGGGAATCGGGCATTATACTGTAACACCAGGGGACGTGGCTGGGTGATGTCTGGAGAGGTGACTGCTGGGAATGGGGCATTATGCATGAACACCAGGGGATGTATCTGGGTGATGACTGGAGAGGTGACTGCTGGGAATGGGGCATTATACAGTAACACCAAGGGATGTGTCTGGGTGATGACTGGAGAGGTGACTGCTGGGAATGGGGCATTATACAATAACACCAGGGGATGTGTCTGGGTGGTGACTGCTGGGAATGGAACATTGTACAGTAACACCAGGGGATGTGTCTTGGTGATGACTGGAGAGGTGACTGCTGGGAATGGGGCATTATTCAGTAACACCGGGGGGGATGTGTCTGGGTGATGACTGGAGAGGTGACTGCTGGGAATGGGGCATTATACAGTATCACCAGGGGATGTGTCTGGGTGATGACTGGAGAGGTGACTGCTGGGAATGGGGCATTATACAGTAACACCAGGGGATGTGTCTGGGTGATGACTGGAGAGGTGACTGCTGGGAATGGGGCATTATACAGTAACTCCAGGGGATGTGTCTGGGTGATGACTGGAGAGGTGACTGCTGGGAATGGGGCATTATACAGTATCACCAGGGGATGTGTCTGGGTGATGACTGGAGAGGTGACTGCTGGGAATGGGACATTATACAGTATCACCAGGGGATGTGTCTGGGTGATGACTGGAGAGGTGACTGCTGGGAATGGGGCATTGTACAGTAACACCAGGGGATGTGTCTGGGTGATGACTGGAGAGGTGACTGCTGGGAATGGGACATTATACAGTAACACCAGGGGATGTGTCTGGGTGATGACTGGAGAGGTGACTGCTGGGAATGGGGCATTATACAGTAACACCAGGGGATGTGTCTGGGTGATGACTGGAGAGGTGACTGCTGGGAATGGGACATTATACAGTAACACCAGGGGATGTGTCTGGGTGATGACTGGAGAGGTGACTGCTGGGAATGGGGCATTATACAGTATCACCAGGGGATGTGTCTGGGTGATGACTGGAGAGGTGACTGCTGGGAATGGGACATTATACAGTATCACCAGGGGATGTGTCTGGGTGATGACTGGAGAGGTGACTGCTGGGAATGGGGCATTATACAGTAACTCCAGGGGATGTGTCTGGGTGACGACTGGAGAGGTGACTGCTGGGAATAGGACATTATACAGTAACACCAGGGGATGTGTCTGGGTGATGACTGGAGAGGTGACTGCTGGGAATGGGACATTATACAGTATCACCAGGGGATGTGTCTGGGTGATGACTGGAGAGGTGACTGCTGGGAATGGGGCATTATACAGTAACACCAGGGGATGTGTCTGGGTGATGACTGGAGAGGTGACTGCTGGGAATGGGACATTATACAGTAACACCAGGGGATGTGTCTAGGTGATGACTGGAGAGGTGACTGCTGGGAATGGGGAATTATACAGTAACACCAGGAGATGTGTCTGGGTGGTGACTGCTGGGAATGGAACATTGTACAGTAACACCGGGGGATGTGTCTGGGTGATGACTGGAGAGGTTACTGCTGGGAATGTGGCATTATTCAGTAACACCGGGGGGGATGTGTCTGGGTGATGACTGGAGAGGTGACTGCTGGGAATGGGGCATTATACAGTAACACCAGGGGATGTGTCTGGGTGATGACTGGAGAGGTGACTGCTGGGAATGGGACATTATACAGTAACACCAGGGGATGTGTCTAGGTGATGACGGGAGAGGTGACTGCTGGGAATGGGGCATTATACAGTAACACCAGGGGATGTGTCTGGTGATGACTGGAGAGGTGACTGCTGGGAATAGGACATTATACAGTAACTCCACAGGATATGTCTGGGTGATGACTGGAGAGGTGACTGCTGGGATTGGGACATTATACAGTAACACCAGGGGATGTGTCTAGGTGATGACTGGAGAGGTGACTGCTGGGAATGGGGCATTATACAGTAACACCGGGGGATGTGTCTTAAGGATGACTGGAGAGGTGACTGCCGGGAATTGGACATTATACAGTAACACCGGGGGATGTGTCTGGGTGATTACTGGAGAGGTGACTGCTGGGAATCGGGCATTATACTGTAACACCAGTGTATGTGTCTTGGTGATGGCTAGAGAGGTGACTGCTGGGAATGGTACATTATACAGTAACACCAGGGGACGTGTCTGGGTGATGACTGGAGAGGTGACTGCTGGGAATGGGGCATTATACAGTAACACCAGGGGATGTGTCTGGGTGATGACTGGAGAGGTGACTGCTGGGAATGGTACATTGTACAGTAGCACCAGGGGATGTGTCTGGGTGATGACTGAAGAGGTGACTGCTGGAAATGGTACATTGTACAGTAACACCAGGGGATGTGTCTGGGTGATGACTGAAGAGGTGACTGCCGGGAATTGGACATTATACAGTAATACTGGGGGATGTGTCTGGGTGATGACAGGAGAGGTGACTGCTGGGAATGGGACATTATACAGTAACACCGGGGGATGTGTCTGGGTGATGACTGGAGAGGTGACTGCTGGGAATGGGACATTATACAGTAACACCATTGGATGTGTTTGGGTGATGACTGGAGAGGTGACTGCTGGGAATGGGACATTATACAGTAACACCAAGGGACGTGTCTGGGTGATTACTGGAGAGGTGACTGCTGGGAGTGGGGCATTATACAGTAACACCAGGGGACGTGTCTGGGTGATTACTGGAGAGGTGACTGCTGGGAATCGAGCATTATACTGTAACACCAGGGGACGTGGCTGGGTGATGACTGGAGAGGTGACTGCTGGGAATGGGGCATTATACAGTAACACCAGGGGATGTGTCTGGGTGATGACTGGAGAGGTGACTGCTGGGAGTGGGGCATTATACAGTAACACCAGGGGACGTGTCTGGGTGATTACTGGAGAGGTGACTGCTGGGAATCGGGCATTATACTGTAACACCAGGGGACGTGGCTGGGTGATGTCTGGAGAGGTGACTGCTGGGAATGGGGCATTATGCATGAACACCAGGGGATGTATCTGGGTGATGACTGGAGAGGTGACTGCTGGGAGTGGGGCATTATACAGTAACACCAAGGGATGTGTCTGGGTGATGACTGGAGAGGTGACTGCTGGGAATAGGGCATTATACAATAACACCAGGGGATGTGTCTGGGTGGTGACTGCTGGGAATGGAACATTGTACAGTAACACCAGGGGATGTGTCTTGGTGATGACTGGAGAGGTGACTGCTGGGAATGGGGCATTATTCAGTAACAACGGGGGGGATGTGTCTGGGTGATGACTGGAGAGGTGACTGCTGGGAATGGGGCATTATACAGTAACACCAGGGGATGTGTCTGGGTGATGACTGGAGAGGTGACTGCTGGGAATGGGACATTATACAGTAACACCAGGGGATGTGTCTAGGTGATGACTGGAGAGGTGACTGCTGGGAATGGGGAATTATACAGTAACACCAGGAGATATGTCTGGGTGGTGACTGCTGGGAATGGAACATTGTACAGTAACACCGGGGGATGTGTCTGGGTGATGACTGGAGAGGTGACTGCTGGGAATGGGGCATTATTCAGTAACACCGGGGGGTATGTGTCTGGGTGATGACTGGAGAGGTGACTGCTGGGAATGGGGCATTATACAGTAACACCAGGGGATGTGTCTGGGTGATGACTGGAGAGGTGACTGCTGGGAATGGGACATTATACAGTAACACCAGGGGATGTGTCTAGGTGATGACGGGAGAGGTGACTGCTGGGAATGGGGCATTATACAGTAACACCAGGGGATGTGTCTGGTGATGACTGGAGAGGTGACTGCTGGGAATGGGACATTATACAGTAACTCCACAGGATGTGTCTGGGTGATGACTGGAGAGGTGACTGCTGGGATTGGGACATTATACAGTAACACCAGGGGATGTGTCTAGGTGATGACTGGAGAGGTGACTGCTGGGAATGGGGCATTATACAGTAACACCGGGGGATGTGTCTTAAGGATGACTGGAGAGGTGACTGCCGGGAATTGGACATTATACAGTAACACCAGGGGAAGTGTCTGGGTGATGATTGGAGAGGTGACTGCTGGGATTGGGGCATTATACAGTAACACCAGGGGACGTGTCTGGGTGATGACTGGAGAGGTGACTGCTGGGAATGGGACATTATACAGTAACACCAGGGGTTGTGTCTGGGTGAAGACATGAGAGGTGACTGCTGGGAATGGGACATTATACAGTAACACCAGGGGAAGTGTCTGGGTGATGACTGGAGAGGTGACTGCTGGGAATGGGGCATTATACAGTAACACCAGGGGAAGTGTCTGGGTGATGACTGGAGAGGTGACTGCTGGGAATCGGGCATTATACTGTAACACCAGTGTATGTGTCTTGGTGATGGCTAGAGAGGTGACTGCTGGGAATGGTACATTATACAGTAACACCAGGGGCCGTGTCTGGGTGATGACTGGAGAGGTTACTGCTGGGAATGGGGCATTATACAGTAACACCAGGGGATGTGTCTGGTGATGACTGGAGAGGTGACTGCTGGGAATGGGGCATTATACAGTAACACCGGGGGATGTGTCTTAAGGATGACTGGAGAGGTGACTGCCGGGAATTGGACATTATACAGTAACACCGGGGGATGTGTCTGGGTGATTACTGGAGAGGTGACTGCTGGGAATCGGGCATTATACTGTAACACCAGTGTATGTGTCTTGGTGATGGCTAGAGAGGTGACTGCTGGGAATGGTACATTATACAGTAACACCAGGGGACGTGTCTGGGTGATGACTGGAGAGGTGACTGCTGGGAATGGGGCATTATACAGTAACACCAGGGGATGTGTCTGGGTGATGACTGGAGAGGTGACTGCTGGGAATGGTACATTGTACAGTAGCACCAGGGGATGTGTCTGGGTGATGACTGAAGAGGTGACTGCTGGAAATGGTACATTGTACAGTAACACCAGGGGATGTGTCTGGGTGATGACTGAAGAGGTGACTGCCGGGAATTGGACATTATACAGTAATACTGGGGGATGTGTCTGGGTGATGACAGGAGAGGTGACTGCTGGGAATGGGACATTATACAGTAACACCGGGGGATGTGTCTGGGTGATGACTGGAGAGGTGACTGCTGGGAATGGGACATTATACAGTAACACCATTGGATGTGTTTGGGTGATGACTGGAGAGGTGACTGCTGGGAATGGGACATTATACAGTAACACCAAGGGACGTGTCTGGGTGATTACTGGAGAGGTGACTGCTGGGAGTGGGGCATTATACAGTAACACCAGGGGACGTGTCTGGGTGATTACTGGAGAGGTGACTGCTGGGAATCGAGCATTATACTGTAACACCAGGGGACGTGGCTGGGTGATGACTGGAGAGGTGACTGCTGGGAATGGGGCATTATACAGTAACACCAGGGGATGTGTCTGGGTGATGACTGGAGAGGTGACTGCTGGGAGTGGGGCATTATACAGTAACACCAGGGGACGTGTCTGGGTGATTACTGGAGAGGTGACTGCTGGGAATCGGGCATTATACTGTAACACCAGGGGACGTGGCTGGGTGATGTCTGGAGAGGTGACTGCTGGGAATGGGGCATTATGCATGAACACCAGGGGATGTATCTGGGTGATGACTGGAGAGGTGACTGCTGGGAGTGGGGCATTATACAGTAACACCAAGGGATGTGTCTGGGTGATGACTGGAGAGGTGACTGCTGGGAATAGGGCATTATACAATAACACCAGGGGATGTGTCTGGGTGGTGACTGCTGGGAATGGAACATTGTACAGTAACACCAGGGGATGTGTCTTGGTGATGACTGGAGAGGTGACTGCTGGGAATGGGGCATTATTCAGTAACAACGGGGGGGATGTGTCTGGGTGATGACTGGAGAGGTGACTGCTGGGAATGGGGCATTATACAGTAACACCAGGGGATGTGTCTGGGTGATGACTGGAGAGGTGACTGCTGGGAATGGGACATTATACAGTAACACCAGGGGATGTGTCTAGGTGATGACTGGAGTGGTGACTGCTGGGAATGGGGAATTATACAGTAACACCAGGAGATATGTCTGGGTGGTGACTGCTGGGAATGGAACATTGTACAGTAACACCGGGGGATGTGTCTGGGTGATGACTGGAGAGGTGACTGCTGGGAATGGGGCATTATTCAGTAACACCGGGGGGTATGTGTCTGGGTGATGACTGGAGAGGTGACTGCTGGGAATGGGGCATTATACAGTAACACCAGGGGATGTGTCTGGGTGATGACTGGAGAGGTGACTGCTGGGAATGGGACATTATACAGTAACACCAGGGGATGTGTCTAGGTGATGACGGGAGAGGTGACTGCTGGGAATGGGGCATTATACAGTAACACCAGGGGATGTGTCTGGTGATGACTGGAGAGGTGACTGCTGGGAATGGGACATTATACAGTAACTCCACAGGATGTGTCTGGGTGATGACTGGAGAGGTGACTGCTGGGATTGGGACATTATACAGTAACACCAGGGGATGTGTCTAGGTGATGACTGGAGAGGTGACTGCTGGGAATGGGGCATTATACAGTAACACCGGGGGATGTGTCTTAAGGATGACTGGAGAGGTGACTGCCGGGAATTGGACATTATACAGTAACACCAGGGGAAGTGTCTGGGTGATGATTGGAGAGGTGACTGCTGGGATTGGGGCATTATACAGTAACACCAGGGGACGTGTCTGGGTGATGACTGGAGAGGTGACTGCTGGGAATGGGACATTATACAGTAACACCAGGGGTTGTGTCTGGGTGAAGACATGAGAGGTGACTGCTGGGAATGGGACATTATACAGTAACACCAGGGGAAGTGTCTGGGTGATGACTGGAGAGGTGACTGCTGGGAATGGGGCATTATACAGTAACACCAGGGGAAGTGTCTGGGTGATGACTGGAGAGGTGACTGCTGGGAATCGGGCATTATACTGTAACACCAGTGTATGTGTCTTGGTGATGGCTAGAGAGGTGACTGCTGGGAATGGTACATTATACAGTAACACCAGGGGCCGTGTCTGGGTGATGACTGGAGAGGTTACTGCTGGGAATGGGGCATTATACAGTAACACCAGGGGATGTGTCTGGGTGATGACTGGAGAGGTGACTGCTGGGAATGGTACATTGTACAGTAACACCAGGGGATGTGTCTGGGTGATGACTGAAGAGGTGACTGCTGGGAATGGTACATTGTACAGTAACACCAGGGGATGTGTCTGGGTGATGACTGAAGAGGTGACTGCCGGGAATTGGACATTATACAGTAATACCGGGGGATGTGTCTGGGTGATGATAGGAGAGGTGACTGCTGGGAATGGGACATTATACACTAACACCGGGGGATGTGTCTGGGTGATGACTGGAGAGGTGACTGCTGGGAATGGGACATTATACAGTAACACCATTGGATGTGTTTGGGTGATGACTGGAGAGGTGACTGCTGGGAATGGGACATTATACAGTAACACCAAGGGACGTGTCTGGGTGATTACTGGAGAGGTGACTGCTGGGAATGGTACATTGTACAGTAACACCAGGGGATGTGTCTGGGTGATGACTGAAGAGGTGACTGCTGGGAATGGGACATTATACAGTATCACCAGGGGATGTGTCTGGGTGATGACTGGAGAGGTGACTGCTGGGAATGGGGCATTGTACAGTAACACCAGGGGATGTGTCTGGGTGATGACTGGAGAGGTGACTGCTGGGAATGGGACATTATACAGTAACACCAGGGGATGTGTCTGGGTGATGACTGGAGAGGTGACTGCTGGGAATGGGGCATTATACAGTAACACCAGGGGATGTGTCTGGGTGATGACTGGAGAGGTGACTGCTGGGAATGGGACATTATACAGTAACACCAGGGGATGTGTCTGGGTGATGACTGGAGAGGTGACTGCTGGGAATGGGGCATTATACAGTATCACCAGGGGATGTGTCTGGGTGATGACTGGAGAGGTGACTGCTGGGAATGGGACATTATACAGTATCACCAGGGGATGTGTCTGGGTGATGACTGGAGAGGTGACTGCTGGGAATGGGGCATTATACAGTAACTCCAGGGGATGTGTCTGGGTGACGACTGGAGAGGTGACTGCTGGGAATAGGACATTATACAGTAACACCAGGGGATGTGTCTGGGTGATGACTGGAGAGGTGACTGCTGGGAATGGGACATTATACAGTATCACCAGGGGATGTGTCTGGGTGATGACTGGAGAGGTGACTGCTGGGAATGGGGCATTATACAGTAACACCAGGGGATGTGTCTGGGTGATGACTGGAGAGGTGACTGCTGGGAATGGGACATTATACAGTAACACCAGGGGATGTGTCTAGGTGATGACTGGAGAGGTGACTGCTGGGAATGGGGAATTATACAGTAACACCAGGAGATGTGTCTGGGTGGTGACTGCTGGGAATGGAACATTGTACAGTAACACCGGGGGATGTGTCTGGGTGATGACTGGAGAGGTGACTGCTGGGAATGGGGCATTATTCAGTAACACCGGGGGGGATGTGTCTGGGTGATGACTGGAGAGGTGACTGCTGGGAATGGGGCATTATACAGTAACACCAGGGGATGTGTCTGGGTGATGACTGGAGAGGTGACTGCTGGGAATGGGACATTATACAGTAACACCAGGGGATGTGTCTAGGTGATGACGGGAGAGGTGACTGCTGGGAATGGGGCATTATACAGTAACACCAGGGGATGTGTCTGGTGATGACTGGAGAGGTGACTGCTGGGAATAGGACATTATACAGTAACTCCACAGGATATGTCTGGGTGATGACTGGAGAGGTGACTGCTGGGATTGGGACATTATACAGTAACACCAGGGGATGTGTCTAGGTGATGACTGGAGAGGTGACTGCTGGGAATGGGGCATTATACAGTAACACCGGGGGATGTGTCTTAAGGATGACTGGAGAGGTGACTGCCGGGAATTGGACATTATACAGTAACACCGGGGGATGTGTCTGGGTGATTACTGGAGAGGTGACTGCTGGGAATCGGGCATTATACTGTAACACCAGTGTATGTGTCTTGGTGATGGCTAGAGAGGTGACTGCTGGGAATGGTACATTATACAGTAACACCAGGGGACGTGTCTGGGTGATGACTGGAGAGGTGACTGCTGGGAATGGGGCATTATACAGTAACACCAGGGGATGTGTCTGGGTGATGACTGGAGAGGTGACTGCTGGGAATGGTACATTGTACAGTAGCACCAGGGGATGTGTCTGGGTGATGACTGAAGAGGTGACTGCTGGAAATGGTACATTGTACAGTAACACCAGGGGATGTGTCTGGGTGATGACTGAAGAGGTGACTGCCGGGAATTGGACATTATACAGTAATACTGGGGGATGTGTCTGGGTGATGACAGGAGAGGTGACTGCTGGGAATGGGACATTATACAGTAACACCGGGGGATGTGTCTGGGTGATGACTGGAGAGGTGACTGCTGGGAATGGGACATTATACAGTAACACCATTGGATGTGTTTGGGTGATGACTGGAGAGGTGACTGCTGGGAATGGGACATTATACAGTAACACCAAGGGACGTGTCTGGGTGATTACTGGAGAGGTGACTGCTGGGAGTGGGGCATTATACAGTAACACCAGGGGACGTGTCTGGGTGATTACTGGAGAGGTGACTGCTGGGAATCGAGCATTATACTGTAACACCAGGGGACGTGGCTGGGTGATGACTGGAGAGGTGACTGCTGGGAATGGGGCATTATACAGTAACACCAGGGGATGTGTCTGGGTGATGACTGGAGAGGTGACTGCTGGGAGTGGGGCATTATACAGTAACACCAGGGGACGTGTCTGGGTGATTACTGGAGAGGTGACTGCTGGGAATCGGGCATTATACTGTAACACCAGGGGACGTGGCTGGGTGATGTCTGGAGAGGTGACTGCTGGGAATGGGGCATTATGCATGAACACCAGGGGATGTATCTGGGTGATGACTGGAGAGGTGACTGCTGGGAGTGGGGCATTATACAGTAACACCAAGGGATGTGTCTGGGTGATGACTGGAGAGGTGACTGCTGGGAATAGGGCATTATACAATAACACCAGGGGATGTGTCTGGGTGGTGACTGCTGGGAATGGAACATTGTACAGTAACACCAGGGGATGTGTCTTGGTGATGACTGGAGAGGTGACTGCTGGGAATGGGGCATTATTCAGTAACAACGGGGGGGATGTGTCTGGGTGATGACTGGAGAGGTGACTGCTGGGAATGGGGCATTATACAGTAACACCAGGGGATGTGTCTGGGTGATGACTGGAGAGGTGACTGCTGGGAATGGGACATTATACAGTAACACCAGGGGATGTGTCTAGGTGATGACTGGAGAGGTGACTGCTGGGAATGGGGAATTATACAGTAACACCAGGAGATATGTCTGGGTGGTGACTGCTGGGAATGGAACATTGTACAGTAACACCGGGGGATGTGTCTGGGTGATGACTGGAGAGGTGACTGCTGGGAATGGGGCATTATTCAGTAACACCGGGGGGTATGTGTCTGGGTGATGACTGGAGAGGTGACTGCTGGGAATGGGGCATTATACAGTAACACCAGGGGATGTGTCTGGGTGATGACTGGAGAGGTGACTGCTGGGAATGGGACATTATACAGTAACACCAGGGGATGTGTCTAGGTGATGACGGGAGAGGTGACTGCTGGGAATGGGGCATTATACAGTAACACCAGGGGATGTGTCTGGTGATGACTGGAGAGGTGACTGCTGGGAATGGGACATTATACAGTAACTCCACAGGATGTGTCTGGGTGATGACTGGAGAGGTGACTGCTGGGATTGGGACATTATACAGTAACACCAGGGGATGTGTCTAGGTGATGACTGGAGAGGTGACTGCTGGGAATGGGGCATTATACAGTAACACCGGGGGATGTGTCTTAAGGATGACTGGAGAGGTGACTGCCGGGAATTGGACATTATACAGTAACACCAGGGGAAGTGTCTGGGTGATGATTGGAGAGGTGACTGCTGGGATTGGGGCATTATACAGTAACACCAGGGGACGTGTCTGGGTGATGACTGGAGAGGTGACTGCTGGGAATGGGACATTATACAGTAACACCAGGGGTTGTGTCTGGGTGAAGACATGAGAGGTGACTGCTGGGAATGGGACATTATACAGTAACACCAGGGGAAGTGTCTGGGTGATGACTGGAGAGGTGACTGCTGGGAATGGGGCATTATACAGTAACACCAGGGGAAGTGTCTGGGTGATGACTGGAGAGGTGACTGCTGGGAATCGGGCATTATACTGTAACACCAGTGTATGTGTCTAGGTGATGGCTAGAGAGGTGACTGCTGGGAATGGTACATTATACAGTAACACCAGGGGCCGTGTCTGGGTGATGACTGGAGAGGTTACTGCTGGGAATGGGGCATTATACAGTAACACCAGGGGATGTGTCTGGGTGATGACTGGAGAGGTGACTGCTGGGAATGGTACATTGTACAGTAACACCAGGGGATGTGTCTGGGTGATGACTGAAGAGGTGACTGCTGGGAATGGTACATTGTACAGTAACACCAGGGGATGTGTCTGGGTGATGACTGAAGAGGTGACTGCCGGGAATTGGACATTATACAGTAATACCGGGGGATGTGTCTGGGTGATGATAGGAGAGGTGACTGCTGGGAATGGGACATTATACAGTAACACCGGGGGATGTGTCTGGGTGATGACTGGAGAGGTGACTGCTGGGAATGGGACATTATACAGTAACACCATTGGATGTGTTTGGGTGATGACTGGAGAGGTGACTGCTGGGAATGGGACATTATACAGTAACACCAAGGGACGTGTCTGGGTGATTACTGGAGAGGTGACTGCTGGGAATGGTACATTTTACAGTAACACCAGGGGATGTGTCTGGGTGATGACTGAAGAGGTGACTGCCGGGAATTGGACATTATACAGTAATACCGGGGGATGTGTCTGAGTGATGACAGGAGAGGTGACTGCTGGGAATGGGACATTATACAGTAACACCGGGGGATGTGTCTGGGTGATGACTGGAGAGGTGACTGCTGGGAATGGGACATTATACAGTAACACCATTGGATGTGTTTGGGTGATGACTGGAGAGGTGACTACTGGGAATGGGACATTATACAGTAACACCAAGGGACGTGTCTGGGTGATTACTGGAGAGGTGACTGCTGGGAGTGGGGCATTATACAGTAACACCAGGGGACGTGTCTGGGTGATTACTGGAGAGGTGACTGCTGGGAATCAGGCATTATACTGTAACACCAGGGGACGTGGCTGGGTGATGTCTGGAGAGGTGACTGCTGGGAATGGGGCATTATACAGTAACACCAGGGGATGTGTCTGGGTGATGACTGGAGAGGTGACTGCTGGGAGTGGGGCATTATACAGTAACACCAGGGGACGTGTCTGGGTGATTACTGGAGAGGTGACTGCTGGGAATCGGGCATTATACTGTAACACCAGGGGACGTGGCTGGGTGATGTCTGGAGAGGTGACTGCTGGGAATGGGGCATTATACAGTAACACCAGGGGATGTGTCTGGGTGATGACTGGAGAGGTGACTGCTGGGAGTGGGGCATTATACAGTAACACCAGGGGACGTGTCTGGGTGATGACTGGAGAGGTGACTGCTGGGAATCGGGCATTATACTGTAACACCAGGGGACGTGGCTGGGTGATGTCTGGAGAGGTGACTGCTGGGAATGGGGCATTATGCATGAACACCAGGGGATGTATCTGGGTGATGACTGGAGAGGTGAATGCTGGGAATGGAACATTATACAGTAACACCAGGGGATGTGTCTGGGTGATGACTGGAGAGGTGACTGCTGGGAATGGGACATTATACAGTAACACCAGGGGACGTGTCTGGGTGATGACTGGAGAGGTGACTGCTGGGAATGGGACATTATACGGTTACACCGGGGGATGTGTCTGGGTGATGACTGGAGAGGTGACTGCTGGGAATGGTGCATTATACAGTAACACCAGGGGATGTATCTGGGTGATGACTGGAGAGGTGACTGCTGGGAATGGGACATTATTCAGTAACACCGGGGGATGTGTCTGGGTGATGATTGTATCACTGTGTGTGTCAGGTTCCTATAAGCTGTCAGGATGTCACTGTCTATGTCTCCATGCAGGAGGGGGAGTATATAGAGGAACACAGGGGTCTGTACAAGGACATGATGACGGAGAATCACCGGCCCCTCACATCACTGGGTAAGAGGAGACTATCATGTATTGTACAGGGGAGAGCAGGTATGGGGACCCCCTATATACACACATCATCTGATAATCACATATATACACTGTACTCAGTCACTGTGTGTCTCCTACAGATGGGCCCAGTAACAGAGATAGCCCAGAGAGATGTCCCCGTCCTCTGTATTCCCAGGATTGTACAGAGGAGAATCACAGGATCCCACAGGAGGATCAGGTAGGTGGGATTTAGGGTCTCCCCAATATACCAAAGTGACTGTCACTATATGATCTGTAGAGGAGCTGTGTGTTTTATACACTGATATTATACTGTTTCACCTCAGTTTAATCTGACTGTATGCAAATGTCATTATAGTGTTTTTTGTTTTTTAGGTGCAACGTCTGTCTGATATTAAAACAGAAGATATAAAGGGAGAGGAAGAGACGTATGTGACTGATATAAAGGCAGAAGATATAGAGGGAGAAGAAGATACGTATGTGACTGATATAAAGGCAGAAGATATAGCGGGAGAAGAAGAGACGTATGTGACTGATATAAAGGCAGAAGATATAGAGGGAGAAGAAGAGACGTATGTGACTGATATAAAGGCAGAACATATAGAGGGAGAAGAAGAGACGTATGTGACTGATATAAAGGCAGAAGATATAGAGGGAGAAGAGACGTATGTGACTGATATAAAGGCAGAAGATACAGAGGGAGAAGAAGAGACGTATGTGACTGATATAAAGGCAGAAGATATAGAGGGAGAAGAAGATACGTATGTGACTGATATGAAGGTAGAAGATATAGCGGGAGAAGAAGAGACGTATGTGACTGATATAAAGGAAGAAGATATAGAGGGAGAAGAAGAGACGTATGTGACTGATATGAAGGCAGAAGAAGAGACGTATGTGAGGGGTGATCAGCAGTGTAAGGAGGAGGAGATCCCTACAGATATCAGCACAGGTGAGTAATAAACACTTATTACAGAAGTCACATATTCTCCTTCCTCAGTCACTACAGCAATCTCTTATCCTACACCCTCCTCCGCCATCAGCCCTGTTCTCAGTTGGGTGTCTCTAACACAAGGCTATCCATGACAAATATCACATGTAGAGAGTTATTACACACAACACTATAATGTTATTAAAAGTAACAAGCATAAGTTTATTATTAGTGATTATATATAAATGTGTATATATGTATGTATATAATATAAGTAGTATTGTTTTTTGTGGAATATGAAATATTTCCTGCTATACAGTAGACCTGAGCTCACCAAGTACAATTTGTATAAAAATACATTTGAATCTAGAACTTCAAGTAAAACAGGTTAAAAGCTTATCACAAGTACATATCTGTATAATCATAAGACAAGCGTTTTGCACTTATTGTCACCCTTGCATGGGCGGGCTTGTTCTTATCCACTCCAATTCACTCTGAATCCAAATTACATGTCACCAATGCGTTTCATCAATAGTGAGTTCTTCAGGGGTGTTTTCTGTTAAAGCTTTAGCCTTAAATATCAGTTGTGTAGACTTGAAATAATTGTGTAACCTTCAGACGGTAATTGTGGACTTGTTCATGATGAACACATTCCTAATTACTTGTGAATAATAGTTCCTGCTCTGTGCAGTTCTGAGGTTATGACTTTAGGGAATGTAATGGTCAGATCCAATATTGCTCAATCTAAGGTCTCCCGGTAGCCTTACTACATACATAAATGTGTCTTACACTCAGTATTTTAACTAACAATAATAAACAGTGGAGTTTTAGTTCATGTATTGCTCAGTGCATTTAAGCCTGCAGCTCCCGACAAGGGACCCCACTATACTGCAGGTCCTACTCTATTGCCCAAAATAATTACCATAAAAACAGCTATCGCATTAGTGTTAAACTTTAGGTTTGCTCTCAGCGGCGGGAACAGTGGCTGAAAGGCTTGGATTGGTTTTCAGAGCACCAGTCTGACGTGTCACCACATCTCACGTGGCCCTCCAATTCACCAGATCTGGGACTGTGGGACTGTTTGGCTGGGTCCGGCATTGTACTGTTGGTGCAGTTCCTGATGCGTTTGTAACGATTGGTGGTTGCTAGGGGTCCTAAATGCCTGTGGTCCCGATTTGTCATGATCTACTTCACCCACTGTTCCGCCGCTGAGATTCTTGGTGTCCATGCTTCTTCCACTGTAGATGGATACTACTCACTGTCTACAAGGGATCACCAACAAACAAATGCCGGTCTCGGACAAAACCAATGGCTCCCTTTTGGCAGTTGCATCACGTGCACGAACCATGGTTCCATCTGAAAAAGAAACCTAAAGAACATATTAAAGAATCAATAACCGGTGCCCTCCAAACCAGGCTGCATCAGTTGGTGTAACGTAATGTAGAATCCATACAAGGCGGCACTCAGAATAAATAGACCAGGCAGGTTTAGTGTACCAACGTTTCAATGCTCTATTCGCGGCATTTTCATCAGGGTGCAGAACAAAAGAGACATACAACCACTCTCCTAATATACCCGGTGGAATCGTCCATGTCGCCATCCGTCGCGCACTCCAGCGCATCAAAGTGACGTCATCTAACACACGCTATGTCCGGGGACATGGAGAGAACCCCGTCCACGTGACCTATAGTAACCAATGAGGACAAAAGTATCAAGTAACCTGCCAACAAAACAGTGTAACAACACCGATCAAATTCTATCCTCTTAAATATATATATCTTTCTCTGCCAGGGTCCACAGGTTATCCACAGGATAACATTGGGATATGATGACGTGACAGCAGATTTGCAAAAAACGGTCAAAGCATTCGGCCTCCCAGCATGCAACGGGCCTGTCCATATATCCCCGCCTCCTGACTCAGGCAAATCAGTTCTTTGGTGCGGCAGGAGCCGGACCATGATCAGAGGGCTGCTGTTTTTTTAGCAGCCATAAGTTTTCTTATTTTATTTTATTGTATTACTATTTTTTTTTTTGAGTGATCTTTCTATAAAGCATCTTATACGCACCTTAGAGTCACTCCAACAACTCCCTGCCGGGTCGCGACAACGCTTACCCACATGTACAATGAGGCAGGCACAGGTTCTGGTGAACCTTCTTGGGCTACTTTGCACAGACATTATCCAATATAGCTGAGCAGTTTATACCAGCTCCTATACCAGTGATAGGTTTCCCTATTAACCTTTACATGCAACATTCATTCTGAGGTTTATACACCTAGGGAGTTGTCAGCCTCTCAAAAAAGCAGGCTGAAAGGTTGGTGGTAAGTAAATCACATAGACATGATACAACATCTTCACAGTCTACACATGTTTTAGATGAGGATTCGTTGGAGGATGAGGACTCATTGCACTTCAGAAGGTCTCAGCTCCGTGGACATATCATCTGAGCTAATTAGTGCTATGTAAGCCATTCTATCCTTAGAAGAGGCAGCAGAGCCTGTGTTAAAAACTATAAAAACTAAGGCAACTGTGTTTAAACATCCCAAAACAGCTGATGGAAATTTTGGGTTACGCCCAGTAGGAAGTTAGAATTCCAAGAAATGGAATTCCAATTATCCTCGTCCAGCTGGGGACTGTTTAAAAAAAAAGGGAGGTGGCTCCCAAAGTAGATTCTTAGGTCTTAGATTGGAGCGAAAATCTACATTACTTTTGTTTTTAACATCAATAAATGATGTCACGGGGGGTGTGGCCTGACTGGAAAGGCAGCAGGAAGCAGGATAAAGGAATTCCTGCTTATATAGGTCCTTTCTGCCTTTTACAGCTGTCCTACGGGCTCTTTCGGGCCCTTTCTTGCCCCTGTGTGTGTTTTGACACCCTGGTGTGAATGTTGCGGAGCCGGGGAGCCATTCATTTGGCTTTTGCAGGTTGCGGCCTACACCCGGATCTGAAGCCGCGGACTGAAGTTGTGCAGTGATCCCACCGCGGACCGGACCTCAGCGAGGTAACACTGCTACTCACCAAGGGCTGTGCGCCCTGTCCACTCTTGTGCCTAGCCGTGCTGTTGTAGTCGTGTGGAGAGTCTGACTGGGGATCAGCGGTGACCACTGCTGGAGACATGGAGTGGAGTTGCTATCCCGGCATCTGATGGGGCGCATACTACGGGGATTGGTTGTCTCAGCAGGGACGCGTCAGGTTAGTCAGCTCACCTGCCTGCAGCCTGCCTTCTACTTTCCGTCCGTTGAAGCCCTGAGTCGTGGCAGCGGGGAATACACGGAGCAATTGCCTGTCATCACTCCAGCAGTGTCCCGGCATCTCCCCCTCTCCTCCTTACCCATGGTGCTACGGGGGAATCTGGCGGAGCTGTGAATTATAGAGGACATACACGTGGGGTTCCTATGCAGCCAGATACGCTACCCTGTGCCACTGCATCCTAGTACCCTCTCCTCTCCTGTCTTATTACTGACCTGGTTCACCCGCCATAGCCGGCCAGTTTTTTTCTGATTTGGGCTTCCCTGCCAGAAGTGGCTATCTTGAAAACTGGCAATATAGCCGCATGCCCTCCTGAAACCAGCCGCTTCTTTGGGAGCTACAGACACTGCCAGCCCATGATCAGTGCCCTTCACTACAGCCTCAGTGATTTCCTGCAAGGACTTCTGCCACTGCGGCCCTACCTGGGCAGTAGGTGGTCGCCTGAACTGCTTTTATTATTATTATTGCCTGGCCTCCACTCCTGCTCTGTCAACTCCTTCTAGTGGCAGACTGTGCTGACTACATCCTCCATACTGTATGACTGCTGCTGTTTTTTCCCCTCCTGCTCCCCTCAATCCCCGCAAGATCCAATAAGAGCTCTTGGGGCATCAGTATAGCTATGGCGTAACTGTCACAACTGAGGGTTTAGGCTGACGGGAGGAAGCCTCAGTTGTAGGGGCTGAGATGAAATTAAACTTGGGAGGTTTCATCAGACCCCTGGACATGTAAGTGCAGAATGATTACCCGAAGGTGTGACCATGACAACCAAGTTAAAATTCAAAATAAAAGTTTATTAACAGACTCCGTGAAGCAACAAACAGCATTCAAGGTTTAGCAATTGACAGAGGCAAATAACACAGTTCCTGGAACACGTAACCATAGGAGGTATCTCAGAGCACTGGTAGGTTAGAACAGATGTTAAAGTTCTATGATGGAAAAACCTTACCAGGCCTGGTTGTAGTAGTGGAGATAGCCGAGGAACATGCCAGTAGTTGTAACAGGTGAATCTGTAACTTGAGTAAGCTGCTGTATCAGCTGGATGGAACCAGCCAGGTGGTAAGACACGGAGTGGATGCTGGATGGAACCAGCCAGGTGATGAAACACAGAGTGGATGATGTGAGATGCTAAGGAGCGTAGAAACAGAATAGCTGATAGATGATTACCGGTGGTAGTGGATACTGCTGGTAAGATAGGATCCGCTGGATCAGCACCGGTGTTTTGTAGAAACTGGAATCAGTTGAAAGCTGGCTGCTGGAAGCAGATAGTAGATAGCTGGAAACTGGACAGCCACGGAGGACTGTAGAGTCAGGCTGCACCGCAGGATGGAAAGCAGGTGCGGGTCTCTTTGTGGATGCTGGAGACAGGAACTGGAACCTGGAGAAACAAGCCACAGGAGAGAGAGACTGGAACAAGGTATGACATTCAAAGCACTGACATCTATCTGGCCCAGACACAGGATACTTATACCTGCTGTAATGCAGGCATTGGCTGGGCAATTATGCAGATTCCAGAGACGGTGGATTGGAGGAATTGGAGCATGTGATCAAATCCAACATGGCTGCGCCCATGCTGGAACCTGGAGGGAAAACTGGTTTGAAATGAAATGTGCAGATATAGTGATAATGGCAGCGCCGGCCGCGGAGGACAGGAGACACCAGATGACAGTTATATGCTGAGACACTTGGAGGGCAGCAGAGGCCGCGGCAGGCATGATACACTATACTGAGAACCTGCAGCAATAACACAGGAACGGCGGCGGAGGACGGGAGACGCCATGTTGGATTCAAACATGGCGCCGCTGTGGTAGTGTCTCAGAATGACAGGAGGGATGTGCCGAGTGTTGACACAGATGAGATCCGGACTTGGAACGCTGGGCCAGTCTCAGAAGACACCTGAACGGCAGGTAATGGCATCCAGATACCCGGATCGGGACAGTAACAGTCCATGTGTCCAGGACAGTAGCAGGCTCCAGTTGCTGGCTCATATAAATTACTTTACCGCTCAAGGATGGCATCTTCTTGCTATTACCCATAAACAACTGACCTCACAATGTTTCTGTAACCGATGGCCACTGTGGGTCTATGCTCACTGATGTCTCCCTATTTCCACACTTCAATACTTCTGCTATGTCGCTTCTGGCCTCCTGACCTTGTTCTCTGATCTCCATAATGTTATGCTGAAGAATGGGCAGAACTGGAATATCAACTCATAAGAAAGCTAAACCTCGTCCTCAACAGGAAACCTCTCAAACTGATTTGAGACCTTTTATTCTTCCTAATCAACTAACATTGAGCCCCAGTCCTGATCATTCAGAATCTTCTCCCATCCCGTCTCTAAGTCCTTCTATGATGGCTTAAACCTATTGTTTAAACCCATGGCAAGCCAGGTGGGCTCTCTTCTTCTCTCGGTTCTCCTTCAAAGTCTTTAACCACCTAGGAACCTTAAATCGAAGAACAGATGCACTTTCTCGTTCTTTTCAAACGGATGATTCACTCTCCTCTGAGAAACAATTTATTCTGAATCCGGCTTCATGTGCTTCAACTCGTACTGTTCCTCTACCTCCTCCTCCGAGAACTTTTGTAGCACCAAAATTTTGCAGGAAATTGCTTACGTGGGCTCACCCTTCATCTTTCTTGGGTCATGCTGGTGGTCTTAAGACTCTCAGGTTCATTCAGCGATTCTACTGGTGGCTTCATCTTACAACGGATGTCTTTGAATTTGTAGCTGCCTGTTCCAAGTGTGTTCAACATAAAAGTCCACGAACATCTCCCTCGGGTCTTATTCATCCACTTCCAACACCTCAAAAGCCTTGGACTCACATCTCCATGGATTTCATAACCAATTTGCCAGTCTCCAGAGGGCACAACACCATTTGGGTCATTGTGGAATGATTTTTGAAGATGGCTTACTTCATACTCCTCACTGGTCTTCCCTTTGCTCCTCAGCTATCCAAATTGTTTTTCTCATACAATTTTCATTTGCATGGCCTTCCACAGGAACTAGTTTCTGATCAGGGTCCTCAATTCGTCGCCAAGTTCTGGAAAGCTCTCAGCTCTGTCCTAGGAATCAAGTTGAACTTCTCTTCAGCCTACCATCCCCAGACTGACGGACAGACTGAAAGAGTCGACCAAGATCTGGAAACTTTCTTACGGATGTTCATGTCCCCTGCTCAGGAAGACTGGATGGATTACCTCCCATTTGCTGAGTGTCACAACTGAGGGCCTGAGCTGACGGGAGGCAGCCTCAGTTGTAGGGGCTGAGATGTAACGGAACCTGGGAGGTTGTATCAGGCCCCTAGTAAGTAACATGTAGAAGAACTGCCCGAAGGTGTGACCACGACAACCAGGGTAAAAGTCAATGATGTTTATTTATGACAAACTCTGTAACACAGCAGCAGTAAAAAGAAAACATAAAAATCAGCAGAGGATAAATACAGTTCCTGGGTACTACAGGGTGGCAAGAGCCACAGGGCTCTGGTAGTGTGAGATAGTTCTTATAATCTTCTAGTTGGAAAGTCCTTACCAGGCCCGACTGTAGCAATGGAGATGGCCCAGGATCGTACCAGCTGGTGTTCCAGGAAAAGCTGGGCTGCTATGGATAAAACGGCTGCTGTGGGTACTGGCTGGAACCAGACTGATGTTGGCACGGAGTGGATACTGGCTGGAACCAGTTAAATAATAAATGTAGCTTGAGAGCGATGAAATATGAAGTGATGTTTGGAGCTTGGGAGCGGTGAAATTATAATGCCGGTGATAAATGATAATCTGCAGAAAAGGGTACCGGCACTTTAAGAAGAGCTGACCTCTGCTGGAAGCTGGATACTGAAAGCAGGTGGATCTGTAGCTGGAAGCAGATGAATCCAAGAAGATAGGAGAGTCAGGCTACACCGCAGGTGGAATGCTGGTGCGGGTCTCTTAAGTGGAAGTGTGGAGATAGGAGCTGGAACCTGGAAAACAACCACAGGAGAGAGACAAACTGGAACTAGGTTTGACAACCAAAACACTGACGCCTTCCTTGCTCAGGCACAGATTACTTATACCTGCAGCAAGGAAGGGATTGGCTAGGCAATTATGCAGATTAACATTGCAAACAACAGATCGGTGGAAATGAACAGATGACAGAATCCAAGATGGCTGCGCCCATGCAGACACTTGGAGGGAAGTTTGGTTTGTAATCCATGTGGGAATTAAAACAGTAATGGCGGCGCCGGCCACAGGAGACAGGAGACGCCAGACTGATAAGTGCACATTTAACCACGCGGGCACAGTGGAGGCCGCAGCTGACGTAATCACCACTCTGACATTCTGCATGTAGAAACTCAGGAACAGCGGCGGAGGCCGCGGGAGACGCCATTCCGGATGTAACAGGCGTTGCAGTGACCGCGTCTCAGAGTGACAGGAGAGGAGGCAGGAATGTGGACATCAGTGTAACAGATGGGATCCGGTCCTGGAACGCTGAGCCAGCCTTAGGAGGCATCTGAAGGGTAAGTAATGGCGTCCAGATACCCGGATCGTGACACTGAGTTTGCATACAATAACCTATATCATTCTTCTACCAATTCCACTCCTTTCTTAATTAACTATAGTTTTCATCCACGAGTTCCTTCCTCTCCCACCTCTTGAGGTTCCTGCTGCTGAATCCGCTTTTCGTCAGTTCACTAAGATTTGGAGACAAATTCAAAAGGCGCTACTTAAGACTTCCCAGAAATAAAAGACCTATGCGGATCAGAAACGTAGGGCTGTTCCTAGTCTCAAAGTGGGAGATTGTGCTTGGATATCCACCAAAAACCTCAGACTCAAAGTTCCTACCAGAAAGTAAAATTCATCGGTCCGTATCCTATGAAAAGAGTGTTGAATCCTGTTTCTTACAAGGTGAAACTGCCTCCCTATTTGAAGATTCCCAATGCCTTTCACATTTCTCTGCTAAAGCCTCTTGTACTAAATAATTTTTGGGCAGCTTTCCCTTAACCTCCCAAGGTTGAAGCTGCTCAAAATGAGGAATTCGAGGTTCATGTCTCTTGACTTCCACAAGAGGTATGGTCATCTCCAGTATCTCATAGATTGGAGGGGATATGGTCCGGAGGAAAGATCTTGGGTGGCTGCAGAGGATGTTCATGCTCCAAGACTGAGTTGTGCCTTTCATGCCAAGAATCCCACTAAGCAGCATGCGTGTTCGGAGACCACCCTAAAAAGGGGGGTACTGTCAGCATCCGGAGTCTTACCACCGGTTCTGGTCCCTGCGGCCTTCCTCTTAGCTTCCTCTTAACCTGCTGGTGTCGCTGCGATGGATAGGAGCTACAGCAGCGAGGTCCTCTGGTGCGGCTGCCAGGTGTCTGGAGGCCGAGGTCCGGGTCCTGGGGAGGGGAGCATGGCAGCCGGAGGTGTCTGTTTCCAAGTGTCCTGTTGCTGGAGTGCGGCGTCTGGGAGGCTGAGGCCAGAGGTAGTGGCTGTGTGCTGGTTCCACATGTGTCCTCTGTGCAGGGAGCCACCATGTTGGAGACCAATCCAAGTCAATAGGTGTCCCAGTTCGCGTCCAGCCAATCTGGTACAGGCTTCCCTTATAAAAAGGGGTTGATGCTTAGCTATGTTGCCAGTACTTCAAGTTACTTGCTGCTGTAAGATGCCCTGCGCTCCCAGGTTAACCCCTGGTATCCTGGCTCTGTTGTGTCCGCCTGGTGGTCAGTTCTGTTATTGCAGTCCTTTGCTCCCAGTCCACCTGCTCTTGTGGTTTAACCACTGGTCCCTCTATCTGCTAGAGGGTCTCCGTTTGCTGATGGTGCTCACAGCGATCCTCTCTTCAGCATCGCTTACAAATCACAAGTCACTTCTTCATTCCATGTTCTTCAGCATCATTTACAAATCACTAACCTTCCATCTTTCAGAATTCTCTCAGACTTCTCTCCTAGTCGTTGTGTATGATTGAGGTCTCATTAAAACTGAATTCCTCTTTCTTCAGTGTATCATTCTTTGTCATTGTCCTCATTGCCTACCCCTCTACATCTTCAGGCCTAAGTCTTCAATCCATGAGTAAGAACTACATTCAGCCACCTCGTTTCCTGCCTTTGCCGATAGCTGCTCCCTCAGTCAATTATCAGTCGTCCGATCCCCAACTCAAACCAAGCATGACATGGAAGAAGGGGAATTCCTGGTTTCTCTGGATATTAAGGATGCGTATCTTCACATCCCAATATGGCCACCTCTTCAGGCTTACCTCAAGTTTGCATTGCAGGACAGTCACTACCAGGTCCAGGCCTTGCCTTTCGGTCTCTCAACAGCACAGAGGGTGTTATCAGGGGTGATGACAGAGATGTTGCTACAACTCCGCAAGCAGGAAGTGAACATTGTTCCATACCTGGACGATCTCCTCATAATGGCTATATTCAGAGCACAGACTACTCAGGGATCATGGGTGAATTCTCAATCTGCAGAAATCCCACTTAGAACGTACGCAGAGGCTTCAGTTCCTGGTAATGATACTGGACACGGTTTCTCAGAAGGTGCTCCTTCCTGTGGACAAGGCAAAGATAATTCAGATAATGGTATGTTCCATTTTGAAGCTGAACAAAGTTTCGGTACATCTTTGCATACGCTTACTGGGAAAGATGATGGCCTCCTACGACGCAATTCGGTACGGAAGATTCCATGCATGACCATTCCAGCTGGATCTGCTGGAAAAATGGTCTGGGTCACATCTGCACATGCGCCAGATGATATGCCTTTCACCAAACGCCAGGATTTCCCTCTTGTGGTTGCTGATCTCCCTTCCAGAGGGTGTACACTTTGGAATTCATCATTGGATTCTGCTGACAATGGATGCAAGCCTCCATGGTTGTGGTGCAGTGACCCTAGGGGCTCGGTTCCAATGAAGGTGGTCTGATCAAGAGGCTTCCCTTCCGATAAATGTTTTGGAACTCAGGGCGATTTACAATGCACTTCTGCTGACCTCTTTATTTCCTTCAGTATTAGGCCATACAGGTATGGTCGGAAAACGCACCAACTGTGACGTACATAAACCAACAAGGAGGTCCAAAGAGCAGAGCTGCAATGAGGGAGGTGTCACAGATACTCCTCTGTGTGGAGCGGAATCCCAAGGCCATTTCCGCCATATTCATTCCGGGAGTAGACAATTGGTGATCAGACTTCCTCAGTAGACACGATCTGCACCTGGGGGAATGGGGCCTCTACCCGCAAGTGTTTCAGCAGATATTTAATCGGTGGGGCTACCCGCAAATCAACTTGTTGGTTTCTCAGCTCACCAAGAAGTTTCTGTGTTACTGTTCTGGGATGAGGGATCCACAGGCCGCAGCAGTAGACGCTCTGGCGACACCGTGGATTTACCGGTTAGTGTACTTGTTCCCTCCAGTTCCTCTAATTCCAAGAGTTCTCAAAGGACTTAAAGGGACAGGGTTCAGGCAATTCTGATTGCCCCAGACTGGCACCGCAGGTCCTGGTATGTAGACATTCTATCCTTATTACTTATAGGCCCCTGGCCTCTGCCAATTCAGAATGATCGTCTTACACAAGGGCCGTTCATCTATCCAGACTTACCACGGCTACGTTTGATGCAATGGAAGTATATTGGGAGGATTTTTGCCAGGAAAGAGATTCCGGGCAAGGTTATCTCGACTATGCTCCAAACCGGCCAGATGGTCGCATCGAAACATTACCATTGCATATGGAAGAAATGTGTCTCTTGGTGTGAGGGTCAACAGTATTCTGCTATGGATTTTCATCTGGGACATTTCTTGCACTTCCTGCAGGCTGTTGTGGATGTGGGCCTATGTTTAGGCTCCATAAAAGTTCAAATCTCAGCCTTGTCTTTTTCTTCCAGGGAACAATTGGCTGTTCTCCCAGTGGTCCAGATGTTCTTGACGGGTGTCCTTTATATTCGACCACCCTTTGTTCCTCCCACAGCGCCATGAGTTCTCAATTTGGTTCTGGCCTTTCTCCAATCGGTTTGATTGAACATTTACACAAGGTGGACATGGAGTATTTGACATGGCAGGCTATCATGTTGTCCTTGGCCTCAGTGAGGCGTGTTTTGGAATTAGAGGCCTTATTCTGTAAGAGTCCATCTGTGGTGTTTCATGAGGATAGAGCATTGCTTAAAACTCGCTAGACATTCTTGCCTAAGGTGGTGTCAGCATTTCATATCAATTGGCCAATGGTGGTTCTGGTTGTCACTGGCACGTCTGTTACACCAATGTCCTTGGACGGTGTTCGGGCTTTGGAGATTTATGTCAAGAGTCCAGCTCGTCTCAGAAAATCAGACTCGCTTTTTGTTCTCTATGATGCTTCAAAGATTGGTTGTCCTGCTTCGAAGTAGTCTATTGTGTGTTGGATCAGGCTTATGATCCAACAGGCTCACTCTTCGGCAGCTTTGCCGCTTCCGAGGTCTGTTCAGGCCCACTCCACACGGTCAGTGGGTTCTTCCTAGGTGGCTGCCCGGGGTGTCTTGGCTTTGCAGTTATGCTGGGCAGCTACTTGGTTGGATTCGAACACGCTGTAAAGTTTTAAAGGTTCAACACCTTGGCTACTGAGGACCTTCAGTTTGGTCAATCAGTTTTGATGGGGTCTCAGCACTCTTCCACCCAGTTTGGAGTTTTGGAACTTGCCCATGGTACTAAGACCATCCCAGTATCCCCTTGGACATGAGAGAAAATAGGATTTTAATACCTACCGGTAAATCCTTTCTCGTAGTCCATAGGGGATACTGGGCATCCCGCCTCTGTCCTTTGATATTTTCCAGCAAGAGTTCTTGTGTGTTGTAGTTTGGGTCTGCTTTTGCTGTCCCTATTTTCAAGTTGTGTTTAGTGTTGCTATCCTCTTGTTATGTTGTGTGCTGGTTCGTTCTCTCACCACTTTCCTGTCTCTTTTCCGCCTTTCAAAGTATGTCCGTCTCCTCGGGCACCGTTTTCCTGGACTGAGTCTACAGGAGGGGCATAGAAGGGTGGAGCCAGCACACTCTGAAGAAGTTTTAAATTGCCAGGCTCCAATGGACCCCATCTATACCCCATGGTACTAAGACCATCCCAGTATCCCCTACAGACTACAAGAAAAGGATTTACCGGTAGGTATTAAAATCCTCGGTTGATGGTATCACTGTGAGGGCTCAGTTTCGCATTACAATAAGCTTAGTAGGAAAGCCCCATTTGTATTATACATTTCCTTGGGTGGAATAGACGCCTTTTGGCCAGCGTCACAGGAGAAATATCCGGAAATATCTACAGATTATCCAGGCACTCAGCTGTGGATGAGGAAGGCAAAGCAGCCTATAGAATGTGTTCTTTAATATGAAAAAAGTGGACCCTGGGCAGAGTGTCCCTCGGTGCTTGGATAGGGGCCTGTTTGGACTTTGGGAGTCTATGGATCCTATTAATAAGAAGGTCTGTGGCAGAAGCCTTCTGTGAAAGTTTCTGAAAAGAGAACCGTGGCATAATCACAAAGCTCACTATTTGTAGCAGAATCCGGAACGCCCACTGGCCCTCATTCCGAGTTGTTCGCTCGCAAGCTGCTTTTAGCAGCTTTGCACACGCTAAGCCGCCGCCTACTGGGAGTGAATCTTAGCTTATCAAAATTGCGAACGAAAGATTAGCAAAATTGCGAATAGACACTTCTTAGCAGTTTCTGAGTAGCTCCAGACTTACTCGGCATCTGCGATCAGTTCAGTGCTTGTCGTTACTGGTTTGACGTCACAAACACACCCAGCGTCCGCACAGACACTCCTCCGTTTCTCCGGCCACTTCTGCGTTTTTTCCAGAAACTGTAGCGTTTTTTTACACACTCCCATAAAACAGCCAGTTTCCGCCCAGAAACACCCACTTCCTGTCAATCACATGCGATCACCAGAACGAAGAAAAAACCTTGTAATGCCGTGAGTAAAATACCTAACTGCATAGCAAATTTACTTGGCGCAGTCGCACTGCAGACATTGCGCATGCGCATTAGCGACTAATCGCCCTGTTGCGAAAGAAAAATAACGAGCGAACAACTCGGAATGACCCCCATTATTCTGATATTATTTCTCCGAGAGCAGTCTTCTAAATCAATGTGGAGGGTGGGCAGCGCTATTAATTGAAGTGATTGAAATAAACAATATTTTACAATATATATTAAAATTCTTTGTCAATTTATTAAAAAACAAATAAAATATGAATATTATTCACACCTCAAGATTATAAGTAAAAATACAGATGTGCACCTAGATCAGTTCATCTCCATATTAAACCATAAGTGTCTGTTCCTGATTAAATGCCCTGGTAAGTCCACAAGTCCCTCAGAGGTTTGTTCACAGATTGACACAGTTCGGTTATTTGATAGTTACCGATCACCGTATTAGAGGTGGAAAGGCTTCCATGATGGTGCTTCCATGCTGGAAATGGATGTCCTCATTTAGATGGTGATTGCTGTGATTATCCTCGTTAGGGTAGGTGGAGGTTTGCTGGTGGGTTCCGGGCTGGTTCAGACACACGGTGGCAGTCTTGGAGAACTGGAGTGGTGCTGATGGGGGGTCCTAACGCGTTTCACTGCTTCCCCAAACGATTTGCAGCTTTGTCAAAGGATACCATGTAGTAGGAAGTGAGGGTTTATATACCCTTCTTAATGAGGAGGATTGATGACACATGTGACAATTAATTTCTTCAATCACTTCAAAACATGTCTAGAGAATAGGTATAATATAAGGAAGGCAGACCTAATAAAATAATTTAATTCATATTCTATTATTCGTAAGGCTTATTACGATATTACAATTTTTATTTGTTTCTCTGAGCTTATTACAGGAAGTGCAGGTTAGGCAGTTTTTAACCAATAATCATATATGTTTACACCTGGTTGTTATGGTGATTCTATCATAAATAGTTCCATTGGTGACTCAATTTGATTGACATAAATTTCAGCCAATTAGAAAATCTGACCCTTTAATTGGTCTGGGGCGGTCATGTGATCGCAAGTGTACTCCGTTATCCCCGGAGGTCAGTTTGATGAGGATTTATGACTCTCTCACGTGACTTTCCTTTCGTTGTCCCGTGACGTTTATGACTATATGTTTGGCTGGTTGCATAGCGCCGATGACTGCACGATGACGTGCAGTTGCACCCGCAGTTGCTTCCGCCCCTTTTGTTTACTTTTAGTCATGACGCGTCACGTGACCCGACGCTGCTGCGGCGAGTGACGTGTCTTGTGACCCGACGGGCCTGCGGCGAGTCACGTGACACGTCATCTACTGGCAGTCTAAGTATGGGTTAACACATATAGCAGCTGATATATTTCTTTACTGGATGGTTCTATTTCAAACATGATATTGTCCCATTGATGGTATCTTATAAACTAATTGGATCCTGTCCGCGCCCCGAGTCACGTGACACGCGTCGGACACACGGCCGGGTCATGTGTCTCGGCGCTGTCCCGTGTCTAAGGAGCTGGGACATGACAATCATTTACAAAACTTGACCAATAAATCTCTATGGATCTGATTTCATTAAAGTGATAGTACAGCAAACATGAGAAGCAAAATAGAAACAATAATGTTCTATTATCGGACGTGTAAGATTTCATGAAGCTCACAATAATTGTATCATGTGACTAAGGTGTAAAGGTATTAAATATATTTATCATATATCTATCTAGCAGTATTAAGATCTATAGTAGGAGTGGAGGCTCAGTATAATATAAGGCTGGTTGATAATAACAGGTTAGGATAATCAATAGTCATATTAGACACAATTTCTGGATACGCTTATTGAAGGAATTACTCAAGTTACAACACACAATGTACATTACTAAGTGAATAAAGATTTCAACATACCACCTATTTATTAATGGTGGTCAGTAGGCGTATGTTAGATGAATTTTAGACTTATGTGAACATTGAATATGATGATATAGTCATGATATCCGTCATAGTAGCACATTCAGTTCTACTGCCTCGTTTAATCCATCAGGATAGATGGAACCTATTTTATGCATCCAGTAGACTTCCTGTCTGCATAATTTACTAAAGCGATCTCCACCTCTACTAGTGGTGGGTATATGTTCTACTCCTATTATTTTTAAGCTAGCTGGATCGCTATTATGAACGTCCAAAAAGTGTTTGGATACACTGTGTGTTAATATTCGGTTTAAGATATTCCTCCGGTGTTCCAGGAATCTTATCCATAATTTTCTCGTTGTACGACCTACATATCTCTGATTGCACCCACAGATAAGTATATAAATAACATAAGAACTGTTACAATTGATGAAGCTTCTAATATCCCAAGGTTCATGAAGATTATTGTTGGATTTAGATGTTTGTATATGTTTACATGTAATACATCTGTCTCCACCACATTTATAAAAGCCTTTCGGTTTAGGTGGAAGCCAAGAAAGTTTAGCTTCCCGTATAGTGCTTTTATTTTCACTTTTAAGAAAACTTGGTGCTAATAAAGTTTTTAAAGATGTATTCTTTTTAAAAATAAATTGAGGTATTATTGGTAGATCTTCTGTCAAAAGATGGTCCTGCCGAAGAATATTATAATTTTTCTTTATAATCCGTTTAATTTCGGAGCATTGGTCATTAAAGGTGGATATAAAAGCTATCTGTCTGTTTGGCTGTTCTGGGGGTTTATCTTTTTGGACCAATAGCTCTTTTCTCTCCATTGCTAGAACTTCTTTAAAAGCTATCTGGAGGGTCTTAGTTGGATAATCTCTCTGTTTAAAAGAGTCCAGCATAGCTTCTGCTTGTATCACAAAATCTTCTTTTTTTGTACAATTTCGTCTAAGCCTGATTAGTTGTCCTTTTGGAATATTTTGTTTCCATGGAGGATAATGGGCACTTCGATAATGCAAATAGGCGTTAGCACCCACATCCTTAGTGTAATTGGTGGTTATGATGGTGCCATTTTGTATTGTCAGGGTCACATCCAAGAAGTGAATAGTGGAGGGGTGAAAAGTATAAGTGAACTGTAAGTTGTATGAATTGTGATTTAGATGATCAAAGAAAAGAAGTGCTGATTGAATATCTCCATCCCAGATGATGAATAGGTCGTCAATATAACGTCCATAGAGGACCAGGTTCGCGCCGAACCCCCCCCCCCCCCCCAGATGAGGGTGTCCTCAACCTCCCCCATGTAGAGGTTGGCGTAGCTCGGCGCAAACCTGGTCCCCATGGCGGTCCCCATGACTTGTAAATAGTGGGTTTCCAAAAATAAAAAGTGATTGTGATGAAGTATGAATGCTATGGAATTTAATATAAATTTGCGGTGGTCCTCTGTCAGATCATCATCAAGGCATAAACGTCTGGAGATGACTTGGAGGCCCAAGTCATGTGGTATATTGGAATAGAGACTCTGGACATCCAGAGTAAAGAAATTATAGGAATTTTTCCATTTAAATCCATCAATAAGTTTTAAAAAATGAGAGGTGTCTTTGATATGAGATCTGAGAGTGGATACACGTGGCTGTAGGTATGAATCCACATAAAATGATAAGTTGGAAGTGAGGGACCCTATACCTGAGATTATGGGACGCCCCGGGGGTGAAGTGAGGGATTTGTGAATTTTTGGTAAGTGATAATAGATGGGGACTACTGGGTGAGCTGTGTAGAGAAATTTAAATTCTTCTTTGGAGATGACCCCTTCCATTTGTGCTGTGTCTAAAAGTTCCAGTAATTGAGTTTTAAAGGTCTGGGTGGGATCGCCCATAAGTTTTTTATAGAGAGTTATATCATCCAATTGGCGTCTTGCTTCAGAGATACAGTCTGCTCTATCTTGTATGACCAAACCACCTCCTTTATCCGCCTCTTTGATCACTATAGATGTATCTCGGGTGAGGTCTTTGAGAGCTTTTTTCTCTCGTCTGTTTAAATTAGGGTATTTATTCTTCCTAGTTTTACTATCTGAATTTGAGCAAAGGTTTTTAAAGTCGCTAAGAGTAGTCTTATAGAAGCTTTCAATATTAGAGCCTTTAGATTTGATAGGAAAGAAATTCGATTTAGTTTTGAACCTCTCTCTTGAGACGTCAAACAATTTTTCTGTTTTTTTGATAAAATTAAGGTTATTTTCTTCCCATAGCTCATTAAGAGTTTCTATTGCTGAGTGATCATTTACATCTAGAACTATGGGAAATGCTTCCTCTTTATTTTTAATAAGTTTTTGTTTAGCGAAGTGGCGTTTTCGACACAACGTCCTAACAAATCTGTTTAGTTCTACAAATAAAGAAAAAATATTTGGTGTGGATGTGGGAGCAAATTTTAAACCTCGACTTAGTACAGACATCTAGGTTTCTGTTAGTGGTTTAGATGATAAATTAAAAATGTTATTAGTACTGATTTTGTTTTTATTTTTTGATCTCTCTCTTCTTAGCCTCTCTCGTCTCCCTGCTCTCTTTCCTCTGAACTTCTGCTTCTCTTTCTTCTTTTTGGTGTAAATCTGTCTCGGTTCCCGGTTGGTTCCCTGTATGTTTTTTTGGGCGCTGATATAAAAAACTTTGTTCTTCGTTAGGGGCTCTTTCTGAATTTGCATCCCTTTCTTTTGGTCTAGCACCCATGTAGTTGGAGGAGTCACGTTGATCTTCTACTCTATCTTTTCTGATCTCTTTTTTCCTGTTAGAATAGGTATCTGAGTAGTAGTTCGATCTTTCTCTAAACTCCTTATTTATTGGGTGTTTGGTGGTGGATCTATAGGAGTTTTGTCTACCTCCATAATCTGTAGAATATCTACTGTTGGAGGCATCATTTTTCCTATCGGGATAATTAGACTGTCGATTTCCCTGATTTGGCCTGGAACGTTCTTCGTTCCTGGTTTTACCTTTATCCCTATATGTTCTCACTTTTCCCTCCTTATAGTCCTCCAAATCTCGTTTGAACTTTCTACATTTGGTTTCCAATATCATGTGTTCAAATTTATCGACCTTTTCCATGACTATGTGGTCCCTTTTTTTAAATTCTCTTGTATGGCTATGTGGTTCTAAGTTTGTTTTAAGTTGTTTAATTTCTGTCTCAATCGAGGAAGTTTTTTCCTTCCTATATTTAATGACTACCTCCATAAGGGAGAGAGAGCACCGATCAAGTATGTCCTCCCACTCCTTCTGGAAGTGTTCATCACTTTGGAATATTGAGGGTTTGAAGAGTCTAAGGCCCCTCGGGATCATGTTTCTATCTAGGTATTTTTGTAAGTTCACACTGTCTAACCAATGTTTCATTTCTAACTTCAACAGGGTCTCTAGCTTGAAAAATTCCTCTTTTAACTCACAATTTGGTTTTTCTATAGCTTCCCCTTGTGAAGATTCCCATTGTGAAATATAGGTCTGCCTTCTTTTGGTTCTATTGTCGAAATTGGTGAAGCAGCTCATGCTAGCAGCCTGAAGGGACTATGTGTAGATGCAAGAGGTAACTTCTAAAAAGAAGAACAGGCGCTCAGCGTGGGTTGCTGCACCAAGCTGCTGCCAATGGACAGGAGAGTCACTCCTGAGGGTAATGGAAAAGATGTGGAGGGTGGGCAGCGCTATTAATTGAAGTGATTGAAATAAACAATATTTTACAATATATATTAAAATTCTTTGTCAATTTATTAAAAAACAAATAAAATATGAATATTATTCACTCCTCAAGATTATAAGTAAAAATACAGATGTGCACCTAGATCAGTTCATCTCCATATTAAACCATAAGTGTCTGTTCCTGATTAAATGCCCTGGTAAGTCCACAAGTCCCTCAGAGGTTTGTTCACAGATTGACACAGTTCGGTTATTTGATAGTTACCGATCACCGTATTAGAGGTGGAAAGGCTTCCATGATGGTGCTTCCATGCTGGAAATGGATGTCCTCATTTAGATGGTGATTGCTGTGATTATCTTCGTTAGGGTAGGTGGAGGTTTGCTGGTGGGTTCCGGGCTGGTTCAGACACACGGTGGCAGTCTTGGAGAACTGGAGTGGTGCTGATGGGGTCCTAACGCGTTTCACTGCTTCCCCAAACGATTTGCAGCTTTGTCAAAGAATTTATCACGAATAGAGACCGGGTCTTCCTGAAGGGTGTCATGTGCTGAAATCAGATCTTTGTGAGGCGCAACAATCTCTTTCATCTTAGTCTGTACGAGTGCCAATCTCACTGATATCAGACCTCAAAGCTTGAATATTAGAGTTAAGTTCTAAGGTTATTTCAGTCCTTAAATGCAGATAACATAGAATGTATAGAGTGTAGAGTAACAGGACCATCTAGAGTGTCTTAAGACGTCTTCAGCCATTACAGCTGGGCTGTGCGTCTGACAAGAAGAAGCAGATGATGTTGTAGCAGTGAGAGAAAGAAAGGGGTGAGGGAATGTGATCAAGGGCGCCCAAAATTTGGGAGGAAAGTTTAGAAATAATGTAATAAAAACAATTTTAACATGAAATAAATGAAAAAATGGAAAAAATGGTGGATGCAACAATACTTGTAGATTCTTCTAGATGTTCTCAATCAGCCGTCCGTCTATGATTTGAATCCTCAGACAATCCTCAATTGATATGTGAAAACAAAAATATAAAACAAAAACCAATGTGTAGTACAATTGTGGAAAATGTCTTAATAAAAAGTGTCCAGAAAATAAAACCCTGGTGAGTGGGGGGCTTGATAGTAGAAAGGATAGATTCTCGCCACCAATATTCTCAGGGTTCAAGACGTACCGAAACTCACATAGTATATAGTAGGAATAAACATATAACGGTATCTTTGTATGATTTTAGGTACAGCGTACCTCACTCACATGTCCAGCAGGTGTTCTCCACATATAAAGGTATCTTTAGCGGTCTTTAATAATGGTCCAAAAACGGTGAATATTTAAAAGAAAAGGTTTTTATTTGACATGAGTCAAAAAAAGTAAAAAATACAGGTAATTAACATTTGACCTTATTAGTCGGGCAGAAGAATGGGGGTGTCGGGAGATAAGGTGGAAAAAAATCTCCAGATACTAGAAGGTTGTCCGGAATCCCTTCTGTAAACAAAAACCCCCCAAAAAATACTGTTTGATGTTGTAGCAGTCTCAGCAGGACCAACTGAATTCGAGGTACCAAAGAGATGGACAGGTGGGGCCGATTTGTTACCTTTGAAAAATTTTGGGAGGCATGGTAAGCCGGCTTCAAAGAGACTGACCTCTCTGAGATAGGAAAATACAAATGATCTATAAATAAAAGGAGCAGTAGTACGCTGTCAGGAGGTTACATCAAGATGACTCCGTTCAAAATGACATTCTTAGTCGGGGTGACGGGGGAATCCGAGCCAAAATTTCAAGTAAACATGATGTAATGCAACTCAAATAACACAGTAATGACCAAGATATTCCACTAGAGGTCAGCGTGATCACAGACGTGAAGTACTCAGCACAGAGAGACACAAATGGCAAAATGTATTCAGTGAATAAATCCACAAAATAATATACTGTGAGGTTGTAATCAGAGTGTAAGGAGCTCTACTCAGACGATACTTGATACTGGGCTCTGCATGTAGACTGAGAGGAAGTAGATGATAGTGGTACCATATAAATAGAAGGTAGTTTCACCTCCAGGCAAATGCTGCAATTTAGTGTAGTGACCCCGGTCCAGCCGTCAGGACACTTATTTATATTAAACCTTATTGAAGGCAGAAGGCAAAGCATGCGATGGCCGGGCACCAGGATACAAAATGGCAGTCATCTCACTTCCCAATATCACCGCCGGGCTCCGGTGACTGTGGGCAGCCCGTTCTGTCCCCAGCAGTAGCGGGACCTGCACCCGTATTATCTGGACACATCATCCTTATTACTATTGAGAATATAGAGGTAAGACACTGATGATGGGGATGTAATGATAGGATTTTAATTATCTACCGGTAAATCCTTTTCTCGTAGTCTGTAGAGGATGCTGGGGTCCATTTAGTACCATGGGGTATAGACAGGTCCTTTGGGAGCCACTGGCACTTTAAGAGTTTAATAGTGTGGGCTGGTTTCCCTCTATGCCCCTCCTACCAGACTCAGTCTAGAAACTGCCAGAAGAGACGGACATACTTTGAGAGAAGGAAATACACAGATAGTGGTGAGATTCACACCAGCTCACACATAACAAAAAGGAAAGCCAAACTAACCAACTTGGAACAATTCAGCAACGGCTGAACCAACAATACTGAACTAAGTAACAATGCAGTAATACGAAGCACAGGGCGGGCACCCAGCATCCTCTATGGACTACGAGAAAAGGATTTACTGGTAGGTAATTAAAATGCTATTTTCTCTTGCGTCCTAGAGGATAATGGGGTCCATTTAGTACCATGGGGATGTACATAAGCTCCCAATACAGGATGGCGAGTGCTGAGGTAATTGCAGAACTGATTGACCAAACTTGAGGTCATCAGAGGCCAAAGTATAGAACTTGTAAAACTTAGCAAACGTTTTCGACCCTGACCAAGTAGCCGCTCAGCAAAGCTGAATAGCCGAGACCCCCTGGGCAGACGCCCAGGAAGAACCCACTTTACGGGTAGAGTGGGCCTGAACAGATTTTGGAATTGGCAATTCTGCCGTGGAATAAGCATCCTGGATAGTAAGCCTGATTCAGCGTGAAATTGTCTGCTTAGAAGCAGGACACCCAATCTTGTTGGGATCATAAAGTACAAATAGTGCACCTGACTTCCTGTGACGAGTAGTTCTCTTCACATAGATTTTCAAAGCCCGCATGACATCCAAGGACTTTGAGGTAATTGAGTTGTCAGTAGCCACTGGCACCACTATAGGTTGGTTGATATGAAAAGCTGACACAACCTTAGGGAGAAATTGCTGATGCGTTCTGAGCTCAGCTCTATCCTCATGGAAAATCAAGTAGGGGCTCTTGTGCGACAATGCCCCCAATTCTGACACATGTCTGGCAGAAGCCAAGGCCAACAACGTGACCGCCTTCTAGGTAAGAAACTTTACGTCCACCTCCTGTAAAGGTTTGAAACAGTCCGATTGCAGGAACTGCAGCACCATATTAAGATCCCAAGGTGCCATAGGAGGCACAAAGGGTGGTTGGATGTGCAGAACTCCTTTCAAGAAAGTCTGAACCTCAGGGATAGCAGCCAATTGTTTCTAGAAGAAAATAAACAAGGCCAAAATCTGGATCTTGATGGAGCCCACTCAAGCGTAGGCCAACATCCACACCTGCTTGCAGAAAGAGGAGAAAATGTCCCAGGTGAAACTCCACCGTAGGAAACTTTTTGGATTCACACCAAGGCACATACTTTTTCCAAATCCGATGGTAATGCTTAGACATTACCCCCTTCCTAGCTTGGATCAGAGTAGGAATAACCTTATTCGGAATGCCCTTCCGAGCTAAGATCTGGCGTTCAACCTCCATGCCGTCAAACGTAGCCGCTGTAAGTCTTGATAGGCAGACGGCCCCCGCAGTAGAAGGTCCTCGCGAAGAGGAAGAAGCCTCGGAACCTCCTGCAGTAATGCCAGAAGATCCGCGTACCAAGCCCACCTTGTCCAGTCCAGAACAATGAGGATCGCCGGAACTTGATCTTTTTATTAGTTTGAGAATCCTTGGGATGATTGGAAGTGGAGGGAACACATACACTGACTGGAACACCCACAGAGTCACCACGGCATCAACCGCCACTGCTTGTGGGTCTCGTGAGCTGGAACAGTACCTCTAAAGCTTTTTGTTGAGGTGAGATGCCATCATGTCTATCTGAGGTACACCCCATCGGCGTGTTACCTCTGTGAATACCTCCGGGTGTAGGCCCCATTCTCCTGGATGGAGATCGTGTCTGCTGAGGAAGTCCGCTTCTCAGTTGGCCACTCTCGGAATAAAGATCGCTGACTGTGCCAGCGAGTGTCTTTCTGCCCAGAGGAGGATTCTTGTTACCTCTGACATTGCAGCCCTGCTCTTGGTTCCACCTTGCCTGTTTATGTAGGACACCGCTGTGACGTTGTCCGACTAAACCTGAATGGCTCGATCTTGCAGAAGAAAAGCTGCTTGTAGAAGGCCATTGTATATGGTCCTTAGTTCTAGAATGTTTATTGGAAGGACCGATTCCTGGCTTCACCACTTTCCTTGGAAGTTTTCCCCCTGGGTGACTACTCTCCAACCTTTGAGGCTTGCATCAGTGGTTAGAAGAATCCAATTATGAATCCCAAACCTGCGGCCCTCGAGCAGGTGAGAAGTTTGCAGCCACCAGAGTAGTGAAGTTCTGGCTTTCAGTGATAGGAATATCCGCTGGTGCATGTTAAGATGCGATCCCGACCACTTGTCCAGGAGCTCCAGCTGAAAAAAACGTACATGTAATCTTCTGTATTGTAGAGCCTCGTAGGAGGATACCATCTTCCACAGAAGGCGAATGCACTGATGAACTGATACCTGGGGAGGTTTCAAGACATCCCGGATGATTGATAGGATCACCAACGCTTTCTCCACCGGTAGAAACACCCTCTGCTCTTCCGTGTCGAATTTCATCACCAGGAAGGGCAGTCTCCTTGTCAGTTCCAAATGTGACTTTGGAAGGTACAGGATCCACCCATGGTCCCAGAGTAGTTGAGTTGTGAGCGCAATACTCTGCAACAGCTTCTCCTTGGAAGATGCCTCTATCAGCAGATCATCCAGTTATGGAATTATGTTCACTCCCTGTTTGCGTAGGAGGAGCATCATCTCCGCCATGACCTTGGTGAACACCCTAGGTGCTGTGGAGAGGCCAAATGGCAATGTCTGGAACTGATAGTGACAGTCCTGTATAGCAAACCGTAGACAGGCCTGGTGAGGTGGCCAGATCAGAATGTGAAGGTACGCATCCTTGATATCCAGGAATACTAAGAATTCCCCCTCCTCCAGACCTGAGATCACCGCTCTTAGAGACTCCATCTTGAATTGGAAAACCCTCAAGTAGTGGTTCAATGACTTCAGGTTCAATATGGGCCTTACCGAACCGTCTGGCTTTGGTGCCACAAACAGGTTTGAGTAATAACCCTTGGTTTTTGGGTGAGGTGGAACTGGAACAATGACATTTGTTTGTACCAATTTTTGAATGGCTTCCTGTAGGATAGCACTTTCTGTCAGCGAAGCTGGTAAGCCTGATTTGAAGAATCTGTGAGGTGGGAGTTCCTGAACTCCAGTCTGTACCCCTGGGTAACAATATCCGTTACCCAGGGGTCTAGGCATGATGGCACCCAGACGTGACTGAAATCTTTTAGTCTCACTCCCACCTGCCTGATATCCAGGCTGAGAGGACCACCGTCATTCTGAGTATTTGGAAGAAGCAGAACCTGGTTTCTGTTCCTGGGAACCTGTTGTTGCAGGTTTTTTTGATCTTCTCCAACCTCCTATAAAGAAGGTGGGAGGGGGTTTTGATTTTTTTAAATTTTGCAGTCCAAAAGGACTGCAGTGTAGGTGTAGGATAAGATTTCCTAGCTGGGGCTGCTGCGGAGGGAAGAAATGTCGACTTACCCGCAATCGCCGTGGAAATCCACGCATCCAATGCGTCCCCAAATAGTGCTTGACCTGTGAATGGCAGGTTATCCACACTTTTCTTGGATTCTGCATCCGCAGTCCATTGGCGTAGCCAGAGTCCTCTGTGTGCCGAGAGAGCCATGGAAGTAGCAGGCCAATGTCCTTCATGGACTCCACCATGAAACCTGCAGAATCCTGTATGTGACGTAAAAACAAGTCAATGTCACTCCTATTCATAGTATCTAAGTCCTCTAGTAAGGTGCCTGACCACTTTACTATGACTTTAGAAGTCCACACACAAGCAATAGTGTGCCTTAAAGCCACGGCTGTAGCAGTGTAGAGTGATTTGAGCGTAGTCTCAATCTTGCGGTCAGCTGGCTCCTTTAAGGCGGTTGAACCAGGGACAGGTAAAACCACCTTTTTAGACAGCCTAGATACAGAAGCGTCTACTATAGGTGGGTTTTCCCACTTCTTCCTATCCTCTTTAGGGAAAGGGAAAGCAATGAGAATTCTTTTAGGGATCTGGAATTTTTTCTCTTGGTTTTTCTAGGATTTTTCAAACATAGAGTTTAACTCCTTAGAAGCAGGGAAGGTAAGTGAGGATTTCTTATTTACTGTAATATAAGATTCCTCTACTTGTTCTGGAACCTTCTCAGGAATATGCAAAACATCCCTAATGGCTTCAATCATTAGCTGCACCTCTTTAGCAAGGGATCCATCCCCCCCCCCCCTGCATATCCCCATCACCGTCCCCTGTATCAGAGTCGGTATCAGTGTCAGCTTGCATTATCTGGGCAAGTGTACATTTTTTGGTGTATGTAGGTGGGGTTTTAGATGAAGTAGTGGGAGCTGAATACTTCATACCCACTACAGATTGTCTCAAAAACCTGCGTCTCTTTCTCAGTATGTGACATCCTTGTTGAATTCTGGGATATCATTCCCCTTAAAGAATCCACCCATGGGGGTTCGGATTCAGAAGGCTGAGACAGCACATTGCAGTCCTGAGTATATGGAATAGACTCCTCAGGAGAAGATACAGACTCTGCAGCACAGGACACAGAGTCCTTAGACATGGTGATGTGGATATACACACACACACACACACACACACACACACACACACACACACACACAGGAAAATGTCAGACACAGTTTCCCCCAGAGTACCTTCAGAGAGTCACAGAGTATAAGGAGCCAGCCACACAGCGCCCCTGCAGACAGTTATTATGATAAAAGCCCGGCGCTGACTAACCTTAATAGGGAGGGCAGCGCTCCCTGTCAGTGTCCTAGTTCCTAGGATCTGCAGGGAGAAAATGGCGCTGGTGAGTGCTGGATCCTCTCTGAGAGGAAGCCCCGCCCCTTGTAATGGCGTGCAGTTTCCCACACTAATTTGTTTATACTGGCCTGAGGATTTTAGTGATAACAGGGGGATTTGCGCCTGTTAGCTGTGTGAGCAGTGTAGGGTTTATCTGCGCTGGCTCAGGACGCCCCTCAAAGTTCCTACACTGTGTGTTGCTGAGCCTTCCTGGAGCGTAGCCTGTCAGAGCTGCGCTCCCACCCTTGTGCTGCCATACCTGGCCGCTAACCGGGACGCTGGCGCTGTACTCGCCACTTTTCTTTCTTCAGGCTTTGTTAGGGGGTGGCGGCTGTGCTGCAGGAGTGAGCAGTCACCTCGTGGGCTTGCGATCAGCACCCTCAGGAGCTCAGTGTCCTGTCAGTGTAGTAGAGAACAATTAACTCTTCAGGAAGTTGGTTCATATTCCTGATTCCCCTCCCCCCCCAAGTCCTACAAAGCAGGGAGGCTTCTTGTAACCTAACTGACTCTATAAAATATAAACAACTAAGAAAACTCCTAGGAGCTCCCCTAGCTGTGACTGGCTCCTCCAGGCACATTTTCTAAACTGAATCTGGTAGGATGGGCATAGAGGGAGGAGCCAGCCCACACTATTAAACTCTTAAAGTGCCAGTGGCTCCCAAAGGACCCGTCTATACCCCATGGTACTAAATGGACCCCGGCATCTTCTATGACGTAAGAGAAAGTAGATTATAACCTAGCAGATGATGATGATGATTGCAGTGTATTATAAGGTGTATTGCATGTAAAGTACCTTGTTCCACACCTACTCTGCTGTAGCAATATACCTTATATAAGGGTGAGTAACACATATACAGGCTTACCAGCATATGAGCACACACATAAAGGAATGCTACCTTACCAATGCTTCCAGGAGTAACGTTAGGAGACATTTCTCTGATCCATCAGCTCATATGACTGATGTTATTGTTCATCTAGAATCTCCAATTCATACGATATGTTTCCCATCCATTGTTTTACATTGGTGCTGACATAGGACTTGGCGAGTGACTACATCTCCATTTATACTTCATGGTTAGTTACCAGTACAAGAGAGAGAGATATCTAAGTCTTATTATAATATTACATATGTTATTGTGAGTGTTCTCAGGAGGGTGGACACAATGATAGTCTGAGACACAATATTATAAAGCCTTCATTAAAAGTTATGATTTATTATACACACACATTTACAATCAAGTGTCCCAGAGAGTCGTCTTCTCCTATTGTTTACAAGATTAATATTGTTACAGAAAATGTCACATTTCCATAATGTATTTTATTTCCAGCAGATGGACACACAAGCAGGAATATCTCAGAAGGACATCTAATGTTATCCCTGGATTGTGACATAAAAGATAATGACAGTAGACAGGATTCTCCAGGAGCTAATCCCATTACCCCAATTATACATCCAGCTCTATCAGCTGATCCCTCTGATCACTCTGATATTGGTGCATCTGTTACAGCTCTGACAGTAGATACAGTGTTTCCCTGTTCTATAGATGCCAAATGTTTTACACAGAACACAAAGCCTATTAACCCACACACAGGTAAGGCAGGTGAGAGGCCATTTCTATGTTCTGAGTGTGGGAAATGTTTTACACTGAAATCACAACTTCTTACACATCAGCGAAGTCACACAAGTGAGAATCCATTTCCATGTTCTGAGTGTGGGAAATGTTTTACACGGAAATCAAATCTTGTTATACATCAGAGAAGTCACACAGGTGAGAATCCATTTCCATGTTCTGAGTGTGGAAAATGTTTTGCATACAAATCAGAACTTGTTAAACATCACAGAAGTCACACAGGTGAGAAGCCATTTCCATGTTCTGAGTGTGGGAAATATTTTACACAGAAATCAAGTCTTGTTATACATCAGAGAAGTCACACAGGTGAGAATCCATTTCCATGTTCTGAGTGCGGGAAATGTTTTTCCCGGAAATCAGAACTTGTTAAACATCACAGAAGTCACACAGGTGAGAAGCCATTTCCATGTTCTGAGTGTGGGAAATATTTTGCACACAAATCAAGTCTTGTTATACATCAGAGAAGTCACACAGGTGAGAATCCATTTCCATGTTCTGAGTGTGGGAAATGTTTTTCCCGGAAATCACAACTTGTTACACATCAGCGAAGTCACACAGGTGAGAAGGCATTTCCATTTTCTGAGTGTGGGAAATGTTTTGTGCACAAATCAGTTCTTCTTAGACATCAAAGAAGTCACACAGGTGAGAAGCCGTTTTCTTGCTCTGACTGCGAGAAATGTTTTTCCTGGAAATCACAACTTGTTACACATCAGCGAAGTCACACAGGTGAGAATCCATTTCAATGTTCTGATTGTGGGAAATGTTTTGCACAGAAATCAGTTCTTCTTAGACATCAGAAAAGTCACACAGGTGAGAAGCCATTTCCATGTTCTGAGTGTGGGAAATGTTTTGCACACAAATCAGAACTTGTTAAACATCACAGAAGTCACACAGGTGAGAGGCCATTTCCATGTTCTGAGTGTGGGAAATGTTTTGCACTTAAATCAGATCTTCTTAGACATCAAAGAAGTCACACAGGTGAAAAGCCATTTTCTTGTTCTGAGTGTGGGAAATGTTTTACACTGAAATCACATCTTGATAGACATCAGAGAAATCACACATCAGAGAAGTCACACAGGTGAGAGGCCATTTCTATACTATGAGAAATATATCAGCTCTTGTTGCACAAAATAGACATCAGTCAGGTGAGGAACCATTTTAATCTTCTGGAGTATACTTAAAATGAAGAAAAGATGAGATATGAGGTGCACTCTGGAAGCTTATAGGGGGTTAATCAGAGATGAACGCAGATGTGACATCACGCAGCCCCCTGGAAAATGGTCCAGGCCCTCCCGCATATAGACAAAAATCTGTGTATTAAAGATATGAAATAAAGTTGTTTAAAAACAAAATATTTCCGGTGAGTCATTTTATGTGTCTGTGTATTATCTTATTTCCAGATAATTGTTGCTATGGTGACAGAAACAATTTCCTGTTAATGTGTCACTTGTATTGTTACTTTTGTGTCCACATAATATCAGTGTTGCTGTGTATAAATATCCCGTCTGGTGTATAAGGGTGGGTACACACGCCATTTTAGCTATGTCTGATTGTGACCGCTCATGTGAATAGTGGGGTGACATTACAGGAGGCGGGTGTCATGGCTGGGTTAGGTTGTGCACCCGGACTAGTACTGGACACTGCATCTGGTCTTGAGCGCTGTGGACAGAACTGGGCTGGCTTAATTGGTCTGATTCAGGAGTGGCAGTCAGGCAGTATGAACTGTGATGGTAGGTGACCGGCTGTGAGTACTGGACCACTGATGGGAGCCACCAGTGCAATGTGTAGCCGGGTAACACCTATAGAGAGAGTCACTTGAGGACTGGTGAGGGACGGAATGCTGGGAGGAACAGCAATGCAGGAGAGGCTCGGGTCACTGGCTGGAACCAGTGTGGTAGCTGTGAAGAGGTAGAAGTCTATGATAATGACTGTAGAAGAAGCTGAGGGCATCAGCAATACTTGTAGACGAAGCTGAGGATGTCAGCAACACTTGTAAACGAAGCTGAGGATGTCAGAAATACTTGTGAACGAAGCCGAGGATGTCGGCAATGCTTGTAGATGAATCTGAGGATGTCAGCAACACGGGTTTTCAGATGCTGGGCAGCTGAGGTAGTGCAGTGGGGATTCCATATGCTGTGCAGGCACTGCTGGTTTCCCAGTAGCTGTGATGCGGTGGTTCTGCATAATGGATACTGCAATGTTGTAGACAGCAGTAGCAGGTTTTCCGGATACTATGGTGCGCTACTCTGCACATCGGAGAACTGGAAGCTGGTAGGAACCAGCAGAATCTCTAATGCCGCTAGGGATATAGGACAGCCTCTCTGGATCACTGGATGACTTCCAGGGAGTCTGGAGATGCCAGGATGTAACGGCAGTGATGGCCTTTTAAATCATCCAGGGAGTCGGGCAGTGCGGGGGATGGTAACTTGCACTGAGTCTATCACCAGCAGGAGATTCTCAAGCTCACTCCAGGCTGAGAGACACCAAAGCACTGACAGCTTGTTAGTGCTGAGAGCTGGAACTTATACCCAGTGCTTGCAGCTGAGTGGATGAACTGCTCACATGACACGGAGAGACTCTGGGTTGGCTCCTGGAGAATCAGCTGTCTGGAGACTGTCATGGCACTGCCCATGGAGGGGAGCAGCGGGAACTCCGGCGTGCTGCGGCCTGATCCAATGGCCGCTAGCAGGGAGACGCTGGAGCACAATCATGGAAACGGCAGCGAGCAGCAGGACACAGCGGAGACGTGCTTGAACGAGGGATCGTGCCCAGACTTGTGGCGGAGGTAGGCCAAGGCGTGACTGGGGAACGCAAGTAACCTCCATTTTGTGACAGGGGGTCTCTCTCTGTGTAACTAAATAGTGGCAGACATTTTATATCAGTGCGTTTATGTGGAGTGGGGGCAGTGGCCTGTCAGGAAGCTGCAATTACATCATGTGACTTCCTCTCATTTCCATATTCCCTTCTGCTGTGTGTGTGTATATATATGTGTGTGTGTGTGTATATATATATGTGTGTGTGTGTGTGTGTGTGTATATATATGTGTGTGTGTGTGTATATATATATATGTGTGTGTGTAGAGCACAATCATGGATCAGTGTTAAAATGACCTTCAGGCTGTGTATATAAGGTGTATATGATGTGTATACGGTGTACATGAAACATAAATCCCAATGATATCTCATTATGGTAAGCAATTATTCCAAAATACGGAAAAATACGATATCCAAAATACTTCTGGGGGTATATTTACTAACATTCGTATCTTTCGGAAAAAGGTCAAAGTTCAATCACGAATGACATCGAAAGTGTAAAACTGCAACTTTTTGAATTGATTACGACTAATTTACTAAGCTGTCGTATTCTGCATTTTTGTTTGTTCCGATGTCGATGTCATTCGTTTTTCCCCCTGTGTTTTACGGCAGTGATTTGCAAAACACTGCCGACTTTAACACAATGAATCACGGCCGGATCTGTGAGATCCGTGCTGGGGTTCATTGTGCATTTAAAAAAAAAAATAGTGTAAAACCCAAAAAAAAATTGCGTGGGGTCCCCCCTCCTAATCATAACCAGCCTCGGGCTCTTTGAGCCGATCCTGGTTGCAGAAATATGAGGAAAAAATGGACAGGGGTTCCCCCATATTTAAGCAACCAGCATCGGGCTCTGCGCCTGGTCCTGGTTCCAAAAATACGGGGGACAAAAAGCGTAGGGGTCCCCCGTATTTTTGAAACCAGCACCGGGCTCCACTAGCTGGACAGATAATGCCACAGGCGGGGGTCACTTTTATACAGTGCCCTGCATCCGTGGCATCAAATATCCAGCTAGTCACCCCTGGCCGGGGTACCCTGGGGGAGTGGGAACCCCTTCAATCAAGGGGTCCCCCCCCAGCCACCCAAGGGCCAGGGGTGAAGTCCGAGGCTGTCCCCCCCCATCCAATGGGCTGCGGATGGGGGGCTGATAGCCTTTGTGATGGTTATGAATATTGTTTTTAGTAGCAGTACTACAAGTCCCAGCAAGCCTCCCCCGCAAGCTGGTACTTGGAGAACCACAAGTACCAGCATGCGGCGGAAAAACTGGGCCGCTGGTACCTGTAGAACTACTACTAAAAAAATACCCCAAAAAACACAAAACACACACACCTTGAAAGTAAAGTTTTAATACATCCATCCACACAAACATATACACATACTTACCTTATGTTCCCACGCAGGTCGGTCCTCTTCTCCAGTAGAATCCATGGGGTACCTGTTGAAAAAATTCTACTCACTAAATCCAGTGTAGATCGGTCCTCTTCAAATCCATTTGTAATCCACGTACTTGAGAAGAAAAAAAAACGGAGTCCCGACCACGAACTGAAAGGGGCCCCATGTTTTAACATGGGACTCCTTTCCCCGAATGCCAGGAACCCCCTCTGACTTAAGTCCAAGAGGGTTCCATCAGCCAATCAGGGAGCGCCACGTTGTGGCACCCTCCTGATCGGCTGTGTGCTCCTGTACTCACTGACAGGCAGCACACGGCAGTAACCAATGGTGGTAATTTTGCGGTCAGCGGTGAGGTCACTTTCGGTCAACCGCTGAGCAGAAAGTTCCCACCATTGGTTACAATGGAGCGCATAGGCGCAACATTGTAACACTGCCGTGTGCCGCACGTGGATTACAAATGGATTTGAAGAGGACCGATCTACACTGGATTTAGTGAGTATAATTTATTTCAACAGGTACCCCATGGATTCTACTGGAGAAGAGGACCGACCTGCGTGGGAACATAAGGTAAGTATGTGTATATGTTTGTGTGGATGGATGTATTAAAACTACTTTCAAGGTGTGTGTTTTTTTGGGTATTTTTTTAGTAGTAGTTCTACAGGTACCAGCGGGCCCGTTTTTCCGCCTGCAGGCTGGTACTTGTGGTTCTCCAAGTACCAGCTTGCGGGGGAGGTTTGCTGGGACTTGTAGTACTGCTACTAAAAACAATATTCATTACTTCAAACAAAGGCTATCAGCCCCCCATCCGCAGCCCATTGGATGGGGGGGACAGCCTCGGGCTTCACCCCTGGCCCTTGGGTGGCTGGGGGGGGGGACCCCTTGATTGAAGGTGTCCCCACTCCCCCAGGGTACCCCGGCCAGGGGTGACTAGTTGGATATTTGATACCACGGCCGCAGGGCACTGTATAAAAGTGACCCCCGGCTGTGGCATTATCTGTCCAGCTAGTGGAGCCCAGTGCTGGTTTCAAAAATACGGGAGACCCCTACGTTTTTTGTCCCCCGTATTTTTTGAACCAGGACCAGGCGCAGAGCCCGATGCTGGTTGCTTAAATATGGGGGAACCCCTGTCCTTTTTTCCCCATATTTCTGCAACCAGAAAGAGCCTGAGGCTGGTTATGCTTAGGAGGGGGGACCCCACGCAATTTTTTGTGTGAAAAATAACACTTTCCCACCCCTTCCCACTGATATACATGCACGGATCTCATGGATCCGTGCATGCCTATCCAATCACGGCTCAAAAAAGCAGGTCTGCTTTTTTTTAGCACTTTTTTACGATTTGTAATTTTTCACTGCAGTGTTTGGCTCTTTTGAGATTTGCACTTTTTAGTAAATGACCGAGTTCTGCTAATTTGCTGGCGTATTTGACCGATGGTGTATTCATTCGTATTTTTCTTCTTGGACTTCCAAAAAAATACGAATGCCCTCATCACTGCCGTGATTTGAGTTTAGTAAATGACCGAGATGACACTTTGAAGAAAAAACGGCATCTCAGTCAAAATCGGGACCTTAGTAAATATACCCCCTGGTACCAAGCATTTTGTATAAGGGATAATCAACCTGTAATATTAGTGATGTGCACCGGAACTTTTTCGGGTTTTGTGTTTTGGTTTTGGATTCGGTTCGGCGGCCGTGTTTTGGATTCGGACACGTTTTGGCAAAACCTCCCTGAAATTTTTTTGTCGGATTCGGGTGTGTTTTGGATTCTGGTGTTTTTTTACAAAAAACCCTCAAAAACAGCTTAAATTATAGAATTTGGGAGTCACTTTGATCCCATAGTATTATTAACCTCAATAACCATCATTTCCACTCAGTTTCAGTCTATTCTGAACACCTCACACCTCACAATATTATTTTTAGTCCTAAAATTTGCACTGAGGTCGCTGGATGATTAAGCTAAGCGACCCAAGTGGCAGACACAAACACCTGGCTCATCTAGGAGTGGCACTGCAGTGTCAAGCAGGATGGCACTTCAAAAAAATAGTCCCCAAACAGCACATGATGCAAAGAAAAATTAAAGAAAAAAGAGGTGCAAGATGGAATTGTCCTTTGGCCCTCCCACCCACCCTTATGTTGTATAAACAGGACATGCACACTTTAACAAACCCATCATTTCAGCGACAGGGTACTGCCACACAACTGTGACTGAAATGACGGGTTGGTTTGGGCCCCCACCAAAAAAGAAGCAATCAATCTCTCCTTGCACAAACTGGCTCTACAGAGGCAAGATGTCCACCTCATCATTATCCTCCGATTCCTCACCCCTTTCACTGTGTACATCCCCCTCCTCACAGATTATTAATTCATCCCCACTGGAATCCACCATATCAAGTTCCTGTGTACTTTCTGGAGGCAATTGCTGGTGAATGTCTCCACGGAGGAATTCATTATAATTAATTTTGATGAACATCATCTTCTCCACATTTTCTGGAAGTAACCTTGTACGCCGATTGCTGACAAGGTGAGCGGCTGCACTAAACACTCTTTCGGAGTACACACTGGAGGGGGGGCAACTTAGGTAAAATAAAGCCAGTTTCTGCAAGGGCCTCCAAATTGCCTCTTTTTCCTGCCAGTATACGTACGGACTGTCTGACGTGCCTACTTGGATGCGGTCACTCATATAATCCTCCACCATTCTTTCAATGGTGACAGAATCATATGCAGTGACAGTAGACGACATGTCAGCAATCGTTGGCAGGTCCTTCAGTCCGGACCAGATGTCAGCACTCGCTCCAGACTGCCCTGCATCACCATCAGCGGGTGGGCTCGGAATTCTTAGCCTTTTCCTCGCAGCCCTCAGTTGCGGGAGAATGTGAAGGAGGAGCTGTTGACAGGTCACGTTCCGCTTGACTTGACAATTTTCTCACCAGCAGGTCTTTGAACCCCAGCAGACTTGTGTCTGCCGGAAAGAGAGATCCAAGGTAGGCTTTAAATCTAGGATCGAGCACGGTGGCCAAAATGTAGTGCTCTGATTTCAACAGATTGACCACCCGTGAATCCTGGTTAAGCAAATTAAGGGCTCCATCCACAGGTCCCACATGCCTAGCGGAATTGCTGTTTTAGCTCCTCCTTCAATGTCTCCAGCTTCTTCTGCAAAAGCCTGATGAGGGGAATGACCTGACTCAGGCAGGCAGTGTCTGAACTGACTTCACGTGTGGCAAGTTCAAAGGGTTGCAGAACCTTGCACAACGTTGAAATCATTCTCCACTGCGCTTGAGTCAGGTGCATTCCCCCTCCTTTGCCTATATCGTAGGCAGATGTATAGGCTTGAATGGCCTTTTGCTGCTCCTCCATCCTCTGAAGCATATAGAGGGTTGAATTCCACCTCGTTACCACCTCTTGCTTCAGATGATGGTAGGGCAGATTCAGGACTGTTTGCTGGTGCTCCAGTCTTCGGCACACGGTGGCTGAATGCCGAAAGTGGCACGCAAATTCTTCGGCCACCGACGGCATCTCTTGCACGCCCCTGTCATTTTTTAAATAATGCTGCACCACCAAATTCAGTGTATGTGCAAAACATGGGACGTGCTGGAATTTGCCCAGATATAATGCACGCACAATATTGGTGGCGTTGTCCGACGTCACAAATCCCAAGGAGAGTCCAATTGGGGTAAGCCATTCTGCGATGATGTTCCTCAGTTTCCATAAGAGGTTGTCAGTTGTGTGCCTCTTATGGAAAGCGGTGATACAAAGCGTAGCCTACCTAGGAACGAGTTGGCATTTGCGAGATGCTGCTACTGGTGCCACTGCTGCTGTTCTGGCTGCGGGAGGCAATACATCTACCCAGTGGGCTGTCACAGTCATATAGTCCTGAGTCTGCCCTGCTCCACTTGTCCACATGTCTGTGGTTAAGTGGATATTGGGTACAACTGCATTTTTTAGGACACTGGGGACTCTTTTTCTGACGTCTGTGTACATTTTCGGTATTGCCTGCCTAGAGAAATGGAACCTAGATGGTATTTGGTACCGGGGACACAGTACCTCAATCAAGTCTCTAGTTGCCTCTGAATTAACGGTGGAAACCGGAAACACGTTTCTCACCACCCAGGCTGTGATATTTCATCTTCCTCGCAAAGGACTGTTGGACAGTCAATTGCTTACTGGAAGTAGTACAAGTGGTCTCCTGACTTCCCCTCTGGGATGATGATCGACTCCCAGCAGCAACAACAGCAGCACCAGCAGCAGTATGCGTTACACTCAAGGATCCATCGGAGGAATCCTAGTCAGGAGAGTACTCGTCAGACTTGCCAGTGACATGGCCTGCAGGACTATTGGCGTTCCTGTCTAAGGAGGAAATTGACACTGAGGAAGTTGGTGGTGTGGTTTGCAGGAGCTTGGTTACAAGAGGAAGGGATTTAGTGGTCAGTGGACTGCTTCCGCTGTCACCCAAACTTTTTGAACTTGTCAATGACTTCGGATAAATGCGCTCCTGGTGACATATAAGGGAGGATGTTCCTAGGGGGTTAACGTCCTTACCCCTACTTATTACAGCTTGACAAAGGCAACACACGGCTTGACAAATGTTGTCCGCATTTCTGTTAAAATAATCCCACACCGACGAGGTGATTTTTTTTTTTGTAATTTGACCAGGCATGTCAATTGTCATATTCGTCCCACGGACAACAGGTGTCTCCCCGGGTGCCTGACTTAAAAAAACCACCTCACCATCAGAATCCTCCTTGTCAATTTCCTCCTCAGCGCTTGCAACACCCATATCCTCATCCTGGTGTACTTCAACAGTGACATCTTCAATTTGACTATCAGAAACTGGACTGCGGGTGCTCCTTCCAGCACTTGCAGGGGGCGTGCAAATGGTGAAAGGCACAAGCTCTTCCCGTCCAGTGTTGGGAAGGTCAGGCATCGCAACCGACACAATTGGACTCTCCTTGGTGATTTGTGATTTAGAAGAATGCACAGTTCTTTGCTGTGCTTTTGCCAGTTTAGGTCTTCATTTTTCTAGCGGGAGGATGAGTGCTTCCATCCTCATGTGAATATGAACCACTAGCCATGAACATAGGCCAGGGCCTCAGCTGTTCCGTGCCACTCCGTGTCGTAAATGGTATATTGGCAAGTTTACGCTTCTCATCAGACGCTTTTGATTTTGATTTTTGGGTCATTTTACTGAACTTTTGTTTTTTGGATTTTACATGCTCTCTACTATGACATTGGGCATCGGCCTTGGCAGACGACATTGATGGCATTTCATCATCTCGGCCATGACTAGTGGCAGCAGCTTCAACAGGAGGTGGAAGTGGATCATGATCTTTCCCTATTTTACCCTCCACATTTTTGTTCTTCATTTTTTAAAGTGTGGAATTATATGCCAGTAATATATCAATAGCAATGGCCTACTGTACCGTACTACTATATATTATATACTGGTGGTCAGCAAAATTCTGCACTGTCCTACTATATATACTGCGCACAACTAAAATGCACCACAGGTATGGATGGATAGTATACTTGACGACACAGAGGTAGGTAGAGCAGTGGCCTACTGTACCGTACTGCTATATATTATATACTGGTGGTCAGCAAAATCCTGCACTGTCCTCCTACTATATATACTGTGCTCAACTAAAATGCACCACAGGTATGGATGGATAGTATACTTGATGACACAGAGGTAGGTAGAGCAGTGGCCTACTGTACCATACTGCTATATATTATATACTGGTGGTCAGCAAAATTCTGCACTGTCCTACTATATATACTGCGCACAACTAAAATGCACCACAGGTATGGATGGAGAGTATACTTGACGACACAGAGGCAGGTAGAACACTGGCCTACTGTACCGTACTGCTATATATTATATACTGTGATCAACAAAATTCTGCACTGTCCTCCTACTATATATACTGCGCACAACTAAAATGCACCACAGGTATGGATGGCTAGTATACTTGACGACACCGAGGTAGGTAGAGCAGTGGCCTACTGTACCGTACTGCTATATATTATATAATGGTTGTCAGCAAAATTCTGCACTGTCCTCCTACTATATATACTGCGCACAACTAAAATGCACCACAGGTATGGATGGATAGTATACTTGACAACACAGAGGTAGGTAGAGCAGTGGCCTACTGTACCGTACTGCTATATATTATATACTGGTGGTCAGCAAAATTCTGCACTGTCTTCCTACTATATATACTGCGCACAACTAAAATGCACCACAGGTATGGATGGATAGAATACTTGACAACACAGAGGTAGGTAGAGCAGTGGCCTACTGTACCGTACTGCTATATATTATATATTGGTGGTCAGCAAAACTCTGCACTGTCCTACTATATATACTGCGCACAACTAAAATGCACCACAGGTATGGGTGGAGAGTATACTTGACGACACAGAGGCAGGTAGAACACTGGCCTACTGTACCGTACTGCTATATATTATATACTGTGATCAACAAAATTCTGCACTGTCCTCCTACTATATATACTGCGCACAACTAAAATGCACCACAGGTATGGATGGATAGTATACTTGACAACACAGAGGTAGGTAGAGCAGTGGCCTACTGTACCGTACTGCTATATATTATATACTGGTGGTCAGCAAAATTCTGCACTCTCCTCCAACTATGTATATTGCACACAACTAAAATGCACCACAGGTATGGATGGATAGTATACTTGACGACACAGAGGTAGGTGGAGCAGTGGCCTACTGTTCCGTACTGCTATATATTATACGCTGGTGGTCAGCAAAATTCTGCACTGTCCTCCTACTATATATACTGCGCACAACTAAAATGCACCACAGGTATGGATGGATTGTATACTTGACGACACAGAGGTAGGTAGAGCAGTGGACTACTGTACCGTACTGCTATATATTATATACTGGTGGTCAGGAAAATTCTGCACTATCCTCCTACTATATATACTGCGCACAACTAAAAAGCACCACAGGTATGGATGTATAGTATAATTGACGACACAGGTAGGTAGAGCAGTGGCCTACTGTACCGTACTGCTATATATTATATACTGGTGGTCAGCAAAATTCTGCACTGTTCTCCTACTATATATACTGTGCACAACTAAAATGCACCACAGGTATGGATACATAGTATACTTGATGACACAGAGGCAGGTAGAGCAGTGGCCTACTGTACCGTACTGCTATATATTATATACTGTGATCAGCAAAATTCTGCACTGTCCTCTTTATATACTGCGCACAACTTAAATGCACCACAGGTATGGATGGATAGTATACTTGACAACACAGGTAGGTAGAGCAGTGGCCTACTGTACCGTACTGCTACATATTATATACTGGTAGTCAGCAAAATTCTGCACTGTCCTACTATATATACTGCGCACAACTAAAATGCACCACAGGTATGGACGGATAGTATACTTGATGACACAGAGGTAGGTAGAGCAGTGGCCTTCTGTACCGTACTGCTATATATTATATACTGGTGGTCAGGAAAATTCTGCACTGTCCTACTATATATACTGCACGCAACTAAAATGCACCACAGGTATGGATGGATAGAATACTTGACAACACAGAGGTAGGGAGAGCAGTGGCCTTCTGTACCGTACTGCTATATATTATATACTGGTGGTCAGCAAAATTCTGCACTGTCCTCCTACTATATATACTGCACACAACTAAAATGCACCACAGGTATGGATGGATAGTATACTTGACGACACAGAGGTAGATAGAGCAGTGGCCTACTGTATTGTACTGCTATTTATTATATACAGGTGGTCAGCAAAATTCTGCACTGTCCTCCTACTATATATACTGTGCACAACTATAATGCACCACAGATATGGATGGATAGTATACTTGACGACACCGAGGTAGGTAGAGCAGTGGCCTACTGTACCGTACTGCTATATATTATATACTGGTGGTCAGCAAAATTCTGCACTGTCCTCCTACTATATATACTGTGTACAACTAAAAAGCTAGAAAGTATTTAGTGTGGAACCGCACTAGTCTGACAATAATACTAAAGTATAAGGAATAAATGAAAAAAACAATATATGTGCAGTTAATGAATAATTCTTAAACTGCTAATGATTGGCGGTGCTCCCAGGAATTTTGTAGGTTAGACTACAATAAAAAGGAGAGGAAAGACAAAAAACCCTTGTTTGGGAGCACTCATTAGTAACGATCGAAATGTGAGTAGTGAAAGGAAATGAAATAAAACTTAACCTTTATTTCTTGAAAATAAAAAGATATATATACCTAAAGTAATATCTATAATAGAAGAGCTTGTTGACTAATGAAAAAACTTGGTGACCTTTTTAACATATGAGGTACAAGATGGTTGAAGAGGGTGAAAATATCGAAGGACAATGATGTGTTAAATATCTATATATATATATGTGATATATGTGTGGATGCCATGTGGCACCAAACGGCATTAAAGGCATCCCAAAGGAACATCACTGAGCATGCCCAAAATATAGGTATAACTGGTAGCGTAGTTGTAATGTGAAACTCGAGATTAGAGTACCAAAAAGATAAGAGAAAGAATGTTGGAATAAGTCAAAGGTTTCATTTGGGAAAGAGGCCCACTGCACCTGGTATTCTCAGGAGGTTTCCCTTCCTGATACTAAACAGGCCATGCCTGCTTAGCTTCCGAGATCGGACAAGATCGGGCGTGTTCAGGGTAGTATGGCCGTGGGCCAATGTTGGGAGGGTAATGGGAAAACCACACTCTGCTTTCTGTACTTCACATAGAATGAAAGAAATTGATCTGAAATGGTATTTCCAGATAGGAGTGTGTGTTTGTGGCAGAGAGATGTTGAGAAAGAGGCACAAGGGAATGAAAAGAGATTGAAAGGAGAAAAACAATTTGTGTGTGGGAAAGATTGTGAAGATATGTGTGTAAGTGTGTCTGCTGGTGGAAAAAGGGGTGAGAAAGGGTGTGTATTGGTGATTGTGTGAGGTATTGAGAAATGGTGAAAATGGATATTGCAGATGGGTGCTAGCTGGCTTTTGATATGGAAGAGAAAAACTTTATGTGTTGAGCATGTTGGAGCTGGGTCAAATTGGTTGTTAGTACCCTGAACACGCCCGATCTTGTCCGATCTCGGAAGCTAAGCAGGCATGGCCTGTTTAGTATCAGGAAGGGGAACCTCCTGAGAATACCAGGTGCAGTGGGCCCTTTTTCAAGAAAAATACCCATTCTCCACACTTTTGCTTCTGGAAAAACCTATTGAATCAATTTTCCTCTGATTTATGTACGGTACAGATAGCAGCAGTGACCTTTCTTTTCATTTCATTTACTTTCATTCCAACAAACGGCCCACGGCCATACTACCCTGAATACGCCCGATCCTGTCCGATCTCGGAAGCTAAGCAGGCATGGCCTGTTTAGTATCAGGAAGGGAAACCTCCTGAGAATACCAGGTGCAGTGGGCCTCTTTCCCAAATGAAACCTTCGACTTATTCCAACATTCTTTCTCTCACCTTTTTGGTACTCTAATCTCGAGTTTCACATTACAACTACGCTACCAGTTATACCTATATTTTGGGCATGCTCAGTGATGTTCCTTTGGGATGCCTTTAATGCCGTATGGTGCCACATGGCATCCACACATATATCACATATATATATATAGATATTTAACACATCATTGTCCTTCGATATTTTCACCCTCTTCAACCATCTTGTACCTCATATGTTAAAAAGGTCACCAAGTTTTTTCATTAGTCAACAAGCTCTTCTATTATAGATATTACTTTAGGTATATATATCTTTTTATTTTCAAGAAATAAAGGTTAAGTTTTATTTCATTTCCTTTCACTACTCACATTTCGATCGTTACTAATGAGTGCTCCCAAACAAGGGTTTTTTGTCTTTCCTCTCCTTTTTATTGTATTACAACTAAAAAGCACCACAGGTATGGATGGATAGTATACTTGACGACACAGAGGTAGGTAGAGCAGTGGCCTACTGTACCGTACTGCTGTATATTATATACTGGTGGTCAGCAAAATTCTGCACTGTCTTCCTACTATATATACTGCGCACAACTAAAATGCACCACAGGTATGGATGGATAGTATACTTGACGACACGGAGTAGGTAGAGCAGTGGACTACTGTACCGTACTGCTATATATTATATACTGGTGGTCAGCAAAATTCTGCACTATCCTCCTACTATATATACTGCTCACAACTAAAAAGCACCACAGGTATGGATGGATAGTATAATTGAGGACACAGGTAGGTAGAGCAGTGGCCTACTGTACCGTACTGCTATATATTATATACTGGTGGTCAGCAAAATTCTGCACTGTCCTCCTACTATATATACTGCGCACAACTAAAATGCACCACAGGTATGGATAAATAGTATACTTGATGACACAGAGGCAGGTAGAGCAGTGGCCTACTGTACCGTACTGCTATATATTATATACTGTGATCAGCAAAATTCTGCACTGTCCTCTATATATACTGCGCACAACTTAAATGCACCACAGGTATGGATGGATAGTATACTTGACGACACAGGTAGGTAGAGCAGTGGCCTACTGTACCGTACTGCTACATATTATATACTGGTGGTCAGCAAAATTCTGCACTGTCCTACTATATATACTGCGCACAACTAAAATGCACCACAGGTATGGATGGATAGTATACTTGATGACACAGAGGTAGGTAGAGCAGTGGCCTACTGTACCGTACTGCTATATATTATATACTGGTGGTCAGGAAAATTCTGCACTGTCCTCCTACTATATATACTGCGCACAACTAAAATGCACCACAGGTATGGATGGATAGAATACTTGACAACACAGAGGTAGGTAGAGCAGTGGCCTTCTGTACCGTACTGCTATATATTATATACTGGTGGTCAGCAAAATTCTGCACTGTCCTCCTACTATATATACTGCACACAACTAAAATGCACCACAGGTATGGATGGATAGTATACTTGACGACACAGAGGTAGGTAGAGCAGTGGCCTACTGTATTGTACTGCTATATATTATATACAGGTGGTCAGCAAAAATCTGCACTGTCCTCCTACTATATATACTGTGCACAACTATAATGCACCACAGATATGGATGGATAGTATACTTGACGACACAGAGGTAGGTAGAGCAGTGGCCTACTGTACCGTACTGCTGTATATTATATACTGGTGGTCAGCAAAATTCTGCACTGTCTTCCTACTATATATACTGCGCACAACTAAAATGCACCACAGGTATGGATGGATAGTATACTTGACGACACGGAGTAGGTAGAGCAGTGGACTACTGTACCGTACTGCTATATATTATATACTGGTGGTCAGCAAAATTCTGCACTATCCTCCTACTATATATACTGCTCACAACTAAAAAGCACCACAGGTATGGATGGATAGTATAATTGAGGACACAGGTAGGTAGAGCAGTGGCCTACTGTACCGTACTGCTATATATTATATACTGGTGGTCAGCAAAATTCTGCACTGTCCTCCTACTATATATACTGCGCACAACTAAAATGCACCACAGGTATGGATAAATAGTATACTTGATGACACAGAGGCAGGTAGAGCAGTGGCCTACTGTACCGTACTGCTATATATTATATACTGTGATCAGCAAAATTCTGCACTGTCCTCTATATATACTGCGCACAACTTAAATGCACCACAGGTATGGATGGATAGTATACTTGACGACACAGGTAGGTAGAGCAGTGGCCTACTGTACCGTACTGCTACATATTATATACTGGTGGTCAGCAAAATTCTGCACTGTCCTACTATATATACTGCGCACAACTAAAATGCACCACAGGTATGGATGGATAGTATACTTGATGACACAGAGGTAGGTAGAGCAGTGGCCTACTGTACCGTACTGCTATATATTATATACTGGTGGTCAGGAAAATTCTGCACTGTCCTCCTACTATATATACTGCGCACAACTAAAATGCACCACAGGTATGGATGGATAGAATACTTGACAACACAGAGGTAGGTAGAGCAGTGGCCTTCTGTACCGTACTGCTATATATTATATACTGGTGGTCAGCAAAATTCTGCACTGTCCTCCTACTATATATACTGCACACAACTAAAATGCACCACAGGTATGGATGGATAGTATACTTGATGACACAGAGGTAGGTAGAGCAGTGGCCTACTGTATTGTACTGCTATATATTATATACAGGTGGTCAGCAAAAATCTGCACTGTCCTCCTACTATATATACTGTGCACAACTATAATGCACCACAGATATGGATGGATAGTATACTTGACGACACAGAGGTAGGTAGAGCAGTGGCCTACTGTACCGTACTGCTATATATTATATACTGGTGGTCAGCAAAATTCTGCACTGTCCTCCTACTATATATACTGTGCACAACTAAAAAGCACCACAGGTATGGATGGATAGTATACTTGACGACACAGAGGTAGGTAGAGCAGTGGCCTACTGTACCGTACTGCTGTTTATTATATACTGGTGGTCAGCAAAACTCTGCACTGTCTTCCTACTATATATACTGCGCACAACTAAAATGCACCACAGGTATGGATGGATAGTATACTTGACGACACAGAGGTAGGTAGAGCAGTGGCCTACTGCACCGTACTGCTATATATTATATACTGGTGGTCAGCAAAATTCTGCACTGTCCTCCTACTATATATACTGCGCACAACTAAAATGCACCACAGGTATGGATGGATCGTATAGTTGACGACACAGAGGTAGGTAAGCAGTGGACTACTGTACTGTACTGCTATATAATACTGGTGGTCACTGGGCAGCAAAATTCTGCACTGTCCTCCTACTATATACTACAATGCAGCACAGATATGGAGCGTTTTTCAGACAGAGAACGTAGATATTTTAAGCACAATGAGCACAGATATTTGCAGCACACTGAGCACAGATATTTGCAGCACACTGAGCACAGATATTTCCAGCACACTGAGCACAGATATTTGCAGCACACTGAGCACAGATATTTGCAGCACACTGAGCACAGATATTTGCAGCACACTGAGCACAGAAACTGAGAGAATGCAGCCACGTCCTCTCCCTATCATCTCCAATGCACGAGTGAAAATGGCGGTGACGCGTGGCTCCTTAGATAGAATACAAATTCGCGAGAATCTGACAGCGGGATGATGATGTTTGGGCTCGCTCGGGTTAACCGAGCAAGGCGGGAGGATCCGAGTCTGCCTCGGAACCGTGTAAAATTGGTGAAGTTCGGGGGGTTCAGATTCCGAGGAACTGAAACCGCTCATCACTAAGGCTAACCAGTAATGTTTTCACCTGCTGATGTACTTAGGGGGTAATTCAGAGTTGATTGTAGCAGCAAATTTGTTAGCAGATGGGCAAAACCATGTACAGTGCAGGGGAGGTAGATGTAACATGTGCAGAGAGAGTTAGATTTGGGTGGGTTATATTGTTCTGTGCAGGGTAAATACTGGCTGCTTTATTTTTACACTGCCATTTAATAAAATGCAGTTATATTCAATTTGGTTCCATACTCACAATCTCCAAAAAGACTTCAAAGAGTTACAAACCAACAATAACACACAAAGGCAGCAGACCGAGGCAGGGACACATGGAGCAGAAGTAAGATAACAGCTCTTACCCATGGCCACGGTTGATCCAGGTACCCCAGCACCAGTACACCTTCCTTCTTCATGTGTCAATGTTGGATTGATCTCGGTGGTGGCCTCCAAAATTATTTTGCTGTTCAAAATAATTGAAGTCTCTTTGGTAGATTTATTGCACTGGAAAATTCACAGGGCTCATGATAAAAGAATATCATGAACTGCCCATTGACACAATAATTTCATCTTATATACTTCTAATTACAGCGTTACATGATCCAATCCAATTAACAGGCCAATCATTTACATAGACCAATCACAATTCATTTATCAGAGTATATTATTAATTTTAAAACTCCCCTTAGGGAGGATCTCCAATTTATTAGCTCAACATCTTGTAATTATGACTGTTTAATATCAAAATACATTTTACCTTTCACCTACTTTTAATTATCTTTATTCTGCAAAATACAATTGCCTATTCTGCAGAACACTAGCTAACCACAGTCTCATGACACACTGCGCAGCTGCCGTACTTCTTGTTTTCACTAACGTCAGTTTCTGCAAACATATAAAAAAAATCACTTTTAAAGCAACAGTTTATTTTATGAACAATAGACTAACTGACATCCAGCTTCCATTTTGTATTCACTTATCTATATCAGGCGTGTCAAAGTCAGAAAAATGTCTCTATGCACGTTGCCATATTTGCACCGCACACTGGTCCGCGCTGCGCATGCGTGCGCTCTCCCGTGAAGGCGCATACCCGCAATAGCGTGCACTCGCAGGCGCGGTATGCGTATTTACGGTAGAGATTATGTAGTCGTAGCGTGCGACTCATTCGTTACATATTTTCATAATTAATGTAGTTTAGAGATCATGATCCCTTTGATAGTTTCTGAAAGTTTGGTTAATATAGAAGGTCCCTGAGCTAAGGAATCCCTCTTTGTATCGTACGAAGGGTCTAACAGGAATCATACAGCAGTGTTTGGTACCCATCGGAAGAGTATTTAATTAGCAATATTCCGGTGTTGGTTTGGAGCGTATTAATCGCTCGTGCGAATAGTTATGGACATAAGAAGTTTATGTCCATTTCTATTATTTACTCATACTCAGGTATGCGGCGGGAAACCCAGTTTCCCACCCACCTGAGCTGTTGGAAATCGTCACAGCCCACCTGTATGAATCACCCTATGACCTTTTGTTATGATGCAGGGCCGAATTCCTTCGGCCAATGGACAATGGGATTGCAGGGACTATGAGATTGCATTGTGTGTGGGGCATAAATAGGCAGGCCGACCATATCCAACTTCTCACTCTCTCTCATCAACGGTTATCTGCTGATAGCCGGGAGCTGGATATCGAGGCGCATGCGATCGTTACCCTTTGTGCGTAAGTTTCTCTCCGTAATCATTGTCTTTCTGTGAGCCAATTTCTCTCATCTCTCTCCGTCTCTCTCTCTCTCTCTCTCTCTCCTCTTTTCTCGTATATCTCTCATAGTATTATAGCATTGTATTGTATTGCATTTAGGTCAGTGTAGTATTGTCTTTCTGTATTTATTGTTTAGTTCTGTGGTTAGGAAGTCTCTGTTATATTGTAGTGTATCATTTGTACTGTTATCCCCTTTTTACAAGTATATTAGATATAATACAGTTAATAGGCTTTGGAACCTAAACCAGTATCTGTGTATTTTCTATAGTGTGAAGTGTTCACTTGAGCGTCGGTGACGCTCAAGCAGCTTTGTAGTTAGTCAGGTTACACAAGGTTGCACTTACACCCTGTACTCACATTAAGGTATTCAGTGTATTTCATTGGTATTAGGTTTAGAAATAAAGGTATAGTGTTGTGAGCGTCTGCTTCGCTGGTGACCTCCTCGTGGTCTCGAGCGTAGGCTACGCTACAGCGAACCATTCCCCTAGACATAACCAATAACGTGTCCTGTGATCACTGGACCGCGAGCGAACGTGACGCTTGAGCGTCTCGCCTACGGCCGAGCGATCGTTACGCCAATAGCGTACCATTACGGTACTTCTTAAGTAAACAGCGTACAGTGTTCTTAGCTTCATAAAGGGTTGTTTATACGACAAAGGAATTTGACATTGTCAATTGGGGGCTCGTCCGATCCTTCTCATATCTGCACTAGGTAGATCAGCAGACATTTTCCCTCCAGCAAAGGGTGGGAGGTTGTCTCGCAGTGCTGACGGGATAAGCGTCTGCTTCGCTTAGATAAAGAGTGCTGAAGGAATCCGGGAACCGGAAGTAAGAACAAAACGCTTGTGTCTTTTAAAACTGTTTTATTTCTCTTCTGTCTTGCGTATACACGCACGCATACATTTATCTGCATTTCTTTTTCAATTTCGTATATCACTATTCCTGTTTGCAAATTTTATAGTTGATAGAAAGTGCTAAAAAGAGATTTGCTGTTATTTCATAGTAAAGGTAATAGTTAAAGTATAGAACAAACACACGGTTTGTCTGAGGTACAAGGCAGTCAGTGTGGATTGCGGTAGATGATCAGGGATCATTTACATTGATAAAAATATATTGTGTTACGGTGGATCTTTGCATTGCGTACACGTGTCTCTAACAAAGACTAGCGTACGCAATCCAAAGGCAGACGCACGCAGCGTTCATTACGCAACGTAGCGTCCGGTTACGCCCACGTAGCTCAAGACACGAAAAGTTGGATTTTAGCGCAAAGCGATAATTAGCGCAAAGGCGATAAGTAACGCACAGCGGTAAATAACGCGACGCGGTAAATAACGCAAATCTATTTTTGGAAAAATTTGAAATTTAGTTTAACAGATCCTGCTCCTAATTGGTAACACGGTTGGACTGAAGACAATTTCTGCGCAGAAATAGATATAGAAACAAAGTGTACATGTGTTGAGTGAGTGTGTTTTATATCACATAAGTTTATATAACTTAGAGGTTGAACCAAAAGGAAAGTCGGGTACTCGTCAAGGGACATACGTGTAAGTGACATATACGGTGGCTAGGGAGGCATCCTTGGTTAAATAAATATTCGAGCATTAGAGTATAGCGGACCGCAAGGTAACAAGACCAGGAGGTCGCAAGGTAACAAGACCAGGAGGTCGCAAGGTAACAAGACCAGGAGGTCATAAGGTACAAGAAGGTCCGCTATAGAGATCAGTGGCACAACCCCTGGGGGCGTTGGTGCAGAACCCATATAGGCCATAAAAGCTCTGCTGAAGGAATCGCAGTAGAAAGTTTCGATTCCATTGATCTCTCAGTACATAAGAAGTAGTCTTATGTACTGAACGATTGTACCGCACGTAATTGTGTGCAATAGTTAGTAATCTGACCTAATACCATTAGAGTAAAGTGGTCACAAACGCTATTTGTACATTCTGACGTGATTTGTGTAATTTTTTATTTTTGGAAGGGAAGTTCGCTGGTCACTCGGGAACTATCCAACAACCAATACTTGCTGGGGAACGCGCCCCAGTAAATAAAGGTTCACAGGGGCCCTGGGTTGGGTACCGCAGCTCTGGATACAGTGATTGCAGCACAGGCCAACGTGGGCGAGAAGTAAGTGGGGTACTTGGTAAACCGCCACCGCCGGCCTGCCCAGGACTTCTTGGTTTGTTTGTAAGGGTTCGCTGAAAGCCTTGATATTCAAGGAGGAATAAGCAAACGCCTGCAGATTATGGGGGCCAGTTGTTCAGGTAGGGGGCGATCAACCTCGGTTCGGGTTGATTCAGAGAACCGATCAATTGGGTCGGCAAGGTACATCATGTGTGAAAAATACGGAAGTCACACAGAAATTTTATGTGATGAATGGGAAAGAATGACTGTACAAGACAGGGACAAATTCCCAAGAATAGGTAGCTTCAGTCCAGAAGTGTTACAAAATTTAAGGAGGAGGATAAGTCTCATTGAACCAACGAAGAGACAAAATAAACATTATGAATATTTACAGTTATGGCAACAGGAAAGTGAATTACAAAGAGAGTCTATTGACTTTTCTGACTCTTATCTTGAGAGGAGAGACATGGCATCGGGGAGGATTGTGGTTGCGGAGAGAAGCACAGGGTTAAACAATAAAAACGCTCTTAGCAACTGTAGTATAGATTATAAGAATAAGTGTAATAAATGTAACAATGATTATTGTAATACTGTTGAATGTACAACTATTAACCTATGCAAGTTGCACCCCATGTCAAACTTCCCTCAGGAATACAAACAAGAAAGTGAGCCCAGAGCGATGTCGGCACCTCTTCCAGCAGCCATCCTACAAGACATCCAGGTGGACGCGACCAAATTGGTAAAGGCAATAATCAAACCCCCTAACGGAGGGTCAGGTAAGGTCGTGTCCACAGGTACGTACAATGTTTCATATCACGCACAAACAGATGTACCCCAAAATGTAAGACCAACACAAGATGATGTAACTGAGTTCGATCTGGCCAGGGTGATCTCAGTCCCCAATGGGAAGACTGACGATCAGGGAATTACTCCCGTCAAGGACAGTGCAATGCGCTGTCTCTGGTCCCGGACCGAATTAAACTCAATTATGTCTGAATTTCCTGATCCTAGGAAAAATCTAGCCAAATGTCAGAAGTTTATTAAAGAACTAGGAAACGCCACAGAACCCACCAACAAAGGGTGGCGGACAGTGCTGAGGGCATGTTTGCCCTCCAGTGTTAACCCTGCGAAGTTCATTGCTGATTGTAATTTAGACACGGAGGTACCTTGTACGGAGGAACACAATCAGGAATGTATTAGGCAGATTAACCGACAATTAGGAATATATTTCCCAGCCACTGTCAAGTGGAATGAAATTTTCTCCATAAGGCAAAACGAAAGGGAAAGTATTTCTGGTTATTTCAATCGAGCACTGCAAATAATGGCTAGAAACACTGGGATCACAGACATCAAGACAAATGCACAACATAAAGGAATGGCGGTTAAGGTATTAATGAATGGTTTAAAGGATGAACTAAAAACAAGGGTACAGACCACCAATCCAAACTGGAGAGATATCTCGGTGGCCGCACTAAGGGAGACCGTCATCAATCATGATCGGAATATCACCAGATACAGAGAGTCACTGAGAGATAAGGTAATGGAAGCAAGTATACAGGCTATGACCACGAAGCAGCCTGCGTATGTACCACCAAACCCTGTAAGTAAGTCAACTGTTGTAATATGTTATTATTGTCATAAAAAGGGACACCTTGCAAGAGATTGTAGATCAAGAGAAAGACGACACCATAACCATGATGTTCAAGGAAGCAGGGAGATACAGGGAAAACGGTTGATGATGATGAGCATCCGAGCGTTTGAGGAGGCATCAAATCAACCAAAACCTCAGGTCATTGACACGTGGAGGAAGCCCAGGATTTGTTATCATTGTAGGAGAGAAGGGCATTATGCTAGCAACTGTAATAACCCACATAAAGTTAGACCCCCTAGACCAAGAAATGAGCAAAAGTTATGACACACCAAATTATAATCAGGGATCATATAGGAAGAATTTTGGGCCACACCCATAATATATAGTCAGGAAAGGTGATCATTAGGACTGATGGTAAGCCTGAGGTGACGGTTAATAAAGTGGGAGGTCATTCACTGAAGACACAGGAATGACCAGGTGAAAAAGTTGTAAATGTATTTGTGAAATGTTTTTTTTTTCTCTCTCTCTCTCTATCCCCATCTCTGACGAGTATTGGTAAGGATCCACACATTGCATATCCACTTGGTCCTTGCAGAAGTCTACCAAACCCCAGCATGACCTCCGCCACAATGTATTTCTGGCCAGATACAGACAGTGGAGTAATGCAGGTGCTGGTGGGAGGGACTGCTCAAGGAGACACATAGTTATGACAGCCTAATAAGTCTAACAATGTTTTCTTAATGTTGACAATGTTTAAAAAAAAAAAATGCTTTGATTCTCTTTTCCTATTGATGGTTAATGTCGAGTTATGTAATATATATATGCACATGAATTGTTCTCTATCTCTTTTGTTTTTTTTGTTTTCTCTCTCTTCTCACTCATGTTTCCATGGTTTAAAGATGGTATGTCACCCCTCAGTTGGACCAATGGTAATGCCAGATTTTTGCTCCTTACAGAAAGATCGCTGGTTGGGAAGGAATATTGCATCACCAGAATGTTCGTTTGGAAGACTGAGAGACAGCAACTTTGAGAAGACAGCAGAACAAGAAGAACAACAAGACGAGAGAACTTATTATCGTAACGAGTTCTCTCCCCCTCAAACTGATTTTCTTATACCCCCTTTACAAAATGTCTTCTTTTCTCCTCCTGTAAGATGGACTTGCCCCAAGAGACTGTGATATGGATTTTTCCGTTAACCATGATGTTGACCAGAGCAGTCTGTTTCGGTGAGAGTACCAGTGAGGTCGAGAAAGGATCCAGAAAGGTCCTGATGACTGAGACGGAGGTGTAAATTTCCAATAGCAACCCAATCACCAAGCAAAGGCGAGTACCGGGCACGATCTAACAACCATGTTATCTGTAAACATTTTCTTTGAAGGATTGTTAGCTCAAAAAGAAAACTGTATCAGTAGGCTCGGTAACAATAATGCCAATTCAGGTTTAATAACCCTAGGGACCGGCATCCATTGAGTGACTATCACTCCTTAGTGGGTAGCGTGTTAAAATGAGACAAAATTTTTGGGTATGTTCTCAAGTACCTCAAGGGCATAGCAAATCAGGGCTAGTACCATTTCCTTTAACGGTAGGGGAGGTACTTGAGCTAAAGGGTGGGAGACCGGTGGACCGGAGGTTTAACATCTCCAGCCCTCCTAGTTTGAAGCTCCACCAATACCATGTGGATAGGTCCCTCTTATGTTTTAATATCTCCAATCCCCGTAAGCCGGGAAATTGGGAAGTGTCATGGAGCAACCTTACCATGACCTTTTCACACAGAGCAGATAGAATGCCTACAGATACAGAGCTCGTACGCCACATAGCCAGTAGAGGAAAATCTTTTCGGTATCGATATACCTTAGGAAATAGGATTACTAGAGTTGGAGAGGTATCACCAGGATACTGTGCACATATCGTACAAACTGATACGTGCATTAAGCAGATGGAAGAATTAGGGTCAGGAGATTTCACCTGGAAGGTTTGTAACATGGTCATGTCCTTCTCCGTCCCTTATGTTCTCCCCGATGACGCATATTTCATATGCGGGAGAAAGGCATACAAGTGGCTTGCCCCAAACTCTGAAGGATTGTGTTATATTGGAAAAGTATTGCCTGAAGTGATGACTGTTACACATGACAAAATGAAGGACATACACCGTGTTGCCCAAGCTCCTTATACTCACACTCATTACGAGCACCGAGTTAAAAGACAACTGTCAGAAAGGTTAGAGCATCCGGCCTCTGATCTTATCCATGAATCCACCGGGATTCAGGTTCTGGTAGCGTTAGATTTCACTCGTACCGCTCGAGGAGTGATGAATTATAAATACATTTCCGCACTCGCCAATTTGTTAGATAATATCACTGAAATGTATGATGACACGTTTAGGTACACTGGAAGAGAACTCCAAGCTTACAAAACAGAACTAGTTCAGCATAGGATGGTTCTTAATTATCTTACAGCAGTAACAGGTGGATATTGTGTTACATTGGCAACACAGTACGGTATAAAGTGTTGCACGTATATCACAAATAACACCGAGGATCCGGTAGAGGTCATAGACCAAAAGATGGATGATATTCTGCAATTAAAATGGGAATTTCGTCGAAAACACAATCTCACCCTTGCTGCTGTAGGTAATGAGCTGACTGGTTGGGTGTCATGGTTGAACCCGCGAAATTGGTTCTCCGGTTTGGGAGACTGGGCTCAAGGAGTCATAATGGATGTTGGAAAGTTTCTACTATGTATCTTGGGTGTCATTATATCGATTGGATTGATATTTAGATGCGGGCAGGCTTTAATGAGGTGCAAACAAAGTACAAAAGTGATGAGCTTGAGGAGTGAGGAAACCGTAATTAACCTGGATTTGATTTATGACCCAATGATAGAAACCAGAATGTGATGAAAATGCGATTATACGGTCCGTTTCTTTCACCTGTTTTTCTGCTTTTCTCCAAGATACAAAGACCCCCCCCTTGGACGAGGAAGTTGGCGAGACGCTATACAGACAACAGACAAGCACCAAAGAAAAAGATTTGACAACTTTAAATATGGACACTTGATGAACTTTGCCATGGATCCCCAGTTTCCCTAGTACTTTTAAACTCACGCTAGCCCAACATTTTTTGTAAATCTGATGGCTCAGACAAAGCTATTTGCTCATGCCCAAGGAGCAATACAGCGCAAAGAAGACGACTCTCAACAGATACCGAACACAACTTCGACGACAGATGTACATTTCCCTGACATAGAATATCATTGCATTTTCCATAAGTGTTCTTTATCTTCATCTCTACAACCCTCAGGTAATAACACACATAGTCGATAGGGAATACAGGCACAGATATCAGCAACCACATACCTCCCCCCATTCATGTATCATCAACTAAAATGTGCATCCCCATTTTTGTTACAACTATAGCCGAAATGAGCTCGGTAGAGTTTGACAGCCCATCCACAGACCCTTAGTACGGGATAAGAAGGAATTCAAATGTATACTTCGCAATACCTCGAAGCTTGATTTACGACACGTACGGCACGATGATACATGACCCTCCAAACATGGACTCATACACACATGCTTCTACTTTCTCACTAGGTCATACCCTTTTTTCACACCTACTCCTCTCTTCTTCCCTACCCCACCATGGAAATCAATTAACCCCTGACTTACATTTTTCTCCTTAAATGTTTTGTGGCAGTTATTATTGACTGCCAAAGGGTGGACTGTCAAAGTCAGAAAAATGTCTCTATGCACGTTGCCATATTTGCACCGCACACTGGTCCGCGCTGCGCATGCGTGCGCTCTCCCGTGAAGGCGCATACCCGCAATAGCGTGCACTCGCAGGCGCGGTATGCGTATTTACGGTAGAGATTATGTAGTCGTAGCGTGCGACTCATTCGTTACATATTTTCATAATTAATGTAGTTTAGAGATCATGATCCCTTTGATAGTTTCTGAAAGTTTGGTTAATATAGAAGGTCCCTGAGCTAAGGAATCCCTCTTTGTATCGTACGAAGGGTCTAACAGGAATCATACAGCAGTGTTTGGTACCCATCGGAAGAGTATTTAATTAGCAATATTCCGGTGTTGGTTTGGAGCGTATTAATCGCTCGTGCGAATAGTTATGGACATAAGAAGTTTATGTCCATTTCTATTATTTACTCATACTCAGGTATGCGGCGGGAAACCCAGTTTCCCACCCACCTGAGCTGTTGGAAATCGTCACAGCCCACCTGTATGAATCACCCTATGACCTTTTGTTATGATGCAGGGCCGAATTCCTTCGGCCAATGGACAATGGGATTGTAGGGACTATGAGATTGCATTGTGTGTGGGGCATAAATAGGCAGGCCGACCATATCCAACTTCTCACTCTCTCTCATCAACGGTTATCTGCTGATAGCCGGGAGCTGGATATCGAGGCGCATGCGATCGTTACCCTTTGTGCGTAAGTTTCTCTCCGTAATCATTGTCTTTCTGTGAGCCAATTTCTCTCATCTCTCTCCGTCTCTCTCTCTCTCTCTCTCTCTCTCTCTCTCTCCTCTTTTCTCGTATATCTCTCATAGTATTATAGCATTGTATTGTATTGCATTTAGGTCAGTGTAGTATTGTCTTTCTGTATTTATTGTTTAGTTCTGTGGTTAGGAAGTCTCTGTTATATTGTAGTGTATCATTTGTACTGTTATCCCCTTTTTACAAGTATATTAGATATAATACAGTTAATAGGCTTTGGAACCTAAACCAGTATCTGTGTATTTTCTATAGTGTGAAGTGTTCACTTGAGCGTCGGTGACGCTCAAGCAGCTTTGTAGTTAGTCAGGTTACACAAGGTTGCACTTACACCCTGTACTCACATTAAGGTATTCAGTGTATTTCATTGGTATTAGGTTTAGAAATAAAGGTATAGTGTTGTGAGCGTCTGCTTCGCTGGTGACCTCCTCGTGGTCTCGAGCGTAGGCTACGCTACAGCGAACCATTCCCCTAGACATAACCAATAACGTGTCCTGTGATCACTGGACCGCGAGCGAACGTGACGCTTGAGCGTCTCGCCTACGGCCGAGCGATCGTTACGCCAATAGCGTACCATTACGGTACTTCTTAAGTAAACAGCGTACAGTGTTCTTAGCTTCATAAAGGGTTGTTTATACGACAAAGGAATTTGACATTGTCAGGCGTTATGGTGTGTAATAATGTGTAAGGGGCATTATGTATTTATAATAATGTGTAAAGGGCGTTACGGTGTGTAATAATGTCTAAGGGGCATTATGTATTTATAATAATGTGAAAAGGGCGTTACAGTGTGTAATAATGTGTAAGGTGCATTACGTATTTATAATAATCTGTAAAGGGCATTACGGTGTGTAATAATGTGTAATGGGCATGACGGATGTATAATTATGTGTAATGGGCATTATGGTGTGTAATAATGTGTAATGTGCATTACGGATGTATAATAATGTGTAATGGGCATGACGGATGTATAATCATGTGTAATGGGAATTACAGTGTGTAGAATAATGTGTTATGGGCATTACAGTGTGTAATAATGTGTAATGGGTGTCAAAGTCGAAAAATATCGTTATTCACATTGCCATATACTAACCCCAATGCGCACGCCCACTGCTCGTGCATGCAGTCTGCCGTGCGTGCACATGTCCGCAAATTGCGTACACTCGCTCCGGCAATTACGCGCATGACATGCGTATGTACGGTAGAGTTTATGGGCTTGTAGCGGGCGACTCGTTTATAGTACAATTAACCCACATAGCGTGTTTTATAGATAATATTCCCCTTAACAATGTCAGTAAGTTTGTTTAGTTTAAACGGTTTCAGGGACTTGGGAATTCCTCTTTACATGATACAAAGGGTCTGACAAAGGTTGAACAGCGGTGTCTGGTACCTAACTGAAGAGTATTTTATTAGAAACATTCCGGTGTTGGTTAGGAAGAGATCGGTCGCTCCAGCGTATAGTTATATGTAAAAGTAGTTTATGGACATTTACAGTATTTGCAGTTCATTACACATGCAGGGGGGATCCAGAGGATGCCTCCCACCTGAGCAGTTGGAGAGAGACACATTCCACCCGTACGAACCCACCTATGACCTTTTGTTATAGTGCAAAGAGACATTCCTGTGTCCAATGAACAATGAGATTGTAAGGACCATTGTATTGTGAATGTAGGCTGTAAATATAAGGCAGCCAGCCTGGGCCAGCTCACTCACTTCTCTCAACAAAGGTTTTCATCATTGATTAACTTGGAGCTGGTTTCCAGATTGCGCCTGCGATTCATTCCCACGTGTGTAAGTTTTTCTCTGTGGCCATTTCGTTACTCTGTATGTATGCAATTGTTCTTTTGTAGCTAACTTATATTATAAGTGTTTGCCATTTATCCTCTTTCTGTTTATTTGTATTTGCAATCGTTTGCTAATGTTTGTATTTCTGCTTAGTTATTGTGTTTAGGTATTAATGTCAGGTCTGTAGTGTATGAACTGTTTTTGTTTTTCCCTTTTCTTACGTACTAAATATCGTCAGTAAAGGTGTTGGAACCTTAGCAAGGAGTGTGTGTTTCACTAGTTAGTATAAAGGGTTTCTGAGCGTCTCAATCGCTCAAACAGCTTTCATATTATCTGGGTTAATCAGCGTTTCATTGTGGTAGTATTACAGTACTAAGGTCTACAGTATAAGCATACCCTTACAGTGTGTTGTTACAAGGTTGTCTGTGTGTAGATCAGTGAGCGTCAGCGCCGCTCATATCCCGCTCTTGCGGTACAGCGTCCGCTACGCTCATAGCGTAGCATTACGGTACTCGGGCCGCCTATAGCGTGCTCGATACCAAGCGTAAGCCGTGAGCGAATGTGCTGCTCGTGCGTCTCGACCACGGCCTAGCGTCTGCTACGCTAAGTGCGTACCATTATGGCACCTCGTGCGTCTATTGCGTATGTTGTAAGTATATAGCTTAGGTTCAAGATAAATAATTAGCTTTATCATGGGCATTATGGATGTAAAATAATGTGTAATGGGCATTACGGTATGTAATAATGTGTAATGGGCATTACGGATTTATAATTATGTGTAAAGGGCATTATGGTGTGTATTAATATGTCATGTGCGTTACAGACGTATAATAATATGTAATGGGCATTGTGGTTTGTGGCATAATGTTTAATGGGCATTCCAGATGTAAAATAATGTCTAATGGGCATTACGTATGTGTAATAATGTGTAATGGGCATTACGGATGTATAATTATGTGTAAAGGGCACTATGATGTGTAATAAAGTGTAATGTGCATTACGGATGTATAATAATGTATAATGGGCATTACGGTTTTGTAGCATAATGTGCAATGGGCATTACGGTGTGTAATGAGCATTATGGATGTATAAATATGTGTAATGGGCATTACGGTTTGTAATAATGTGTTATGTGCATTTCGGATGTATAATAATGTGTAAAGGGCATTACAGTTTATAATAATGTGTAATGGGCATTACGGATGGATAATGTGTAATGGGCAATACGGTGTGTGATAATGTGTAATGGACATGACAGTGTGTAATAATGTGTAATGTGCAGTACGGATGTATAATAATGTGTAATGGACACGACGGTGTGTGGCATAATGTGTAATGGGCATTACGCTGTTTGGTATAATGTGCAATGGGCATTACGGTGTGTAATGAGCATTACAGTGTGTAACAATGTGTAATGGGCATTACATATGTATAATAATGTGCAATGGGCATTACGGTGTGCAGTATAATGTGTAATGTGCATTTTAGTGTCCAGTAATGTGTAATGGGCATTACAGTGTGTAATGCGCATTACAGTGTGTAACAATGTGTAATGGGCATTACAGATGTATAATAATGTGTAATGGGCATTACAGTGTATAGCATAATGTGCAATGTGCATTTCAGTGTGTAATAATGTGTAATGGCATTACGGTGTGTAATAATGTGTAATGGACATTACGGATGTTTAATAATGTGTAATAGGCATTACGGTGTGTAGCATAATGTGTAATGGGCATTATTGAGTATAATGGGCATTATGGTGTGTAATAATGTGCAATGGGCATTATGGATGTATTATTATGTGTAATGGGCATTTTGGTGTGTAATAATGTGTAATGGGCATTACGGATGTATAATAATGTGTAATGGGCATTACAGTTTTGTAGCATAATGTGTAATGGGCATTACGGTGTGTGTAATAATATGTACTGGGAATTATGGTGTGTAATGTGTAATGGACATTATGGATGTGTAGTAATGTTTAACGGGCATTACAGTTTGTATCATAATGTGTAATGGACATTACAGTGTGTAATAATGTGTAAAGAGCATTGCGGTGTGTGGTATATTATGTAATAGGCATTATGGTGTATAATAATGTGTAATGGGCATTACGGTGTGTAGCATAATGTGTAATGGGCATTACTGAGTAAAATAGGCATTACAGATGTAGAATAATGTGTAATGGGCATTTCAGATCGGTAATAATGTGTAATAGGCATTACGGATGTATAATTAAGTGTAAATGGCATTTTGGTGTGTAATAATGTGTAATGGGCATTATGAATGTATAATTAAGTGTAATAGGCATTATGGTGTGTGTAATAATAAGTACTGGACATTACGGTGTGTAATGTGTATTGGGCATTACGGTGTATATAATAATGTCTTATGGGCATTACGGCTTTATAATAATGTGTAATGAACATTACGGTGTGTAATGTGTAATTGGCAATATGGTGTGTAATAATGTGTAATGTGCATTACAGATGTATAATAATGTGTAAAAGGCATTAAGGATGTGTAATAATGTGTAATAGGCATTACGGTGTGTAATAATGTGTAATGGGCATTACGGACATATAATAATGTGTAATGTGCACTAAGGATTGTAGAATAATGTGTAACGGGCATTAAAGATGTGTAGTAAGGCGCCCATAACTTTATTGTGATTACATAAACCTTTCTTAAGCTAGCTTATCACTAAAATAAAACAACACGCACACTGAAATAAAGACACGGACACGGTAGCTGGAGTTAAAGGTCAGACGATATTTATTGATTGCTGACCAACTCTTTAAACTATAATTGTAATTGAATTGGAATTAATTTAGATTGTAGAGTTAAATTTAAATTGGAGGATGGCAAAGGAAAGTCGCTACCAGACACCAGCTCCAGTCACCTAGATGAAAACCAACAAACCATGGAGGGGAGTACCCAAACCCCGCCTCCTTCCTGCATAACCCGCATTGTGCTGGCCTCACCACTCTTTTCTCTGGCAAATGTTCGGTTCCCGCATGGGAACGTCTAAATGTCCAACTGCAAGAGAAGGACACACCTGCCGTCCTTCTAAAGAGGGTGCTCCACAATGACCACTTATGCCTGTTTGACCGCTGGTTGGTAGTGACTTCCCGCCAATCTGGCTTTCAATAGCCAACTGAAGGAACAAAACAAAGTAAATGTAATCAGGGAGGGCGGGAGTGCATACAATAAGTGGCAAGAGGAAGTCTGAGGCACATGATCCTGCCCTATATACTAACATAAGGCCAACCCTTTAAAGCTTGATGGACAACCCTCTAATCCTATAGGAAAAACCACCGGAAATATGATCTGCCTAGCAACTGCTTAGTCATCAAACAACCAATCACCAAAAGTTGGGCTCTTATATGGCCTCAGGCTTATGCAGCCTTCAGCTAATCTAAGACGACCACTTATGCCTGTTTGACCGCTGGTTGGTAGCGACTTCCTGCCACCAAAGGTTTACAAAACCGCCACCGCCATCCGAACCAGCAAATAATAACAAACTAAGAACAAACTAAAGAGCCCTAACGAAAAGGACCAAAAACATCCTCCAGGAAAACCTGCACTACGGAGAAAGATGCACCCCATCCTCCTTGTAGAACTGCCGATTACGCAGCACAAGTAAAGGATGCCTGATAGCTACTCCACCTATGGCCCTAACAAACAGAGACACTGCCGAGTTCACCTTCTTGCGAGCCTTCTCCAGAGCCGAGAAACGCACCGCACCACGCCAATGAAAACGCAGAACTATCTCCGACCACACAATACGGACTCCCGGCCAGTGACAACGAATTGCCACCAAATCCGCCTTAATGGACAAAATTAAATCTATGCCCTTAACTCGGCCCAAATCATTCCCACCTATTTGCAGGATAATACAACTGGGGCGACCCCAGCGGCGCTCACGGTGAAAAAGGAGCCGCGACAAATCACCCCACAGCATGCCCCTGACACCTAACCAACGCAACTCCCTGGACCCAAAAACATCAGCTGCCCTAAGTGCCATGAGATGCCTCGCCGCCCCAAAATCAACAACAGCTGAAAAAGAAAAACACCCTAACATCAGAAATGTGAACACAAAACAAAACATATATAATGCAATAAACAGAAATAACCCAAGTGAAGGAGAAAACTCAAAAAACCTCCCGTGGACCTTAAGAGAACAGCCAATTGAAATTAGGCCCCCTCGGAGGAAAATGTAAAAATTCACTTCACACCCTCGATTCCTGAACGGTAAGCGTTCAAAAACCAACGAGTAAACACGTTTTTGGGTTAGTGCAACAGGCGCACCTACATCTTATCAAAACGGACATAAGACTTATAGGAGGCGGACTTCCAATGGCCCAGCTCCCGAATAGCCGCCGGGGATGAACCCGTAGCCGCTGCATGGGTAGCCACCCCAATCCGAAAGGAATGGGTACCGAAGTGCGCCCCGCGCAAGCCCAACGCCTCCAAACATTTCTTAGACAGCAGCAAATTGAAACTTCATCAGCGGGCCAGCGTGCGCGTGCACCAGCAACTGGTCGCCCTCCGAAGGCCTCAACCGGAGATACTCCTGCGCCAACCGCAGCCGGCAAACACTCGCTTCCTCCTGGGCCTCCAAGGACACCCAGCGACCCCGACCTGTTTGATCTGTCTGGACCGCACAATCCTACAGAGCAACAGGCCATCCTGCAGGCGTACATTCTCGTAAAGCATACCCGACTCACGAGATGACTTGCTGAACGCCACTAACTCGCTCACTCGGAAAGCCCCAAAGAAAGCTAGGGCATATGCACAACTAAACAGGGCCACCTCGAACTCCGAGGTCGCAATTCGAGGCAGCACACCCAGCAACTCCGTTAGAAGCTGCAACGTCACGGGTCTACGGAAGTCCACGGGCGCTGGTCGCATTCTAGCCTATTCTTTAAGTGCTCTGGAAATGACAAAAGACCCAGTGGGGTCCATCATCCCGTGGAGCTGAGAGTGAAAGGAAATGCTCGCAAGGGCAGAAGACATGGGCGCTTTTGACCTACCCTTTTGATAATGTTCCCAAACAAAGGCTATCAAAACGCCAGCCGGGGACTCACCTGCCACATCGTACCTACTTTGAAATGCCGACCAATCACGCCAGGCCGCATCATACGCCCTGAGCGTGGAAGGAGCCAACGCACACCTGGCCAGAGCAGCTAACCCGATTCGACAATCTGCCAGACAGAAGGTGGGCACGGTAAACCCTCCGCTGCCGCTCCCAGAACCAACGCCCGGAACTTATCAAATTGGAACCGAGACAATGCATCCGCAATTCCTTTGTCGATTCCGGGAACATGACGGGCCCTGAAATTAATATTGCGCCGCAAGAAAACTAACACTAGATGCCGTAGAAGCCGCAAAGCCTGAGGAGAGGACCACCCCCAAGTTGGCCCACAACTCAAGAAATCCTGGCAAAAAATGCCCCGAAGCCCTGACTGTCCAAGGCATCCGTGAACAACTGGAGCCAACTGCTGGAACAACAAGGGGGAGGCCACAAAACCTCCCTGTTGAAGGACACCAGGAACGAAACCCAAATCCGCAAATCATCCCTGATCTCGCGGGAAAGGTACACGGTGTGATGCTGCCGTACCATCCCACGCCGTGGCCCGTTCCAGTTTGCGACAGAAAACCCTACCCATGGGGATAATCTGGCACGCAAAGTTGAACGAACCCAGCAAAGACTGTACCTGCTTAAGCCGAACCCTGCGCTTGCCTAAACAATCGTGAATTAAACCCAACAGCTTACACACTTTATCCTCAGGGAGGCGACATCAACCCGCCACCGTGTCTATTTAAATTCCTAAATAGCTAAGACAAGTGCAGGAGCCCTCACACTTGTCCTGCGCGACGGGAACCCCCAAACTTTTGAACAAGGACCTAGCCACCGACAGAATATCTCCACAGATCGAACTGCCCCCTGGGCCCATAAAGAGAAAATCGTCCAGGTAGTGAGCCACCCCGAGTTGGCCGAAGGCGGCCTGGACGCACCAGTGCAAAAACGTGCAAAATCTCTCAAAATAGGCGCAGGAGACCGAACAGCCCATGGGAGACACCGATCCACATAAAACTCGACCCCCAGTTTGAAACCCAGAAACCGCAGGGAATCTGGATGCAGGGGAAGTAGCCGAAAATCCGACTCCACGTCCAATTTCGCCAACAGGCCCCCCGGACCACAGTACCGCACCAAGCGCAGAGCAACATCAAAAGACTGATAACGCACCCTGCACACGGCCTGAGGAATGGAGTCATTAACCGAAATGCCCAAAGTATGCGACAAGTGCTGTATCAGGCGAAACTTGCCCGGGCCTTCTTGGGCACCACCCCAATGGGGGAGATGCACAAGGAGGGCATAGGGGGAAAGGCGTAGGGCCCACACATATGCCCCAAGCCGATCTCCGCATCCACTTTCCGCCGGACCTCCTGTGGGAATTCGCGAGCCGACCTCAAATTCTGGCGCGCCACCACGTGCACCGAATCCGAAATGGGCCGACGAAAACCATGCCGAAATCCCTCCAAAAGGAGCGACGCTGCCGACTTGTCGGGGTATAAACTCAGCCAGCGCCGCAATTTGGGAACTCGAATCGGGGAGAAGGCCTTACTTGCCAACTCCCCCCTGCCTCGGCTGGAGCGGAGGGCTTACAGCTCGCCGCCGAGGTGCAGTCTTTGGCCGGGTGACCCCGTACAACTTACACGAGTGTCGAAAACGACAATTTACTCCCCTGGTGCATTTTCCTCGTTGTAGGCAAAACACTATCCTTTCCCCACCGAGCAGGAGCCCAAAACCCCGGCCGCCACGGGCTTCTTGACCACGGCGTCCGGAGTGGGCTTAAACTGCTGTGTGACCTCCAACCACACCTTGACATCCTTAAAACCCGCAGGCAGAATGGGGTACCATCATGATTATGACGGAATTTCTCGTCGTAATCCCGCCAAGCAGAACCTTTGGATTTTAAGTATATGTCATGCACCAAAAACAGGTATTTGACCAAATTGGAATACTCAGCGGGCCGCGATTCTGTGCAGCAAGCCTTAAAAACCAAGAACCCCCGCAACCACTGGTGAAAATTGCAGAAAGCACTCTCCCCAATGCCCCCCGGTTTCTTAGCTGCGTCAAAACCCTGCTGCATATCATCCGAAAGGGTAAAGATGTCAACGCACTTCCCCTTCCTAATTTTTTCTCGCATCCGCTTACGAACCCCGTGGGTAACTGCCATGTTGGCGCAATGCACCATCTTCGTATAACGGGGGGGTTCAGGGGGAACTGCCGACACCGGCGCTATCACCTTTCGCGATTCCTTCGCCATGCGCCACGCGATAAGTCTAGCTAGTTTACACGGGCGCCGCGGAGAACCTGAAGAAACACTGCTAGACGAGGAGGAAAAAGAGCTAGACGAACAGTGTGAAGTAATAGCGTGCTCACCAGTGCCTGAAGGAACCGGAACAGCATCGTCCATTGCACCTGACTCCGGTGGCGGTGGAACTTCCCCCGTCGGTGCCGCGGCCCTCTCCGACCCCCAGCCCCTCCACAACGAAGACCCGGAACCAGCCAGCACCTGCGAGGAGGAAACAGAGGGGACAACAGGCGCAGGAGAAAGCAGCGCATCAACAGCAATGGGGGTAACAGGCGGGGGAGGGGGCAAAGCCCAGTCACTCTGCGGAGGGGGGCCAACGGGAAGCGGTGGGGGAGGACCCCCAACTTAGGGGTACGAAAAGGCGTGGGGGGAAGGCAGACCCGGCCCCCGTAGCGCCACCAATGGTGTAAGCAGGCCGCCATGCAGGAGGTGAAATGTAACCGACCGACCCAGAAAATCCAGACGAAACCGGATGGAACTGAGTAAGCGCAGGGGGCGCAGCAAAAAGTGTGCCAACGGTTTCACCCCAGCCGGGGACAACCCGGCATGCGAGCCCGCAAAGGCAGGGGGGGGGGCGCTGACCGACCACGTGGGCTGGACGCCGACAGCCGAGCTGGCAAAATACGGTGAAAATTGCGGGGAGGACGGCACCGGGAGGCCTATGAAAGGCGCTCCAGAAGACGCGGGAAACGCCTGCGCCAGAGGCCAGGGAAGGTCACCGGGGAAAAACTGACCCCCAGCAAACCTGTGAGGTGCGGCAAACGAAAGAGGAGGGCCGGGCAGGTGGAACGCCGCCGCGATGGATGACTGGGGCGCCGTAGGGGGCGCCTGGAGCCCAACGCCCGGGGACGCCAACGCTAGAAGATATGCAACGGGTGACCGGGAGGCCAGTAAAAAGGCTCCCGCCGTGGGATCCCCATCCGGGAACCCCCGCCCCGAAAATGTAGAAGGGGCGGGCGCTGTGGCATTCCCAGCCATACTCCCCGCTCTGAAATCCCCAGGGCCCGCCCCAGTCACCCCATCCCCAACCCTATGTGCAGGCAAAAAAGGCCCCCCTGTAGGGAGGGGCCCCTCCGCAACCGCCGCAGTCCATTGTACAACGGGCACAGGACCCTGCTGCCCCACACTCCCTGGCCCGCTGCCGGAAGCAACCTCCGGGGGGCCGCACTACGGGAGCGGGAGCGAGGGGTGCCCACGTCCTCCACAAGGCAGCGGGAGGGGGGAGCAGAGCGGCGTGGACGCGGCATGATGGGCAGCGGAAGCAACCACAAATGAATAATTGAAGGTAAAACAAGGGAGGAAGACAGTACAGAAAATATAACTAAACAATTGGAAACAGTACAAATAAACTGTAGCAGTATACTCAGCCTTCCTGGGCCGTACAATAAATGGCAAGAGGAAGTCTGAGGCACATGATCCTGCCCTATATACGAACATAAGGCCAACCCCTTAAAGCTTGATGGACAACCCTCTAATCCTATAGGAAAAAATACCGGAAATATGACCTGCCTAGCAACTGCTTAGTCATCAAACAACCAATCACCAAAAGTTGGGCTCTTATATGGCATTAGGCTTATGCAGCCTTCAGCTAATCTAATGTGTAATGGGCATTACAGTGTGTAATAATGTGTAATGGGTATTACAAATATATGTTTATGTGTAAAGGGCATTATGGTGTGTAATAATGTGTAATGTGCATTATGGATGTACAATAATGTGTAATGGGCAATACAATTTGTAGCATAATTTGTAATGGGCAATACGGTGTATAATGGGCATTATGGATATATAATAATGTGTAATGGGCGTTACGGATGTCTAATAATGTGTAAAAGGCATTACGGTTTGTAATAATGTGTAATGGGCATTACGGATATATAATAATGTGTAAAGTGCATTACGGTTTGTAATAATGTGTAATAGGCATTATGGAGGTATAATAATGTGTAATGGGCATTATGGTGTGTAAAAATGTGTAATGTGCAGTACGGATGTATAATAATATGTAATGGGCTTTACGCTGTGTGGCATGATGTGCAATGGGCATTATGATGTGTAATAATGTGTAATGGGCATTATGCTGTTTGGTATAATGGGGGTAATTCCAAGTTGATCGCAGCAGGAATTTTTTTAGCAGTTGGTCAAAACCATGTGCACTGCAGGGGTGGGCAGATGTAACATGTGCAGAGAGAGTTAGATTTGGGTGGGTTATTTTGTTTCTGTGCAGGGTAAATACTGGCTGCTTTATTTTTACACTGCAATTTAGATTGCAGAGTGAACTCACCCCACCCAAATCTAACTCTTTCTGCACATGTTATATCTGCCACACCTGCAGTGCAAATGGTTTTGCCCACCTGCTTACAAAATACCTGCTGCGATCAACTCAGAATTACCCCCTATGTGTAATGGGCATTACGGTGTGTAATGGGCATTACAGTGTGTAGCATGTGTAGTGTGCATTTCATTGTGTAATAATGTGTAATGGGCATTACGGTGTGTAGCATAAAGTGCAATATGCATTTCGGTGAGTAATAATGCATTTCGGTGAGTAATAATGTGTCATTGGCATTATGGTGTGTAATAATGTGTAATGGACATTACAAGTGTATAATAATGTGTAATGGGCATTACAGTGTGTAGCATAATGTGTAATGGGCATTACAGAGTATAATGGGCATTACAGATGTACAATAAGGTGTAATGGGCTATACGGATGTGTAATAATGTGTATTGGGCATTACGGATGTATAATAATGTGTAATGAGCATTACAGAGTATAATGGGCATTACTGATGTAGAAAAATGTGTAATGGGCTATACGGATGTGTAATAATGTGTAATGGGCATTACGGATGTATAATTATGTGTAAAGGGCATTTTGGTGTGTAGTAATGTGTAATGGGCATTATGGTTTATAGCATAATGTGTAATGGGCATTACGGTGTGTGTAATAATATGTACTGGGCATTACGGTGTGTAATGTGTATTGGACATTACGGTGTGTAATGGGCATTACAGATGTATAATTATGTGTAGTGGGCATTACGGTTTATAATAATGTGCATTACTGATGTATAATATTGTGTAAAGGGCATTACAGTTTATAATAATGTGTAATGGCCATTACGGATGGATAATGTGTAATGGGCAATATGGTGTGTAATAATGTGTAATGGACATGACAGTATGTAATAATGTGTAAAGTGCAGGATGGATGTATAATAATGTGTAATGGGCATTACGGTGTGTAATAATGTGTAATGTGCATTAAGTATGTATAATAATGTGTAAAGGGTATTAGGTGTGTAAAGTGCAATGTGCATTACGTATGTATAATAATGTGTAATGGGCATTATGATGTGTAATAATTTGTAATGGGCATTACAGTGTATAATAATGTGTAATAGGTATTACGGTAATAATGTGAAATGGGTATTACAGTGTGTGGCATAATGTGTAATGGGCATTATGCTGTGTGGTATAATGTGTAATGGGCATTACGTGTATGGCATAATGTGTCATGTGTTTTACGGTGAAGAAATGTGTAATGGGCTTTATGGTGTGTGGCATAATGTGTAATGGGCATTACAGTGTGTCATAATGTGTAATGGGCATTATGGTGTGTAATAATATTTAATGGGCATTACGGATGAATAATAATGTGTAATGGGCATTACGGATGTAGAATAATGTGTAATGGGCATTACGGTGTGTAATAATGTGTAATATGCATCACGGAAGTATAATAATGTGTAATGGGCATTACAGTGTGTAATAATTTGTAATGGGCATTACAGTGTGTTATAATGCGTAATGTGCATTACTTTGTATAATAATGTATAATGGAATTTACGTGTGTGGCATAATGTGTAATGGGTATTATGGTGTGTAATATTGTGTAATGGGCATTACGGTTTGTATCATAATGTGTAATGGGCATTACGGTGTGTAATAATGTGTAACAGGCTTTACGGTGTGTGGCATAATGTACATTAGGCATTACAGTGTGTTATAATGTGTAAAAGGCATTACGCTGTGTGGTATAATGTGTAATGCATAACCCAGTCCCGAGGCTGCGCCTCCACCCCCTACCTCATGCCGTGAACATCTCACCTTTGCTTGCATACTGCCATCAGACTACCTCCTGCTTGCCTGCACCTCTTGTCATCTGTCTGTCACCCCTCCCCACTAGATTGTTAGCTCTTCAGAGCAGGGCCCTCTTTCCTCTTCTTATCTAAGCCCTCGTCTCAACACATTTCACTCGCAACTCTGCCCTACTCAATGACCATCTTTACCCTGCTAGTAAAGGATCATCTCCATCTATGGCCACCAGCCTCTAGTAGTACGATGATCTCTCCCTCAATACTTACATCTTAGCTGTATTATGTCTTGAGAACATGTGGTGCTTTATGTTACCTGTACTCTATTTCAGTTATTTATTTACTGTAATGCTATGTTTTGTCTCCCTGTACTGTCCTTTGTACGGCACTGCGAAACACATGTGGCGGCTTATAAATAAAATGTAATAATAATAATAATGGGCATTATGGTGTGTGTCATAATGTGTAATGGGCATTATGGTGTGAAATAATGTGTAATGGGCATTACAGTGCATAATAATGTGTCACAGGCTTTACGGTGTGTGGCATAATGTGTAATGGGCATTACGGTGTGTAATAATGTGTAACAGGCTTTACGGTGTGGGGCATAATGTGCATTAGGCATTTTGGTGTGTGATAATGTGTAATGGGCATTATGCTGTGTGGTATAATGTGTAATGGGCATTACGGTGTATGGCATAATGTGTAATGGGCATGATAGTGTGTAATAATGTGTAACGGGCTTTACGGTGTATGGCATAATGTGTAATGGGCATTATGGTGTGTAATAATGTGTAACAGGCTTTACGGTGTGGCATAATGTGTAATGGGCATTACGGTGTGTAATAATGTGTAACAGGCTTTACGGTGTGGGGCATAATGTGCATTAGGCATTTTGGTGTGTGATAATATGTAATGGGCATTATGCTGTGTGGTTTAATGTGTAATGGGCATTACGGTGTATGGCATAATGTGTAATGGGCATGATAGTGTTTAATAATGTGTAACGGGCTTTACGGTGTATGGCATAATGTGTAATGGGCATTATGGTGTGTAATAATGTGTAACAGGCTTTACGGTGTATGGCATAATGTGTAATGGGCATTATGGTGTGTAATAATGTATAATAGGCATTACGTGTGTAATAATGTGTAACGGCGATGGATATGGGTCAGCTGGGTGCTCATAATTCAAGTTGCTGTTTGTGCATTACTATACAGGTTGTGTGACACAGGTGTGTACATTACACATGTACTTTGTAATTAAATTATGTTTAATATTTTTCTTACAGATATGTCAGCAGAGGAAAATCACAAATTCTGGTCTGGATTCATTGAATTGTATCACGAGAACGAGTGCCTGTGGTGTGTAATAAGTGTGGACTATGCCAACAGGACAAAGAGGAATCGGGCGTATGACCAGCTGATCAGATACAGTAGAGCCAGGAACAGCGCTGCATACCTAAATTGGGTAAAGAAGATCAAACAATGTCAAAGTGTTTTTGTAGGAGCAGAATAAGTACAAGGAATTGCAACGTTCAAGAGCCGGGATGGATGAGGTTTACAAGCCAACGCTGTGGTACTATGACCTCATGATTCATTTTGGAGCAAGAGCCAAGGATAAGGTCACAGTGTAATCTGGATCCGGATTCTCCCACTCTTGTGGAAGAGTAGACATTGGAGAGTCTGGATCTGGTAAGTACACACACATTTGTATTGTATTGCAACCACACATTTTTGCATGGAGTTAATTTTTGTTTTATTTTGCAGGATATTACACCGGAGCTGGAACTGGAGCCTTCCATGAGCGAGGCAACTGAAGTGGATAACCCAACTCCACAGCCACGACCCCAACACAGCGGAGGTTGTCCAGAAACCCACTTTTTCCCCGCCTAGCTCACAACAGTTTTTTACTCACGCCAAGGATGTTCTTCATTGGTCCCGAGACTTGGAGCAAAATTTTGGCAATAACATCATGATGGAGATGCAACTGATGAAGGAGGATCAAAAGAAGATCTACAAGCATATGGTTCTTGATGCTACCTCACGCGCAAATGACGAATCTCTTGTCGAGGCGTGTGAGATAACACCACCTGCCAGGCGTTGTCTCTCAAATGTGCCCCACCCACCTACCCACATCACTAAGATGAGCTGTTTTCTGCCAGGACCCATATAGCCCTCCCCCCTCCTCCTATTCCAGCAATTCATCCAGTGGCAGTACTTAGACATGCTGAGTACACAGTCCTCTGTACTGGACGATCCTCATTTTTTAAATTTATAATTATTTTTTTTCAAACCGGTTTTTAAGTTGTGTTTAAAAAATTGTTGTTGCCCTTACCCTAGTCTCTTGCTCCAAGTGACCTGTATTGAGGTCATTAGTACCACAGCATTGGTTTCTTGACCTCATTGTCCCGGACTTCTGATCATTGTGATCTATACACTTCTTGTGTTCCTTCTAAAAGCACTGTTCAGAAATCTGCACTTTATCTTCTCTACCTAATGTATGGTGGCAGCACTGATATTCTGTGGGATACGCCTGATTCCTCTACTGGTTACTGTTGGCATAGTCCTTGCTAAAAAAGGCTCTTGTTCTCCTGATAGAGTCAATGGATCCAAACCAGAATTGGTGATTTTCTTCTATTGTTTTATATAGATAAAGTTTTTTGGGGGAAAAATTGTGGTGTGTTTTTCTTGTTTAATTAATGGTTGTTAATGCAAATGTCATTTTGTGTAACATATTTTTGTAAAAATCAGAGGGTCAGCGAGACGTTATGGAGCCAATGTATCATTTCATATTTACTGCTAATTCCTCAAAAACAACCGCACCTCACAAATGTAAGTAGAAGGGACTGCAGCAGGTATCTCCCATACCTTCATACATGGACATTTCCAGGCAAGGGTCAGGTAAGTTTATTATTTAAATACAACAACCCTAATTCACCTACAAGTAAAAGAGAAACAGAACATTTGAACAGATATCATTTATTTAAAACTATATATATTTATATATATATATAATATATAAAACTACAGCAGCAGCCGGCACTCACACGTAGATCAACATGCTCTGGTGCCCACTAAGACGTGTGATACAGTCCTCCAGCAGAAAGCGGCACTCAGAGACAATTAAAGTGAAAAAAGTTGTATTAAATATCCATTAAGTCAGGGTGCCCAAACTTTTGCAGACGTCATTTTTTATTTTTTTTGAAAGTGTAAATGATGGAAATAAAATCAAACTTTTTTTTGACATGTTATAAGAATGTCTAATCTGTAATGTGATGCCTTTTGGAGATTCTCATGTGTGGTACAGTGTCGAATGCTTTGGTAAAATCTAATAAGATTACATCCACCTCTTTACCCTGATCTAGATTTGCGCTTACTGTTTCATAAAAGCCAAGTAAGTTGGTTTGACAGGATCTGTCCTTCATAAACCCATGTTGATTCCTTTTAATGACCTTATTGACTTCAAGGAACTTAATACTTTCCCCACTATAGATGTAAGACTAACTGGTCTATAATTACCTGGTTCAGCTTTACTACCCTTTTTGAATATAGGCACTACTTCCGCTATACGCCAGTCTTTGGGAACCATACCTGATATTACTGAATCCTTAAAGATCAGAAATAGCGGTTTTGCAAGTTCAGAGTGAAGCTCCATTAGAACCCTTGGGTGAATACCATGGGTACCTGGTAACTTATTAATCTTTAAATGTTTTAATCGGTCACAGACTACTTCCTCGCTTAAATAAGTACCTATCAGGGGGATATTCTCATTATTGAGATTATGTGTTAGTCCCTGAATTGGGTCCTCTCTAGTAAATACTGTTGAAAAAAACTCATTTAGTGTGTCCGCTATGTCATTATCATTTTTGCTTAAGACTCCCAACTTACATAGTAACATAGTATCTGAGGTTGAAAAATGACAATTGTCCATCGAGTTCAACCTATTTGTGGTGTCCTATGCATGATGATTTGACTAAAATTTCTGACTGATGCTGCTGTCAGCCATTGCATTTTATCCCTATTTATAGTAACTATAATGCATGACTATGCACCATACCCCTGGATATCCTTATCCAATTGGAATTTATCTAACCCATTCTTAAAGGTGTTGACAGATTCCGCCATTACAACTCCCTCGGGCAGGGAATTCCAAACACGTATTGTCGTTACCGTGAAAAAGCCTTTACGCCGTATTGTGCGGAATCTCCTCTGTGTTGAACTAACCAAAAACAGGTCCCACGCAAGCTCTGTGTATTGTCCCCTTATATATTTGTAGATGTTGATCATATCCCCTCTTAGTCTCCGCTTTTCCAATGTAAACATGCCTAGTCTTTCAAGCCTTTCCTTGTATTCCATCGTCTCCATGCCCTTAATTAGTTTGGTCGCCCTGCTCTGTACCTTTTCAAGCTCCAGGATATCCTTTTTGTAGTACGGTGCCCAGAACTGTACACAGTATTCAAGGTGTGGCCTCACTAGTGATTTATATAACGGGAGTATAATACTCTCGTCCCTAGCATCAATACCCCATTTTATGCATGCTAATATCTTGTCTTTTGTCTTTTAAAGGGCCTATACTCTCCTTCTTTAATCTCTTGCTAATAATGTATTTAAAGAATTTTTTGGGATTCGCTTTGCTTTCCTTTGCTACTAGTTTTTCAGTTTCTTCTTTAGCCGCTCTTATTTCCTTTTTACATATTTTGTTACATTCCTTATAGTGCTGAAATGACTCTGCTTCCCCGTATGATTTGTATTTTTTAAATGTTCACCTTTTCTTGCCCATAAGTTCCTTTATCTTTTTTGTTAAGCCACATCGGTTTATAATTTTTATTTCTTTTTTTTGCTGCTCTTTGGAATAAATTTGAGTGTATTTTTAGCTAGCAGGAATTTTAGTACCATTTCTCCGTAGTATTTTTTCCTAAAAAGAAACCTTCCCATTCAATATCCCTGAAAAATACCCTCATCTTTTCAATATTCACTTTGCTAACGTTTAGAGTCCTAGTTGAGCTAGTATAGGGCTGTTTATGAAAACTGATATTGAATGTGACCACATTGTAGTCGCTGTTTCCTATGGGTTCCCCTACTATAATACCGGATACCAAATCCCCATTGTTTGTTAATACCAGGTCTAAGATTGCATTGTACCTAGTTGGTTCCTCAATTAGTTGAACTAAGTAGTTATCATTAAGTGTGTTTAAAAACATATTGCCCCTAGCAGTATCACATGAATCGTTTTTCCAGATTATCTCTGGATAATTAAAATCTCCCATCACTACTATGTCTCCTACTCCTGCTGCTCTTTCAATTTGCTTTAGTAACAATTCCTCATCAGATACGTTGATACCAGGTGGCCTATAGCATACACCCAATACTAACTTTTTTTCCTTTTTCCCCCGCATGCAATTTCTACCCATAATGTCTCGACAGTGTCTACAGTCCCCTCCTGAATATCTTCCCATATATTAGGTTTTAAAAACGGCTTTACGTAAAGACATACCCCTCCACCCGTTTTATTTAGTCTGTCTCTCCTAAACAGTGTATAGCCCTCTAGATTGACTGTCCAATCATGAGATTCATCCCACCAAGTTTCAGTAATGCCTATAATATCATACTGTTTGCTTGCTGCAAGTATTTCTATTTCACCCTTTTTACCAGTAATGCTTCTGGCGTTTACATACATACAACTAAGATAAGTATTTTCCCTTGCGTTAGTGACATCTTTCACCTTATGTAGCAATGATGACCTGTAATCGTCATTGGTTAGTGCTTTGGTAAAATCGCTTTTAGTACCCATGTTAGTAACCTTACTGCCTGCTCTTACCCTCCCCCCAACTTCTCCCCCATTTCGTTTACTACCGCCATCCCCACTATTCTCACTGCATGACCCGTAGTTTCTAGCTAAACCCTCCCCCCAGGCTCCTAGTTTAAAATCTCCTCCAACCTTTCCTTCCATCCTTCCCCCCAGCACCGCTGCCCCCTCCTCAGTCAGGTGCAATCCGTCACGACAAAAGAGATGGCGCCTGACTGAGAAGTCCGCCCAGTGTTCCAGGAACACAAACCCCTCTTTCCTGCACCAATCCCTAAGCCACACATTTCCCAATCCCTAAGTTTATTTAGATATAACAACCCTAATTCCCCTACAAGTAAAAAATAAACAGAACATTTGAACAGACATAATTTATTTAAAAAAAAAAAAGATAAAAATAAATAAATATATATATATATATATATATATATATATATATATATAGTGCAGGGGGATGAGGTTGTTACAAGCGACCAAAGGTGTCAAATAAATAATGTAAAAAACCAGGTACTGATAAAAAAAAAAAAAAATTTAATTTCAAAAAGGACGGGCACTAAAAAAAGGTTGGTAATAACTGAAACAATAAAACTAGACCAATGCAGCCTAGTAAAAAACTGTTGTTCATAACCCTTGATGAAGTCCATGAGGGACGAAACGCGTTGGATGCTACTCTGATTTTACCTCAACCTCTTAAAAGATAAGCTTTTTCATGTTTTATCCTGTGTATTTTACATCGTATTTTTCCTATGCCTGTGTGAACCTTTTATGAATTTTAGGCATATGTAGCTTTGATTTTATCAACCTAGCTTCTTGCTCTTTTTTATACAACAGTTTTTTACTAGGCTGCATTGGTCTAGTTTTATTGTTTCAGTTATTACCAACCTTTTTTTAGTGCCCGTCCTTTTTGAAATTAAAATATATTTTTTTTTTTATCAGTACCTGGTTTTTTACATTATTTATTTGACACCTTTGGTCGCTTGTAACAACCTCATCCCCCTGCACTATTTTCAATTTGTAGGCATATATACCAGTGCCTTCATATATCTTTGAGGTTTCTTAGCTAACACCCTAAATACTTGAAAGGGAGTGTCTACCAGGTCTAGTTCTGTTTATTAGTCCAGAACGTTCCTCCTTTTTTTCCCCATACTGTTTATATACCTTAGATACTGTATCTGTGGCGCTGGTAGCTTCTTTTGTACACACATATATATATATATATGACCTGTCTCCTGGTAGCGCCTCCATGATCTGGACACTACGATGACAGACACAGCAAACCTTCTTGCCACAGCTCGCATTGATGTGCCATCCTGGATGAGCTGCACTACCTGAGCCACTTGAGTGGGTTGTAAGGAGGTCATACCGGCACTAGAGATGAGCGGGTTCGGTTCCTCGGAATCCGAACCCCCCCGAACTTCAGCCTTTTTACACGGGTCCGAGGCAGACTCGGATCTTCCCGCCTTGCTCGGCTAACCCGAGCGCGCCGAACGTCATCATACTGCTGTCGGATTCTCGCGAGGCTCGTATTCTATCGCGAGACTCGGATTCTATATAAGGAGCCGCGCGTCGCCGCCATTTTCACACGTGCTTTGAGATTGATAGGGAGAGGACGTGGCTGGCGTCCTCTCCGTTAGAATAGATAGAGACACTTGAGTTGATTACTTAGTAATTTTGGGGAGCATTAGGAGTACTCAGAGTGCAGAGTTTTGCTGATAGTTACTAGTGACTGACCACCACCAGTTTTATTTATTATTTAATATAATCCATTCTCTGCCTGAAAAAAATGATACACAGTCACATACCATATCTGTGCTCAGCCTCAGTGTGCTGCATGATAATATCATCTATATGTATATCTGACTGTGCTGAGTGCTCACTGCTCACACAGCTGAATTGTGGGGGAGACTGGGGAGCAGTTATAGCAGGAGTACAGTGCACACTTGCTGCCAGTGTGACTGACCAGTGACCACCAGTATATTGTCTGCCTGAAAAAGTTAAACACTCCTGTCTGTGGTGTTTTGTTTTTTTATTCTATAAACGCATTCTGCTGACAGTGTCCAGCAGGTCCGTCATTCATTATATTATATAAATATTTACCTGCAGTAGTGTTATATTTTTTTGTTCATCTCTATCATCTTTATCATCTCTATATTAGCAGACGCAGTACGGTAGTCCACGGCTGTGGCTACCTCTGTGTCGTCAGTGCTCGTCCATAATTGTATACCTACCTGTGGTGGGGTTTTTATTTCTATCTTCTTCATACTAGTAGTTTAGGAGTCTGCTGACAGTGTCCAGCAGGTCCGTCATTATATTATATATACCTGCAGTAGTGATATATATATATTTTTTATATCATTATCATCTCTATACTAGCAGACGCAGTACGGTAGTCCACGGCTGTAGCTACCTCTGTGTCGTCAGTGCTCGTCCATAATTGTATACCTACCTGTGGTGGTTTTTTTTCTATCTTCTTCATACTAGTAGTTTAGGAGTCTGCTGACAATGTCCAGCAGGTCCGTCATTATATTATATATACCTGCAGTAGTGATATATATATATTTTTTATATCATTATCATCTCTATACTAGCAGATGCAGTACGGTAGTCCATGGCTGTAGCTACCTCTGTGTCATCAGTGCTCGTCCATAATTGTATACCTACCTGTGGTGGTTTTTTTTTCTATCTTCTTCATATTAGTAGTTCAGCAGTCTGCTGACAGTGTCCAGCAGGTCCGTCATTATATTATATATACCTGCAGTAGTGATATATATATATTTTTTGTATCATTATCATCTCTATACTAGCAGACGCAGTACGGTAGTCCACGGCTGTAGCTACCTCTGTGTCGTCAGTGCCTCGTCCATAATTGTATACCTACCTGTGGTGGGTTTTTTTTTTCTATCTTCTTCATACTAGTAGTTTAGGAGTCTGCTGACAGTGTCCAGCAGGTCCGTCATTATATTATATATACCTGCAGTAGTGATATATATATATATTTTTTATATCATTATCATCTCTATACTAGCAGACGCAGTACGGTAGTCCATGGCTGTAGCTACCTCTGTGTTGTCAGTGCTCGTCCATAATTGTATACCTACCTGTGGTGGGGTTTTTTTTTCTATCTTCTTCATACTAGTAGTTTAGGAGTCTGCTGACAGTGTCCAGCAGGTCCGTCATTATATTATATATACCTGCAGTAGTGATATATATATATTTTTTATATCATTATCATCTCTATACTAGCAGACGCAGTACGGTAGTCCACGGCTGTAGCTACCTCTGTGTCGTCAGTCACTCGTCATCCATAAGTATACTAGTATCCATCCATCTCCATTGTTTACCTGAGGTGCCTTTTAGTTGTGCCTATTAAAATATGGAGAACAAAAATGTTGAGGTTCCAAAAATAGGGAAAGATCAAGATCCACTTCCACCTTGTGCTGAAGCTGCTGTCACTAGTCATGGCCGAGACAATGAAATTCCATCAACGTCATCTGCCAAGGCCGATGCACAATGTCATAGTACAGAGCATGTAAAATCCAAAACACAAAAGATCAGTAAAAAAAGGACTCAAAAATCTAAATTCAAATCGTCGGAGGAGAAGCGTAAACTTGCCAATATGCCATTTACCACACGGAGTGGCAAGGAACGGCTGAGGCCCTGGCCTATGTTCATGGCTAGTGGTTCAGCTTCACATGAGGATGGAAGCACTCAGCCTCTCGCTAGAAAAATGAAAAGACTTAAGCTGGCAAAAGCACAGCAAAGAACTGTGCGTTCTTCGAAATCACAAATCCACAAGGAGAGTCCAATTGTGTCGGTTGCGATGCCTGACCTTCCCAACACTGGACGTGAAGAGCATGCGCCTTCCACCATTTGCACGCCCCCTGCAAGTGCTGGAAGGAGCACCCGCAGTCCAGTTCCTGATAGTCAGATTGAAGATGTCAGTGTTGAAGTACACCAGGATGAGGAGGATATGGGTGTTGCTGGCGCTGGGGAGGAAATTGACCAGGAGGATTCTGATGGTGAGGTGGTTTGTTTAAGTCAGGCACCCGGGGAGACACCTGTTGTCCGTGGGAGGAATATGGCTGTTGACATGCCAGGTGAAAATACCCAAAAAATCAGCTCTTCGGTGTGGAAGTATTTCAACAGAAATGCGGACAACATTTGTCAAGCCGTGTGTTGCCTTTGTCAAGCTGTAATAAGTAGGGGTAAGGACGTTAACCACCTCGGAACATCCTCCCTTATACGTCACCTGCAGCGCATTCATCATAAGTCAGTGACAAGTTCAAAAACTTTGGGCGACAGCGGAAGCAGTCCACTGACCAGTAAATCCCTTCCTCTTGTAACCAAGCTCACGCAAACCACCCCACCAACTCCCTCAGTGTCAATTTCCTCCTTCCCCAGGAATGCCAATAGTCCTGCAGGCCATGTCACTGGCAATTCTGATGAGTCCTCTCCTGCCTGGGATTCCTCCAATGCATCCTTGCGTGTAACGCCTACTGCTGCTGGCGCTGCTGTTGTTGCTGCTGGGAGTCGATGGTCATCCCAGAGGGGAAGTCGTAAGACCACTTTTACTACTTCCACCAAGCAATTGACTGTCCAACAGTCCTTTGTGAGGAAGATGAAATATCACAGCAGTCATCCTGCTGCAAAGCGGATAACTGAGGCCTTGGCATCCTGGGCGGTGAGAAACGTGGTTCCGGTATCCATCATTACTGCAGAGCCAACTATAGACTTGATTGAAGTACTGTGTCCCCGGTACCAAATACCATCTAGGTTCCATTTCTCTAGGCAGGCGATACCGAAAATGTACACAGACCTCAGAAAAAGACTCACCAGTGTCCTAAAAAATGCAGTTGTACCCAATGTCCACTTAACCACGGACATGTGGACAAGTGGAGCAGGGCAGGGTCAGGACTATATGACTGTGACAGCCCACCGGGTAGATGTATGGACTCCCGCCGCAAGAACAGCAGCGGCGGCACCAGTAGCAGCATCTCGCAAATGCCAACTCTTTCCTAGGCAGGCTACGCTTTGTATCACCGCTTTCCAGAATACGCACACAGCTGAAAACCTCTTACGGCAACTGAGGAAGATCATCGCAGAATGGCTTATCCCAATTGGACTCTCCTGTGGATTTGTGGCATCGGACAACGCCAGCAATATTGTGTGTGCATTAAATATGGGCAAATTCCAGCACGTCCCATGTTTTGCACATACCTTGAATTTGGTGGTGCAGAATTATTTAAAAAACGAGAGGGGCGTGCAAGAGATGCTGTCGGTGGCCAGAAGAATTGCGGGACACTTTCGGCGTACAGGCACCACGTACAGAAGACTGGAGCAACACCAAAAACGCCTGAACCTGCCCTGCCATCATCTGAAGCAAGAAGTGGTAACGAGGTGGAATTCAACCCTCTATATGCTTCAGAGGTTGGAGGAGCAGCAAAAGGCCATTCAAGCCTATACAACTGAGCACGATATAGGAGGTGGAATGCACCTGTCTCAAGCGCAGTGGAGAATGATTTCAACGTTGTTCAAGGTTCTGCAACCTTTTGAACTTGCCACACGTGAAGTCAGTTTAGACACTGCCAGCCTGAGTCAGGTCATTCCCCTCATCAGGCTTTTGCAGAAGAAGCTGGAGACATTGAAGGAGGAGCTAACACAGAGCGATTCCGCTAGGCATGTGGGACTTGTGGATGGAGCCCTTAATTCGCTTAACAAGGATTCACGGGTGGTCAATCTGTTGAAATCAGAGCACTACATTTTGGCCACCGTGCTCGATCCTAGATTTAAAACCTACCTTGGATCTCTCTTTCCGGCAGACACAAGTCTGCAGGGGTTCAAAGAACTGCTGGTGAGAAAATTGTCAAGTCAAGCGGAACGCGACCTGTCAACATCTCCTCCTTCACATTCTCCCGCAACTGGGGGTGCGAGGAAAAGGCTCAGAATTCCGAGCCCACCCGCTGGCGGTGATGCAGGGCAGTCTGGAGCGACTGCTGATGCTGACATCTGGTCCGGACTGAAGGACCTGACAACGATTACGGACATGTTGTCTACTGTCACTGCATATGATTCTCTCCCCATTGAAAGAATGGTGGAGGATTATATGAGTGACCGCATCCAAGTAGGCATGTCAGACAGTCCGTACTTATACTGGCAGGAAAAAGAGGCAATTTGGAGGCCCTTGCACAAACTGGCTTTATTCTACCTAAGTTGCCCTCCCACAAGTGTGTACTCCGAAAGAGTGTTTAGTGCCGCCGCTCACCTTGTCAGCAATCGGCGTACGAGGTTACATCCAGAAAATGTGGAGAAGATGATGTTCATTAAAATGAATTATAATCAATTTCTCCGTGGAGACATTGACCAGCAGCAATTGCCTCCACAAAGTACACGGGGAGCTGAGATGGTGGATTCCAGTGGGGACGAATTGATAATCTGTGAGGAGGGGGATGTACACGGTGATATATCGGAGGATGATGATGAGGTGGACATCTTTCCTCTGTAGAGCCAGTTTGTGCAAGGAGAGATTAATTGCTTCTTTTTTGGTGGGGGTCCAAACCAACCCGTCATTTCAGTCACAGTCGTGTGGCAGACCCTGTCACTGAAATGATGGGTTGGTTAAAGTGTGCATGTCCTGTTTATACAACATAAGGGTGGGTGGGAGGGCCCAAGGACAATTCCATCTTGCACCTCTTTTTTCTTTCATTTTTCTTTGCGTCATGTGCTGCTTGGGGAGTGTTTTTTGAAGGGCCATCCTGCGTGACACTGCAGTGCCACTCCTAGATGGGCCAGGTGTTTGTGTCGGCCACTAGGGTCGCTTAGCTTACTCACACAACTACCTCATTGCGCCTCTTTTTTTCTTTGCGTCATGTGCTGTTTGGGGAGTGTTTTTTGAAGGGCCATCCTGCGTGACACTGCAGTACCACTCCTAGATGGGCCAGGTGTTTGTGTCGGCCACTAGGGTCGCTTAGCTTACTCACACAGCTACCTCATTGCGCATCTTTTTTTTCTTTGCATCATGTGCTGTTTGGGGAGTAGTTTTTTGAAGGGCCATCCTGCGTGACACTGCAGTGCCACTCCTAGATGGACCAGGTGTTTGTGTCGGCCACTTGGGTCGCTGAGCTTAGTCACACAGCTACCTCATTGTGCCTCTTTTTTTTCTTTGCGTCATGTGCTGTTTGGGGACTGGGGAGTAGTTTTTTGAAGGGCCATCCTGCGTGACACTGCAGTGCCACTCCTAGATGAGCCAGGTGTTTGTGTCGGCCACTAGGGTCGCTTAGCTTACTCACACAGCTACCTCATTGCGCCTCTTTTTTTATTTGCGTCATGTGCTGTTTGGGGAGTGTTTTTTGAAGGGCCAGCCTGCGTGACACTGCAGTGCCACTCCTAGATGGACCAGGTGTTTGTGTCGGCCACTTGGGTCGCTGAGCTTAGTCATCCAGCGACCTCAGTGCAAATTTTAGGACTAAAAATAATATTGTGAGATGTAAGGTGTTCAGAATAGACTGAAAATGAGTGTTAATTATGGTTATTGAGGTTAATAATACTATGGGATCAAAATGACCCCCAAATTCAATGTTTTAAGCTGTTTTTTAGGTTTTTTTGAAAAAAACACCTGAATCCAAAACACACCCGAATCCGACAAAAAAAATTCGGTGAGGTTTTGCCAAAACGCGTTCGAACCCAAAACACGGCCGCGGAACCGAACCCAAAACCAAAACACAAAGCCCGAAAAATTTCCGGCGCTCATCACTAAATATTACATTAGGTAGATGGCGTACTTCTGATCCAGTGTGGAATAGATGCTTAGAAGTAGGACACCCAAACTTGTGGGGATCATAGAGGATAAACAATGCTTCTGTTTTCCTTACATGAGCTGTTCTCGTGACATAAGTCCTCAGAGCTTTGACGGCATCCAAGGACTTAGAAACAGCTGAGGTGTCAGAAGCCACTGGCACCACAATAGATTGGTTCACATAGAAGGAAGATACAACCTTAGGATGAAATTGCTGACGCGTCCGCAGTTCAGCCCTATCTTCATGAAAGCTCAAATAAGGGCTCTTGTGAGACAAAGCCGCTAACTCAGACACCCTTTTGCCTGATGCCCAGGCCAACAGCATGACCATTTTCCAAGTGTGAAACTTTAACTCCACCTCCTGTAGAGGCTCAAACCAATCAGATTTAAGGAACTGCAACACCACGTTAAGATCCCATGGTGCCGCAAGAGGCACAAATGGTAGTTGGATGAGCAGAACCCCCTTTATGAACGTCTGAACCTCAGGAAGTGAAGCCAATTGCCTCCGAAAGAAAATGGACAAGGCCGAAATCTGGACCTTGATAGATTTCAATCTTAAACCTGCATCCACACCAGCCTGTAGAAATAGGAGAAGACGCCCTAATTGAAACTCCTTGGATTTACACCAGGAGACATTTTCTTCAAATGCGATGATAATGTCTAGACATTACTCCTTTCCTGGCCTGAATAAGTGTGGGAATTACTTCATTGGGAATACCCTTTTGGGCTAGGATCTGGCACTCAACAGCCATGCCATCAAACGCAGCCTCGGTAAGTCTTAATAAACCAATGGCCCTTGCTGAAGCAGGTCCTCTCGAAGAGTAAGAGGCCAAGGATCTTCTACCAGTAACTCCTGAAGATCGGAAATATTCTCAGCGCCGTGGAGAGCCTGAAAGGTAACATCTGGAACTGGTAGTGGCAGTCCTGAACCGCAAACCTCAGGTATGCTTGGTGTGGAGGGTAAATTGGAACATGCAAATAAGCATCCTTGATGTTCACTGACACCATAAATTCCTTCTCCTCCAAACTGGAGACCACCGCTCTCAGGGATTCCATCTTGAATTTGAATCTTCTTAAATAAAAGGTTCAGAGATTTTAGGTTTAGAATCGGTCTGACCGAGCCGTCCGGCTTTGGTACCACAAAACAGGCTTGAATAAAATCCCTGTTCCTGGTGTAGTACAGGAACCAAGGAAATGACTTTGTCATGACATAATTTGTGTAATGCGTCCAGGACCTTTCCTCTGTCTTGAACAGAAACTGGTAAGGCTGATTTGAAAAATCGGCATGGGGGAGCTCTTGAAACTCTTACTTGTAACCTTGAGATAATATTTGTATTATCCAAGGATCCAGATATGAGTGCACCCAGACCTGATTGAAGATCTTTACACGTGCCCCCACCTGATCATATAGCAGGGAATCCCAGCATCATGCTGTGATTTTTGCAGAAGCAGCGGTTGATTTCTGCTCCTGCAAGCCTGATGGTGTGGTAGGCTTCCTACCTCTTCCCCGCCCTCTTCCTGTGGAGAAGCGGGCATTTTTGGCCTTTTTGTATCTGTTGGGCCGAAAGGACTGCATCGTATGAGAATGATACGCTTTCTTAGCGGTTGCTGCTGCAGAAGGGAGAAATGCTGATTTGCCTGAGGTAGTTGTTGAAATCATGGCATCCAGCTTGTCACCAAAGAGGACCTCACCCTTGTAGGGAAGCTGTTATGCACTCCAGTGTCTGCAGGAATGTACTGGTGTTTGAGCTGTTATGCAAAACAAATGGACTCACAGACAAACTGGGGAAAATGACATAACGTACACAGAAGGTGATAGGGTAACAAAATACACACAAAGTGAACAGAGAAGCCCAGAGGCTAAGGAACTGGGTATCTCCCTTGTATTAGAACTGCTCAGATGGAAAAAAGCAAGATGTTGTGTTTTAATACGTAGAGAACCCGAAATGCTGTTGCTAAGGGCAACAGCAAAACCCTAAAGGGTTACCAACGGGTGTGGCAGTAAACTCCTTGGTCAGAGATGGAATGATAGACACAAGGAGAGGCTCCACAATCCTAATTCTCACTTGCAGTGCACAGGTTTTAGCTTACTGCCACTAAACTGACCCCTGACACCTAGCACAGTGAGACAGGATTAGACAGGCAAGTCTTAGAATACAGCCGCAAACTTGCTAAGTTCACAGAGTAGTAACAGAACCCCAGCAAGCTAAACGACTGACTCCAGTCTTACTGCTAGGTCTGGATTGGCAGAGTGTAATACCAAATTCCCAGGCCTATTTGCAGTAAGCACCAAACAAATACAAAGCTACACAGTACTGGCTAACTTTCATGAACTGACTAACCAACAAAGATTCAGCAGCATCTGCTTACCCTGAAAAGAGGCCTTATAAAGCAGGTGCTGTCCACGCCCCACTCAGACCTCAAAGACTGTGAGCACAAAAACCAGCACCGGATCTCCTGCCGTGCACAGAGCCTATAACCACTGCACAGCAAAAGACCCGAACCGGAGTATCAGCTGCGCTCAGGTTACTCCGCTAGCACTTGTCTCCCGGTTGCCATGACGACGTGGCAGCACAGGGCAGGAGACCCTAACAGTACCCCCCCTCTGACGAGGGGTCAAAGAACCCCTACCACCGGGTTTATCGGGGAACTGCGAGAAGAAAGAGCGTATCAGTCTGGGGGCATGAAGATCACAACTGCGCACCCACGACCGCTCCTCCGGGCCATACCCCTTCCAGTGCACCAAAAATGACAGTCGACCCCGAACCACCTTGGAGTCAAGAATCCTTTCAACAACAAACTCCCTCTGGCCACGTATCAGAAGAGGGGAAGGTCTTCCACTGGAAGAAGGATTACTAATCGCCCGTTTTAAAAGGGAACAATGAAATGTTTTATTGATACCCAAAGAACGGGGCAGATCTAACTGAAATGCCACCGGATTGATAACCCTGGTGATCTTATAAAGGCCGATGAACCGGGGGCCTAACTTATGAGATGGCTGTCTCAACTTCAAATTCTTGGTAGACAACCAGACGAAGTCTCCTAATTTGAAGCTGCAGGGTCTTTTCCGCTTATCAAAAACCCTTTTGGTCACTAATGACACAGACACAAGGGCTTTCTTCACTTTCCGCCAAATACCTCTAAGGACCGAAACCACAGAGGAACCACCAGGCGTGGAGTCCAGGGGGTCAAAAGAATTGGCCTTAGGATGATGCCCATACACACAAAGGAAGGGAGAGATCCCTGTAGCAGAGTGAGCCGCGTTGTTATAGGCAAACTCCGCCATGGACAGATGAGCAACCCAGTCAGTCTGACACTTGGAGACATAACACCTGAGGAACTGCTCCAAGGACTGGTTCACCCTTTCAGTCTGCCCATTAGACTGCGGATGGTAGCCTGACGACAAGCTGACAGAAATCTGGAGATCGGAACAAAATGCCCTCCAGAATTTGGCCACAAACTGGGATCCGCGGTCAGAGACCACATCAAGTGGCAACCCGTGGAGACGCACAACATGCAGCATAAATAATTCAGACAGGCGTCTGGCTGATGGCAGCCCAACCAGTGGAACGAAGTGCGCCATCTTCGAAAACCTGTCAACGACAACCCAGATGGCTGTCATCCCCGAGGATTTGGGCAAGTCCACCACAAAATCCATTGAAATGTGGGTCCATGGCTTAGATGGGATAGAGAGTGGATGTAATGGGCCAACAGGAACCCCTCTAGGAGTCTTATTTCGGGCACAGATGTCACATGCCCGAACCCACTGATCCACATCCTTAGCCACCGAGGGCCACCACACCGCCCTAGATAGCAACTCCCGAGTTCTGGCAATACCCGGGTGACCTGCCGACCTCTTGGCATGGAATTCCAGGAACACTCGCTGTCTTAACCTAGGAGGCACAAACAAAAGACCTACCGGAAGGTCTGGAGGAGCCTGCTCCTGTGCTCTAAGGACTAATGATAAGAGGTCCTGGGTAATGCCCACTTTAATACATGATGGGGAAACAATGGATTGGAGCAAAACTCCGCGAGAGCGCATCAGCCTTGATGTTTTTTGACCCAGGGCGATATGTTATCAAAAAATTAAAGCAAGCAAAAAACAAAGCCCATCGTGCCTGCCTGGCATTGAGACGCTTCGCTGACTCTAAATATGCCAGATTCTTATGGTCAGTGAGAATTGAGACCACAAACTTAGCCCCCTCAAGCCAGTGTCTCCACTCCTCGAGTGCATCCTTAATAGCCAACAATTCCCGGTTACCCACGTCATAATTCATCTCGGCAGGCGAAAATTTACGGGAAAAGTAAGCACAGGGATGAAGGCGATTATCAGACACTCCCATCTGAGAAAGCACTGCCCCAATACCCATCTCAGAGGCATCCACCTCCACCACAAAAGGACGCTCTGGATCTGGGTGTCGCAGCACCTTGGCCGAAACAAATGCCCTTTTGAGACGGGCAAAAGCCGCTTTAGCCTCACAAGACCAGTGAGCAACATCCGCCCCTTTCTTAGTGAGTGCCACCAAGGGCGCCACTATAGACGAAAATCCAGTGATAAATCGTCTATAAAAATTCGCAAAGCCCAGGAAACGCTGAAGCGCCTTCAAACTAGTGGGCTGCACCCAATCCAGGACTGCCTGTACCTTGGAACCCTCCATTTGGAAACCTTCTGGGGAGATAATATATCCTAGAAATGCGATTTGCTGAACTTCAAATTCGCACTTCTCCAGCTTCGCCCCAAGCCGGTGGTCTCTGAGTTTCTGGAGGACTAAGCGTACATGCTTCCGATGTTCCTCCAGGGAATGGGAGAAGATTAGGATGTCATCTAAGTATACAACTAAGAATCTATCCAAATATTCCCTGAGCACATCATTCATGAAATCCTGGAAGACTGCCGGGGCATTACAGAGCCCAAAAGGCATCACCAAATATTTATAATGCCCTGAGTGGGTATTAAAGGCAGTCTTCCATTCATCCCCCTCTTTTATTCGGATTAGATTGTACGCACCGCGTAGGTCAATCTTAGAAAAAATGGTGGCAGTACGAAGCTGGTCAAACAAGACCGAAATGAGAGGCAGTGGGTATGAGTTTTTAATCGTGATACGGTTCAATTCCCTGAAGTCGATGCAGGGTCGCAACGAACCGTCCTTTTTACCCACAAAGAAGAACCCCGACCCAACTGGAGACTGTGAAGGTCTGATAAATCCCTTAGCCAAGTTCTCCTGAATGTACTCTGCCATAGCCTGAGTCTCAGGACGTGACAGGGAGTACAACCTGCTCTTGGGAAGCTTAGCATTTGGCAACAAATCAAAGGCACAGTCATAGGGGCGATGGGGAGGTAGTACCTCTGCAACTTTTTTGGAGAACACGTCCGCAAAATCTGCATAACACCCTGGCAATCCTGGCAAACTTAGCTGCGAGAGCCTGACTGGAAGGCTCAAGCAACTCCTGAAACAATCAGTACCCCAACTAAGAATCTCCCCAGAGACCCAGTCAAATTGAGGATTGTGGGCCCTTAACCAGGGTAACCCCAACACCAATGGGGCAAAAGTACAGACAGTCACATAAAAGGACAATTTTTCAGAGTGTGTGGCTCCAATAAACAAAGAAATCTGGCTAGTGCAAGAGGTAATTTTACCTTGGGATAATGGTTCCCCGTTTAACCCACAAATCTCAATTTCCGATGCCAAGGGTACTAAGGGAACAGAGTGTTTCAGGGCGAATTGGCGGTCCATAAAAACCCCGTCGGCCCCACTGTCCACAAAGGCCTCAGTCTTGACAGTTTGACCGAGGATCTTCAAGGTCACCGGAATGATAAAAGTCTTCTTGGGAAATTCTGACTTCTGGCCTGACAGGATATTTCCCATCACCCTCAGGCCCTGAAGTTTTCCGGCTTTTCTGGGCATGATACTACCACATGACCTTTATTCCCACAGTACAAACACAACCCCTGCTGTCTCCTCCGCGTCTTCTCACGCGAGGAGAGGCGGGTAGCCCCAATCTGCATAGGCTCCTCAGAAAATTCCTCAGAGTCTGAGGTTCCCTTGGGAAGGAAGGAAATCTCAGTCTCCCTTTCAAGCCTACGCTCTCTCAGCCGTCTATCCACCCGGATGGATAACTGCATGAGCTGATCCAAACTATCAGGCAAGGGATATTGTACCAGTTGGTCCTTTATCTGGTTAGAAAGACCTCTTCGGTACTGGTGTCTCAGGGCTGGGTCATTCCACTGGGTATCATGGGCCAACCTCCGAAACTCCGTACAGTAAACCTCAACTGGCCTTCGCCCTTGCTTAAGGATCGAAATCTGAGCCTCGGCTGAGGCCGTCTTGTCAGGGTCATCATACAACATGCCCAGTGCCGTAAAAAAAGCATCAACACTTTTAAGCGACGGACAGTCAGGCTGCAACCCATATGCCCAGACCTGTGGGTCTCCTTGTAGCAAGGAAATCACTATGCCCACCCGCTGAATCTCCGACCCAGAAGACTGAGGCCTAAGCCGGAAGTATAGCTTGCAGCTCTCCTTGAAACAAAAGAACTGCGAGCGATCTCCAGAAAAACGATCCGGAAGATTTACTTTCGGCTCCTTAACCCCTGCAGGTGCTGCTGCTGCGGGAGCTCCACCAGCAGCCTGGGAGGTGTGCATTTTAATGGACAAATCATTAAATTGTCGAGTCAGGACCTGCACCTGATCGACCACCTGTTGCAACGTATTTTGAGGGGTATGCTCCATATTCCCACAAAATTTCAACAGGAGTATTAGGCTGCTGAATATGTTATGCACTCCAGTGTCTGCAGGAATGTACTGGTGTTTGAGCTGTTATGCAAAACAAATGGACTCACAGACAAACTGGGGAAAATGACATAACGTACACAGAAGGTGATAGGGTAACAAAATACACACAAAGTGAACAGAGAAGCCCAGAGGCTAAGGAACTGGGTATCTCCCTTGTATTAGAACTGCTCAGATGGAAAAAAGCAAGATGTTGTGTTTTAATACGTAGAGAACCCGAAATGCTGTTGCTAAGGGCAACAGCAAAACCCTAAAGGGTTACCAACGGGTGTGGCAGTAAACTCCTTGGTCAGAGATGGAATGATAGACACAAGGAGAGGCTCCACAATCCTAATTCTCACTTGCAGTGCACAGGTTTTAGCTTACTGCCACTAAACTGACCCCTGACACCTAGCACAGTGAGACAGGATTAGACAGGCAAGTCTTAGAATACAGCCGCAAACTTGCTAAGTTCACAGAGTAGTAACAGAACCCCAGCAAGCTAAACGACTGACTCCAGTCTTACTGCTAGGTCTGGATTGGCAGAGTGTAATACCAAATTCCCAGGCCTATTTGCAGTAAGCAACAAACAAATACAAAGCTACACAGTACTGGCTAACTTTCATGAACTGACTAACCAACAAAGATTCAGCAGCATCTGCTTACCCTGAAAAGAGGCCTTATAAAGCAGGTACTGTCCACGCCCCACTCAGACCTCAAAGACTGTGAGCACAAAAACCAGCACCGGATCCCCTGCCGTGCACAGAGCCTATAACCACTGCACAGCAAAAGACCCGAACCGGAGTATCAGCTGCGCTCAGGTTACTCCGCTAGCACTTGTCTCCCGGTTGCCATGACGACGTGGCAGCACAGGGCAGGAGACCCTAACAGAAGCGCCTCAATATTTCTCTTTGATTCCACATCTGCATTCCATTGGAGAATCCACAGTGCTCTACGAGCCAAAATTGCCATAGCTGAGGATTTGGAACCCAGCAAACCAATATCCTTCATAGCTTCTGTGAAGATACGGATTCTCAGATCACTCAGGTAAACAGTTTAGTAAAGTGGCAAATGCCCTTTATTGTAAAAATACACCCACAGTACACAAAACAGTAACTATTACATGCCAGGATGGTATCCTACTTACTAAGTCCCCTTCTGTGTAGATCTCCCCCTCAGTGCACGTTCAGTAGCCTCTTGAAACCAGCAGATCCCAACAATGCTTCTAGGCCTCAGCACACTGGCAGCACTATCTTACCAGTAGCTTTCAGAAGCCAAACACATCACTCCTCTCAGGCCAAGAACTTCCCTGCACTCTCTGTTTCAATAGCCTCTGTTATCCTCAAACCTTTGTCTGTCCTACCATAATGCGACACCTTCTGGCTCTGTATTGGGTGGGTTACATTAAAGGGGCTGACTACAGAACACTTTCAGATAGACCTACTTTAACATGTCCAGGCATGTCCTCTAGCACACAATAGATGTTAACTAAATGAACCTTAATTAATCTGATTGTGTAGCCTGGAATCCATTGTGTGGGGAAGAATGAGAGGGGTGTATGGACTGACATCTGATACTGGCTGTATCTCCAACACCAAACAAACAGGTTATCATAGCAGTCACATGGGACGGGGACGGGGACATTATTTTACAAACTATAACACAATAACCAGTACATTCATATATATACATCTTCATATGCATTCTGTACAAAACATCAGGCTAGACATATTAGTCCCTGATAAACACAAACACATATGACAGAGGGATGATGTTTCACAATAATATGTGATGTCCAGTTCTATTGGGAATCCAGGCAGCATGCTGTATAGGTGATAACCAAGTTCTGTCCTGTCTCTTTACACTAACGCACTGAATCCAGAAACAGGCTGGCAAAAAGTACTCCTCATGAGCCATCTGGGGCTGTGTCCGTTACAGCTTCCACCAAGTAACCTGCAGAATCTTTTATGTGACCTAGAGTTAAGACCATTTCATCTTTATCAACTGTGTCTATATTTGCAAGCACGTTGTCTGACCATTTTTGCACAGCATTACCGACCCATGCACAAGCAATCGTGGGTCTAAGTAACGTTCTGTAAGCCATATAAAGGGACTTTAAGGCTGTTAATAATTTACGGTCAGCAGGTTCTGTTAATGAAGCCGACCCTGGGGCAGGTAAAATAATTTTCTTAAACAGCCTAGAAATTGAAGTGTCTACCATGGGGGGTGATTCCCATCTGTTCCTGTCCTCTTCAGGGAAGTGGTACGCTAAACGTATCCTTCTAGGAATAATAAGATTTTAAACCTACCGGTAAATCTTTTTCATATAGTCCGTAGAGGATGCTGGGGACTCCGTAAGGACCAAGGGGATAGACAGGCTCCGCAGGAAACATGGGCACTAAGAAAGACTTTAGACTATGGGTGTGCACTGGCTCCTCCCTCTATGCCCCTTCTCCAGACCTCAGTTAGAGAAACTGTGCCCAGAGGAGATGGACAGTACGAGGAAAGGATTTTAGCAATCCAAGGGCAAGATTCATACCAGCCCACACCAAACACACCATATAACTAGGAACACAACAACCAGTCAACAGTATGAAACAACATAGCATCGGCACAAAACCGATGAAACCATAACATTACCCTTATGTAAGCAAAACTATATACAAGTCTCGCAGAAGTAGTCCGCACTTTGGACGGGCGCCCAGCATCCTCTACGGACTACGTGAAAAAGATTTACCGGTAGGTTTAAAATCTTATTTTCACTAACATCCTAGTGGATGCTGGGGACTCCGTAAGGACCATGGGGATTATACTAAAGCTCCCAAACGGGCGGGAGAAAGAAATGTTTAAAAAAAAAAAAAAACTGTCAGGGGCTCTTCTTATATACAGTGCCTAGCTGTATATAAGATTATTTTGCCAGAAAGGTGTTTTATTGCTGCCCAGGACGCCCCCCCTGCGTCCTTACAGTGACTGCTCTGTGTGAGGTGTTTGGGAGCAATGGTGCACAGCTGCAGTGCTGTGCGTTACCTCAGTGAAGAACATGAAGTCTTCTGCCGCCTCTAATGTCTTTTCTTCTCATACTCACCCGGCTTCTATCTTCTGGCTCTGCGAGGAGGAATGGTGGCGCGGCTCCGGGACGGACGGCGAGGGTGAGACCTGCGTACCGATCCCTCTGGAGCTAATGGTGTCCAGTAGCCTAAGATACAGAGGCTACTTAAAGTAGGTCTGTTTCTCTCTCCTCAGTCCCTCGCTGCGGGGAGTCTGTTGCCAGCAGAGCTCCCTGAACATAAAAAACCTAACAAAATACTCAGGGGAGCTCCTGTAATTACACCCATCTCCTCTGGGCACAGTAATAAACTGAGGTCTGGAGGAGGGGCATAGAGGGAGGAGCCAGTGCACACCCATAGTCTAAAGTCTTTCTTAGTGCCCATGTCTCCTGCGGAGCCTGTCTATCCCCATGGTCCTTACGGAGTCCCCAGCATCCTCTAGGACGTTAGTGAAATTAAATTTCTTTTCTGTGTTAGACCAGGAATCTTCAAAGAATGTATTCAATTCCTTTGAAGGAGGAAAAGTCCTCACCTATTTTTTTTTTTTCAAATTAAAATACCGTATATACTCGATTATAAGCCGACTTTTTCAGCACGTTTTTTTGTGCTGAAAAAGCCACCTCGGCTTATAATCGAGTCAGCGTTGAGGGACACGGAGAGCGCAGCGCGCGGCTCTCCTGTGTCCCTCCTGCATCTCCAGCAGCGTCTGAGTGTTAAAGGAAGTGCACGAACCGGCACTTCCTTTAACACGCGCCGTTGCCGCCCGAGATGCAGGAGGGACACAGGAGAGCCGCGCGCTGCGCTCTCCGTGTCCCTCTTTCAGAAGACAGCGCGGGAGCGACGGAAGGTAAGTATCTAGCACTGTGGGGCACATCTGGCACTGTGGGGCATATCAGGCACATCTGGCACTGTGGGGCATATCAGGCACTGTAGGGCATATCAGGCACTGGGGCATATCAGGCACTGTGGGGCATATCAGGCACTGTGGGGCATATCAGGCACTGTGGGGCATATCAGGCACTGGGGCATATCTGGCACTGTGGGGCATATCTGGCACTGTAGGGCATATCAGGCACTGTGGGGCATATCAGGCACTGGGGCATATCTGGCACTGTGGGGCATATCAGGCACTGTAGGGCATATCAGGCACTGGGGCATATCAGGCACTGTGGGGCATATCAGGCACTGTGGGGCATATCAGGCACTGTGGGGCACATCTGGCACTGTGGGTCACATCTGGCACTGTGGGGCACATCTGGCACTGTGGGGCACATCTGGCACTGTGGGGCACATCAGGCACTGGGGCATATCAGGCACTGTGGGGCATATCAGGCACTGTGGGGCATATCAGGCACTGGGGCATATCAGGCACTGTGGGGCATCTGGCACTGTGGGGCACATCAGGCACTGTGGGGCATATCTGGCACTGTGGGGCACATCTGGCACTGTGGGGCACATCTGGCACTGTGGGGCATATCAGGCACTGGGGCATATCAGGCACTGTGGGGCATATCAGGCACTGTGGGGCATATCAGGCACTGTGGGGCACATCTGGCACTGTGGGGCATATCTGGCACTGTGGGGCATATCTGGCAGCATGAGGCATATCTGGCACTGTGGGGCATATCTGGCACTGTGTGGGGCATATCAGGCACTGGGGCATATCAGGCACTGTGGGGCATATCAGGCACTGTGGGGCATATCTGGCAGCATGAGGGCATATCTGGCACTGGGGCACATCTGGCACTGTGGGGCATATCAGGCACTGTGGGGCATATCAGGCACTGTGGGGCATATCTGGCAGCATGAGGGCATATCAGGCACTGTGGGGCATATCAGGCACTGGGGCATATCAGGCACTGTGGGGCATATCTGGCAGCATGAGGGCATATCTGGCACTGTGGGGCACATCTGGCACTGTGGGGCATATCTGGCAGCATGAGGGCATATCTGGCACTGTGGGGCTTATCTGGCAGCATGAGGGAATATCTGGCACTGTGGGGGCATATCTGGCACTGTGGGGCATATCTGGCACTGTGTGGGGCATATCTGGCACTGTGGGGGCATATCTGGCAGTATGAGGGCTGTGTACGGCTAGAGCTGCATTTCCCACCCTAGGCTTATACTCGAGTGAATACGTTTTCCCAGGTTTTTGGGGTAAAATTAGGTGCCTCGGCTTATATACGGGTCGACTTATACTCGAGTATATATGGTAAGTCTTTTCCTCAGGTTCAGGTGTTGCATCTGTAATCTCTAACACCTCTTTAATAGCGATTATCATACATTGAATGCTTTTGGCTAATTTGGGGTCTACCCCTCTCAATTCCCCAGTGTCGACTTCAGTGTCAGAATCTGTGTCTGTGTCCCCTTGTATAACCTGCGCCAGAGACCTCTTTGGGAACTGGAAGGGTCCCAAGTGGATGACGTGGATGGGTCAGGAAAAAGTACATCCTCCACAGACTCTCCAATACTTTGTTGTTCAGACTCAGAGAATTTTTTAGCAAGCTTTGACATATTACTTTGCAATTTTCTCATCCACATCGGCTCCTTCTGAGAAGGAAGGGCCACTACATTACCCTCCTGTGCATCTAGAATGGGTTCCTCTGGGGAAGAGCTCTCTCTATTGTCTGACATGTTACACACGTGTACATACACACCACTATCACACAGGGGAGCTATCGGAGACAGACTCACACTAAGGTCTGTCAGAGAAACAGAGGGATTTGCCAGTCCACACACTGCGCCTAATAAGTAGAATATGTATAATAACTACACAAAACTACAGCGCTTTTTCCAATATTAGGTACACTGACCTAATGTAATAAAACACTCCCTCCCCCCTCTATAACAACCTGGTACTTGTGTCAGCGTTGTTATGAGGAGAAGACAGCGTTCAGCAGCATCACTGTGGCAGGAGAAAATGGCGCCTAGTGAGTATCCTGGCAAGCTGAGGAGAAGTCCCGCCCCCTGTAATGGCGCGATTTTGCCTCAACAATATGGAATATTTTTATACTGGCCGAGGTAGGCAAACCAGCGGCTAACATGTATTTGCGATGTGGCCAGTGAGAGTAAGGATTTTTCATGTCGTCCAGAGCGCACCCTCTCTGTGCGCTCTGCACACCGAGAGACATGGCTGCGCAGCGTCCCGCCACTGCGCTTGTACCTGTGAGCCTCCAACGATGACCGGAGGACTCCTCTCTGGTAGGACTCCGGTAATATACTCACCAGTCTTCTGACTTCTGGCTGTTAGGGGGTGGCGGCAGTGCTGTGGGAGTGAGCGCTGGCCAGGCTTGGGCTGTGTTCAGTACCCTTCAGGAGCTAATGGTGTCCTGTCCGCGGAAGCAGAGCCATTTAACTAAATGAGAAGTTGGTTCCTACTTCCTCCCCTAAGTCCCACGAAGCAGGGAAGGTGTTGCCAGCAGCTTCCCTGAAAATAATAAACCTAACAATGTCTTTTTCTAGCAGAACTCTGTAGAGCTCCACTAGTGTGCATCCAGTCTCCTGGGCACATTTTCTAAACTGAGGTCTGGAGGAGGGGCATAGAGGGAGGAGCCAGTTAGGCACTTTAAGACTTTTTAACAGTGTGAAGGCTCCTGCGGACCCGTCTATACCTCATAGTACTAAAATGGACCCCAGAATCCTCTAGGACGTAAGAAAAATATGTATACACTAGAAAAGCGGCAACTAAGAGGAGACATTAATATCTACAAATATGTAAAGGGTCAGCACAAGGAGCTAGCAGCGGATTTGTTTATTAAAAGAACTTTGTATAGGACACGTGGGCACTTGCTGAGGTTAGAGGAGAGAAAATTCCGTATACAAAGTAGGAAAGGGTTCTTCACGGTAAGGGCAATAAAAATTTGGAACTACCTGCCGGAGAAGATAGTAATGGCAGACTCTGTAAATGTATTTAAAAACCGATTAGACAAATTTCTAACTGGAAAGGGTATGCAGGGTTATAGCATTTACCACAGTGACATTAATCTGGGAGTGGTAAGAATCATTGTTGTCAATTGTTACTAAGCCATTACATCAGCAGGTACATTATAATATGATCAGCTGATCACAGAATACAGGTTGAACCCGACGAGCATTTTGCCTCTTTTCAACCTCACTAATTATGTAACTATGTAACTATTACCTTATATAGGAGTTTAACCGTATTCAGACACATAGCAAAAGAAACAACAGTAATAATTATTAGACTCGTATGCATCCGGCACTTATCCAACTATTCATACTCAAAAGGTAGATAGAGACTTAGTGCTGTATTACCCGTGCTCAGTAGAATGTGATACAGGGAGACTCATCCCGCTTCCAGGACTGATCAATACATTAGCAAACGCTGAGTGGATCCAGACGCTAATAGTGTACACACTCGCCTCGTGAACCTACAGTGAACACAGACGCCTATGTTACGACTGGGTCTTTTTAGATACACAGCGTCTCAGGCGAAAGCGGGAAAATGGTTCATGGCGGACTCGGATGAAACTGGTCATGAACCGGGGGGAGGGGTGAACAGGGGAGCATCTGACTCCCCACTGGTGACATCAATCCCATACTACCTCAGGAGCCTATGATCCCTAAGGCCTAGCGCTGGTGCACCCTAGGTGGCAGCAGCATTAGTGACTGTTTGGTAGTCTCCTCCAAAACTGTGCGGCTGTGTCCGTGTTCCCCCTCTAAGCAGAACCGATGCCTTACCTTCTCCCCATGCTCCAGCCACAGCCTGATAACTTCTGCTGGACTTGCTAGTATATCCAACACAGACGCCTGCCAAAACAGCACTGTACTCATGGGTAAGCGTTGTCACGACCCGGCGGGGAATTGTTGGAGCGACTCTTTCTAAGGTAGGTGTAAGACGCTTTTTAGAAAGATCACTCAAGAAAAATAGACTATAGAAATAAAATAAGAAAGCTTATGGCTGCTAAAAACCAGCAGCTCTCTGACCATGGTCTGGCTCCTGCTACACCAAACAAGAAACTGATTTGCCTGAGCCAGGAGGTGGGGACATATGGACGGGCCCACTGCATGCTGGGAGGCCAAAAGCTTTGACCGTTTGGTGCAAATCCACTGTCGCGTCATCATATCCCAATGTTATCCTGTGGATAACCTGTGGACCCTGCAGGAGAAAAAACTTGCAGCAGCTGGGATAGAGTTACATGAAATGAGGAGCTGGTGCAGCTGGTTAATGAGCTGGAGGAAATCACAGGAACTATACAGCAGCTGCAGCAAATAGAGTCAAAAGTTATCATAATGCTGCTTCCATTGACCTGTGTGAGGCTGGCCGGGATGCTGATGCAAAAGGAGATCCAAGCAGGTGGTGAAGGAAACCTGCAGAGTTCCAGCCTAGATGTGGAAAGCTGTTGAGGGTAGATCTGCTGGCAGGTGACAAAGTGCCAGATGTGGCAGCTTCCAGGTACACATTGTGGATCCGGTGATGGCTGTGGTCTGTCAGGGTTCGGTCTAGGATTGGCCATCAACCATTGATGATCAGGAATCATTGATGGTCTACCTGATGATACCTAGTTTTACCATCAAGGAAGTTACCCACCATTGATAGTAGCTGTGAAGATACAGAGTTCCAAATCACTCAGGCACAGTGGTAGATAAAAAAACAACGGTGGTTTATTGAACAGAATGGGCTATAAACAGCTCAGCACACCTCTGTAATCCAATTCCACATGACAATTCCCACCACAAACTCCTGACAGAACATCACTTCTTAGTCAGAGAGCAAAGAATCTCTCCTTTCAACTCTGGTTAGCTCTACTAGTAGCTTCATATAGCAGGGCTGTGTGTGACATATTTGTCTAAGGATCTTACAGCATTGGAATACAATACATATTCTAATCAAGGTGATTACATCAGCCAGGGAGCAACCATGTCTGGTCAGCTCACTGTTGGACAATAGGGAGTAAACAAAAAGGGACAATGGTACCTTATATAACTCACCGTTTAAGTGTCCACTGTGGTGGTAGTAAACAATAGAAAACTAGGTCTAACATGAATACATTATCTAAAGTTGCAACAGATAACGTAACACAATTGCATATATTAATATTAAGGTTGATTTAAACACAATATTGGGTGAGCAGTAATGGACATGTTATGGAGAATGAGGAAACAGATGAATTTAATGTATAGGGATATGGGGATAAAAAGTACATATTTGACATGAGAAATGAGGCATAGCTATATTGTCACAGACCTCTCATTTCCTCACAGTAGCCATGGGCCAGATGTTATTTCCCATCATTTACAGACTTCTGTCGCTGAACCGAGATGATAGGCTGTCAGCCAGTAGCCCTGCACCGCTCCGGCTCTTACATATAGTGTGCTGTTCCAGCTGGGATTGGGATGCCCCATCCACCTCACTGACGTGACAGGCTCAGATGTCAGTTATGCAGCCCCACTGCACCCACTCTCTCCGTACTCATACATACATGCCTTTCTGGGAGTGTCTCATCCTGGTTGTCAGTGAGACAGTGTCTCTGGCATGTCACAATCCGGGTATCTGGACGCCATTACTTACCATTCAGATGTCTCCTGAGGCTGGCTCAGCGTTCCAGGGCCGGATCTCGCCTGCGTTGCTGATGTCCATACTGTACATCTCCCTCCTGTCACTCTAAAGCGATGTCACAAGCGGCTTCATGTTAAGTCTTAGAATGGCGTCTCCAGCCCTCCGTGGCCTCTGCCGCCGTTCCTGTTTCCAGTATACAGATTCATCAGTGTGGCGTCTCATGCCTGCCACGGCCTCCGCTGTCATCCATGTGGTTCCAGTATGCAAGTTGTCAGTGTGGCGTCTCCTGCCCTCCTCGGCCTGCGCCGCCATTACTACTGAATCTCCACATGGTTTCTCAAACTAGCTTTCCCTCCAAGTGCTAACATGGGCGCAGCCATGTTGGTTTCTATCATATGCCTCAGTTTCCACAAATCCGCTGCTCTACTGGAATCTGCATAATTGTTCAGCCAATGCCTGCCTTGCTGCAGGTTTAAATATCCTGTGCCTGAACCAGGAAATCGTCAGTGCTTTGGTTGTCAAACCTTGTTTCCAGTCTCTCTCTCCTGTGGTTGTTTTTCCAGGTTTCCAGCTCCTGTCTCCAGCCTCCACTAAGAGACCCGCACCAGCCTACCACCTGCGGTGCAGCCTGACTCTGCAGTCCTCCGTGACTACTCCAGTTTCCAGCTACAGATCCATCTGCTTCCAGCAGAGATCAGCTTCTCTTAAAGTGCCGGTGCTTTTCCTGCAGATTTCCACAAACCACCGGTACCAGTATTTCATCGCTCCCAAGCTTCATACGATCATTTGGCTGGTACCATCCAGCATCCACTCCGTGTTAACACCTGACTGGTTCCAACCAGTACCCACAGCAGCTACTTCATCAACAGCGGACCAGCTTTCCAAGGAACATCAGCTGGTGTGTTCCTGGGCTATTCTCACTACTACAGTCGGGCCTGGTAAGGACTTTCCATCTCAAGGACAATAAGAACTGTACCTAATTCTACCAGAGCCCTGTGGCCATTGCCAACCCGTAGTACCCAGGAACTGTGATATACTTACTGTTGATTATAGTATTTATTTTACCACTGCTGTGACACATGGAGCTTGTTTAATAAATGATTATTGACTTTTACTTTGGTTGTCGTGGTCACGCCTTCGGGCAATCTTCCTACGTGTAACTTACATGTCCAGGGGTCTGATTCAACCTCCCAGGTTCCACTACATCTCAGCCCCTACAACTGAGGCTTCCTCCCGTCAGCTCAGGCCCTCAGTTGTGACATGGCACAGCTGTGTAATCATGATGCGAGTGTGTATGCTTAGTGAGTACTGCTAGCAGCAAGTCTCACAGCTTTACTGCAGTGTAGCAGTGTGGTGGGTGTGGGGGGGAGAAAGGGGTTGCTACACCAATGAGTCAAGGAATGGAGTAGTTGGATGGGGCTCACACAGCAGGTGGTCAAAAGCTTAAAAAGGAGTGGTTGGAAGGGGAAGGAACTGGTAGGTGTAGAAGGGATTAGTGAAGGTAAGGACTCTCAAGGAAAATTGGAGTGGGATCCCACAGATACCAAAGTGGGTAAAGAGCAGCTTTTAGGAAGGAAATAGGTAAGACAGACCCTGTGTTCGACCCTTCTTTACCTCATGCAGGGTCGATCTTTGGACTCTCCAGTTCCTCAGGGGGCTGTGGATCCTTTTTGCCCACTACCTGGCAGTTCTGTGGCTATCTCAGGCCACAAACCTCCCAGATGCCAGGCCTCCAGATAAACATGAAATGGTCATGGAGATGGTCCTGGGCTCTGTGGAGTAGGTGGAACAAGCAAAGGAAAGTTGTGACCCTTCTGAAGGGGCAATGGTGGACATTGTGAATGGTGAAGGGAAGGTTTTTGTGGGAAAAGAGGGAGTTATGCCATATATCCCAGAAACATGGGTCCTCAGCCTATATGATGTGCCACCATTAATGTGGATTCTGTCTTGTCCGACCAAGCTTGATTTATGGGCTTTGTAATTTTTTTAAGTAGAATAAAGGCTGAGTTTTTTATTTCTGCAGTGTCCACCGTGCCATCACTTACCTGTATGCTTACACGAAACAGAATGATGGAAAATTTACACGGTTTCTTTACATCTTCTGGGGTCCACTCCGAGATTAGACATTATGGCGTAATTACTCAGACGGGAATATAAAACAGAATAAAAAATAATAAGAATTTACTTACCGATAATTCTATTTCTCGTAGTCCGTAGTGGATGCTGGGGACTCCGTAAGGACCATGGGGATTAGCGGCTCCGCAGGAGACTGGGCACATCTAAAGAAAGCTTTAGGACTACCTGGTGTGCACTGGCTCCTCCCCCTATGACCCTCCTCCAAGCCTCAGATAGGATACTGTGCCCGGACGAGCGTACACAATAAGGAAGGATTTTGAATCCCGGGTAAGACTCATACCAGCCACACCAATCACACTGTACAACCTGTGATCTGAACCCAGTTAACAGCATGATAACAGAGGAGCCTCTAGAAAAGATAGCTCACTACAGCAATAACCCGAATTTTTTGGTAACAATAACTATGTACCAGTATTGCAGACAATCCGCACTTGGGATGGGCGCCCAGCATCCACTACGGACTACGAGAAATAGAATTATCGGTAAGTAAATTCTTATTTTCTCTAACGTCCTAAGTGGATGCTGGGGACTCCGTAAGGACCATGGAGATTATACCAAAGCTCCCAAACGGGCGGGAGAGTGCGGATGACTCTGCAGCACCAAATGAGAGAACTCCAGGTCCTCCTCAGCCAGGGTATCAATTTTGTAGAATTTACAAACGTATTTGCTCCTGACCAAGTAGCTGCTCGGCAAAGTTGTAAAGCCGAGACCCCTCGGGCAGCCGCCCAAGATGAGCCCACCTTCCTTGTGGAGTGGGCATTTACAGATTTTTGGCTGTGGCAGGCCTGCCACAGAATGTGCAAGCTGACTTGTACTACAAATCCAACGAGCAATAGTCTGCTTAGAAGCAGGAGCACCCAGCTTGTTGGGTGCATACAGGATAAACAGCGAGTCAGATTTCCTGACTCCAGCCATCCTGGAAACATAGATTTTCAGGGCCCTGACAACGTCTAGCAACTTGGAGTCCTCCAAGTCCCTAGTAGCCGCAGGCACCACAATAGGTTGGTTCAGGTGAACACTGAAACCACCTTAGGGAGAAACTGAGGACGAGTCCTCAATTCCGCCCTGTCCGAATGGAAAAACAGATAAGGGCTTTTACAGGATAAAGCCGCCCATTCTGACACGCGCCCGGCCCAGGCCAGGGCCAACAGCATGACCACTTTTCCTGTGAGATATTTTAACTCCACAGATTTAAGTGGGTCAAACCAATGTGACTTTTGGAACCCAAAAACTACATTGAGATCCCAAAGTGCCACTGGAGGCACAAAAGGAGGCTGTATATGCAGTACCCCCTTTTACAAACGTCTGAACTTCAGGGACTGAAGCTAGTTCTTTTTGGAAGAAAATTGACAGAGCTGAAATTTGAACCTTAATGGACCCCAATTTCAGGCCCATAGACACTCCTGTTTGCAGGAAATGTAGGAATCGACCCAGTTGAATTTCCTCCATCGGGCCTTACTGGCCTCGCACCACGCAACATATTTTCGCCAAATGCGGTGATAATGTTTTGCGGTTACATCCTTCCTGGCTTTGATCAGGATAGGGATGACTTCATCCGGAATGCCTTTTTTCCTTCAGGATCCGGCGTTCAACCGCCATGCCGTCAAACGCAGCCGCGGTAAGTCTTGGAACAGACAGGGTCCTTGCTGGAGCAGGTCCCTTCTAAGAGGTAGAGGCCACGGATCCTCCGTGAGCATCTCTTGAAGTTCCGGTTACCAAGTCCTTCTTGGCCAATCCGGCGCCACGAATATAGTGCTTACTCCTCTCCATCTTATCAATCTCAGTACCTTGGGTATGAGAGGCAGAGGAGGGAACACATACACTGACTGGTACACCCACGGTGTTACCAGAGCGTCTACAGCTATTGCCTGAGGGTCCCTTGACCTGGCGCAATACCTGTCGAGTTTTTCCCAACGGTTTATAATCATGTGGAAGACTTCTGGGTGAAGTCCCCACTCTCCCGGGTGGAGGTCGTGCTGAGGAAATCTGCTTCCCAGTTGTCCACTCCCGGAATGAATACTGCTGACAGTGCTATCACATGATTTTCCGCCCAGCGAAGAATCCTTGCAGCTTCTGCCATTGCCCTCCTGCTTCTTGTGCCACCCTGTCTGTTTACGTGGGTGACTGCCGTGATGTTGTCCGACTGGATCAACACCGGCTGACCTTGAAGCAGAGGTCTTGCTAAGCTTAGAGCATTGTAAATGGCCCTTAGCTTCAGGATATTTATGTGAAGTGATGTCTCCAGGCTTGACCATAAGCCCTGGATATTCCTTCCCTGTGTGACTGCTCCCCAGCCTCGCAGGCTGGCATCCGTGGTCACCAGGACCCAGTCCTGAATGCCGAATCTGCGGCCCTCTAGAAGATGAGCACTCTGCAACCACCACAGGAGGGATACCCTTGTCCTTGGTGACAGGGTTATCCGCTGATGCATCTGAAGATGCGACCCGGACCATTTGTCCAATAGGTCCCACTGGAAAGTTCTTGCGTGGAATCTGCCGAATGGGATTGCTTCGTAGGAAGCCACCATTTTTACCCAGAACCCTTGTGCATTGATGCACTGAGACTTGGCTCGGTTTTAGGAGGTTCCTGACTAGCTCGGATAACTCCCTGGCTTTCTCTTCCGGGAGAAAACACCTTTTTTCTGGACTGTGTCCAGGATCATGCCTAGGAACAGAAGACAAGTCGTCGGAACCAGCTGCGATTTTGGAATATTGAGAATCCAATCGTGCTGCCGCAACACTACCGGAGATAGTGCTACACCGACCTCCAACTGTTCCCTGGATCTTACCCTTATCAGGGAATCGTCCAAGTAAGGGATAACTAAAATTCCCTTCCTTCGAAGGAATATCATCATTTCGGCCATTACCTTGGTAAAGACCCGGGGTGCCGTGGACCATCCATACGGCAGCGTCTGAACTGATAGTGACAGTTCTGTACCATCAACCTGAGGTACCCTTGGTGAGAAGGGAAAATTTTGACATGAAGGTAAGCATCCTTGATGTCCCGAGACATCATGTAGTCCCCTTCTTCCAGGTTCGCAATCACTGCTCTGAGTGACTCAATCTTGAATTTGAACCTCTGTATGTAAGTGTTCAAAGATTTTAGATTTAGAATCGGTCTCACCGAGCCGTCTGGCTTCGGTACCACAACAGTGTGGAATAATACCCCGTTCCCTGTTGCAGGAGGGGTACCTTGATTATCACCTGCTGGGAATACAGCTTGTGAATGGCTTCCAAAACTGTCTCCGTGTCAGAAGGAGACATCGGTAAAGCAGACTTTAGGAAACGGCGAGGGGGAGACGTCTCGAATTGTAATTTGTACCCCCGAGATATCACCTGAAGGATCCAGGGGTCTACTTGCGAGTGAGCCCACTGCGCGCTGAAATTCATTGAGACGGGCCCCCCACCGTGCCTGATTCTGCTTATAAAGCCCCAGCGTCATACTGAGGGCTTGGCAGAGGCGGGAGAGGGTTTCTGTTCCTGGGAACTGGCTGATTTCTGCAGCCTTTTTCCTCTTCCTCTGTCACGGGGAAGAAAAGGAACCTTTTGCCCCTTGTCCACGAAAAGACTGCACCTGATAATACGGCGTCTTCTCATGTTGAGAGGCGACCTGGGGTACAAACGTGGATTTCCCAGCTGTTGCCGTGGCCACCAGGTCTGAAAGACCGACCCCAACTAACTCCTCCCGTTAATAAGGCAATACTTCCAAATGCCATTTGGAATACGCATCACCTGACCACTGACGTGTCCATAACCCTCTACTGGTAGAAATGGACAACGCACTTAGACTTGATGCCAGTCGGCAAATATTCCGCTGTGCATCACGCATATATAGAAATGCATCTTTTAAATGCTCTATAGGCAAAAATATACTGTCCCTATCTAGGGTATCAATATTTTCAGTCAGGGAATCCGACCACGCCAACCCAGCACTGCACATCCAGGCTGAGGCTATTGCTGGTCGCAGTATAACACCAGTATGTGTGTAAATACATTTTAGGATACCCTCCTGCTTTCTATCAGCAGGATCCTTAAGGGCGGCCATCTCAGGAGAGGGTAGAGCCCTTACAAGCGTGTGAGCGCTTTATCCCCCCTAGGGGGTGTTTCCCAACGCACCCTAACCTCTGGCGGGAAAGGATATAATGCCAATAACATTTTAGAAATTATCAGTTGTTATCGGGGGAAAACCACGCATTCACACACCTCATTTAATTTCTCAGATTCAGGAAAACTACAGGTAGTTTTTCCTCACCGAACATAATACCCCTTTTTGGTGGTACTCGTATTATCAGAAATGTGTAAAACATTTTTCATTGCCTCAATCATGTAACGTGTGGCCCTACTGGAAGTCACATTTGTCTCTTCACCGTCGACACTGGAGTCAGTATCCGTGTCGGCGTCTATATCTGCCATCTGAGGTAACGGGCGCTTTAGAGCCCCTGACGGCCTATGAGACGTCTGGACAGGCACAAGCTGAGTAGCCGGCTGTCTCATGTCAACCACTGTCTTTTATACAGAGCTGACACTGTCACGTATTCCTTCCAACAGTTCATCCACTCAGGTGTCGACCCCCTAGGGGGTGACATCACTATTAAAGGCAATCTGCTCCGTCTGCACATCATTTTTCTCCTCATACATGTCGACACAAACGTACCGACACACAGCACACACACAGGGAATGCTCTGATAGAGGACAGGACCCCACTAGCCCTTTGGGGAGACAGAGGGAGAGTTTGCCAGCACACACCAGAGCGCTATATATATACAGGGATAACCTTATATAAGTGTTTTTCCCCTTATAGCTGCTGTATTGTTAATACTGCGCCTAATTAGTGCCCCCCTCTCTTTTTTAACCCTTTCTGTAGTGTAGTGACTGCAGGGGAGAGCCAGGGGAGCTTCCCTCCAACTGAGCTGTGAGGGAAAATGGCGCCAGTGTGCTGAGGAGATAGGCTCCGCCCCTTTTTCACGGACTTTTCTCCTGCTTTTTTTATGGATTCTGGCAGGGGTTAAAATTCATCCATATAGCCCTGGGGGCTATATGTGATGTATTTTCGCCAGCCAAGGTGTTTTTATTGCTGCTCAGGGTGCCCCCCCCAGCGCCCTGCACCCTCAGTGACCGAAGTGTGAAGTGTGCTGAGGAGCAATGGCGCACAGCTGCAGTGCTGTGCGCTACCTTGGTGAAGACAGGATGTCATCTGCCGCCGATTTTCCGGACCTCTTCTTGCTTCTGGCTCTGTAAGGGGGCCGGCGGCGCGGCTCTGGGACCCATCCAGGCTGGGCCTGTGATCGTCCCTCTGGAGCTAATGTCCAGTAGCCTAAGAAGCCCAATCCACTCTGCACGCAGGTGAGTTCGCTTCTTCTCCCCTTAGTCCCTCGATGCAGTGAGCCTGTTGCCAGCAGGTCTCACTGAAAATAACAAACCTAAACTAAAACTTTCACTAAGAAGCTCAGGAGAGCCCCTAGTGTGCACCCTTCTCGTTCGGGCACAGAGATCTAACTGAGGCTTGGAGGAGGGTCATAGGGGGAGGAGCCAGTGCACACCAGGTAGTCCTAAAGCTTTCTTTAGATGTGCCCAGTCTTCTGCGGAGCCGCTAATCCCCATGGTCCTTACGGAGTCCCCAGCATCCACTTAGGACGTTAGAGAAAAAAGCTTTAATGTAATAATTAGATGCAAATAAAAGCTTTTATTATGAAATACAGGGGAGTATCCGCACCATATAGATGTAACATACAACAAACCACAGCAGATGGAACCCGGGTGACTCTAATGCACATGGTAATGTACAGGGTATATATGGATAGGATCTTGTATCAGAAAACACTCAGCACTCCTGATCAAGATGAGTGTCTGCAACAAGTTAGGCAAACTAGAAGTGAAAACACGTTCCAATGGCCGCCATATTGTCGTGCAGCAATACAGATTGTGCAAACTGGTATTAGACATTCACATTTACACAAAGCACAAGATACAAAATAAACAACAGAAAAAAGACCTAAGCATTTGGGATGTATTATTTAGGAAGTAAATAGAGGAACATTAATGAAAAGCGTGAGTAACAGTCATCAGTCTGCTTGAGAAGGTCTCTAGAGTGGAGGCCTCTTGGACTGTGCAAGGCAGTGAGTTCCATGGTCAAAGCTAAACGTTCAACCCATAAATGAATGACAGGAGATTCTTGGTACTGCTGGTAACAGTCCATCTGTAGAAGCAAGCAAGCAAGCAGGGCAGTAAGGAGGCAGAAGCTGCTTCTAGTACCTTGGACCATGTAATGTTGGGCTGGGAAGGTCAGTTAGCCAATTATGAAATAGATTTGTCATCTTACAGGTAGCCGGTGAAGGGAGTAGAGAATGGGTGTTATGAGGCAGGAACGGGCGGGTTAGGTAACAGTTTGGCTGCTGCATTCTGTACTAGCTGCAAGCTCTGTAATTCTTTTGCTGGGTGACCCAGGTAGATGGCATTGCAGTAGTCTATGAACTTCTGAGGGAATCAAGTGCTTGATTCTGGCTATGGTCCACAGATGGAAGAATGAGGATTTGTATGTGGCAGATACCTGATGTCTGTGTCAGCCACATACCAGGACAACACAAAGATTCAGCACATGTTCAGTATTTTGCAATTCTGAACACCAAAGCATAAATCCAGATGGTTGGTAAAGCTGTAGTCTTGTCCTTTGCTGGTGAGCTTCTATTATGTTTCACAAAGACTGAATCACAGCCAACTGGCATCATCCACCCCTGGCACTCAGCTAGACAACCATTTAGGATTGGTATTAGGTTCTCAGTACATGGTGCAAAAAGCAGGTCATCTGCATAGCTGCGGTAGACCAGGCCATGACGTCTGATTATATCACCCAGTGGTAGCATGTATATTTTATAAAGCATAAGAGATCGGATTCACCCTTGAGGAACATTGGACGGCAGTGATAATTATACTCCAGAAGATGTAAATGGTTCCGTATTTGGGTAATGTCTAATATGTTCAACAAGAGCAGATTTATTTCTCTCACAGCATGAAAATGGCTTCTCATCTGTGAAATCGCTGATGTTTAACAAGAACTGATTTCCGTGCAAAACATTTCCCACACTCAGAACAGGAAAATGGCTTCTCACCTGTGTGACTCCTCTGATGTCTAACAAGATGTGATGTCGATGAAAAACATTTCCCACACTCAGAACAGGAAAATGGCATCTCACCTGTGTGACTTCTCTGATGTATAACAAAATATGATTTGCGTGCAAAACATTTCCCACACTCAGAACAGGAAAATGGCTTCTCACCTGTGTGATTTCTCTGATGTATAACTAAATGTGATTGGTGTGCAAAACATTTCCCACACTCAGAACAGGAATACGGCTTCTCACCTGTGTGACTTCTCTGATGTATAACTAAATGTGATTTGTGTGCAAAACATTTCCCACACTCAGAACAGGAATACGGCTTCTCACCTGTGTGACTTCTCTGATGTATAACAAAATATGATTTGCGTGCAAAACATTTCCCACACTCAGAACAGGAAAATGGCATCTCACCTGTGTGATTTCTCTGATGTATAACAAAATATGATTTGCATGCAAAACATTTCCCACACTCAGAACAGGAAAATGGCATCTCACCTGTGTGATTTCTCTGATGTATAACTAAATGTGATTTGTGTGCAAAACATTTCCCACACTCAGAACAGGAATACGGCTTCTCACCTGTGTGACTTCTCTGATGTATAACTAAACATGATTTGTGTGCAAAACATTTCCCACACTCAGAACAGGAATACGGCTTCTCACCTGTGTGACTTCTCTGATGTATAACAAAATATGATTTGCATGCAAAACATTTCCCACACTCAGAACAGGAAAATGGCATCTCACCTGTGTGATTTCTCTGATGTATAACTAAATGTGATTTGTGTGCAAAACATTTCCCACACTCAGAACAGGAATACGGCTTCTCACCTGTGTGACTTCTCTGATGTGTAACAAAAGCTGATTTATATGCAAAACATTTCCCACACTCAGAACAGGAATACGGCTTCTCACCTGTGTGACTTCTCTCATGTCTAACAAGATATGATTTATATGTAAAACATTTCCCACACTCAGAACATGGAAATGGCCTCTCACCTGCCTTAGCTGGCTGATGAGTAATAAGGTTTGTGTTCTGTGTAAAACATTTGGCATCTACAGAACAGGGGAACACTGAATCTACTCTCAGAGCTGTAACAGATGCACCAATATCAGAGTGATCAGGAGAACATTTCCCAGAATCAGAGGGATCATCTGATAGAGCTGGATGAATAATTGGGGTAATGGGGTTAGCTCCTGGAGAATCCAGTCTACGGTCATTATCCGTTATTTCAGAATCCAGGGATAACATTAGATGTCCTTCTGAGATATTCCTGCTTGTGTGTCCATCTCCTGGAAATAAAATACATTAATATATAAAATGAGTAGACAAGACTCAGGGTGTTACAGGATACAATATATAATTCTATAACAGACATTTTTACCTGTAATCATTGCTTTTATGTTTATTAAAAAACAAAAAACGGCTAGGATGCTTAGACTGGAGCTTGATCAACACTGAATGCTCATGTGGGATTACTAGAGGGGACGTGGACGCTCCTGTGGGATCACTAGAGGTGACGTGGACGCTCACGTGGAATTACTAGAGGTGACGTGGACGCTCACGTGGAATTACTAGAGGTTACACGGACGCTCACGTGGAATTACTAGAGGTTACACGGACGCTCACGTGGAATTACTAGAGGTTACACGGGCGCTCACGTGGGATTACTAGAGGTGACACGGACGCTCACGTGGGATTACTAGAGGAGACAGGGACGCTCACGTGGGATTACTAGAGGAGACAGGGACGCTCACGTGGGATTACTAGAGGTGACAGGGATGCTCACGTGGGATTACTAGAGGTGACAAGGACGCTCACGTGGGATTACTAGAGGTGACACGGACGCTCACGTGGGATCACTAGAGGTGACACGGACGCTCACGTGGAATTACTAGAGGTGACGTGGACGCTCCCGTGGAATTACTAGAGGTGACACGGGCGCTCACGTGGGATTACTAGAGGTGACACGGGCGCTCACGTGGGATTACTAGAGGTGACACGGGCGCTCACGTGGGATTACTAGAGGTGACACGGGTGCTCACGTGGGATTACTAGAGGTGACACGGACGCTCACGTGGGATTACTAGAGGAGACAGGGACGCTCACGTGGGATTACTAGAGGAAACAGGGACGCTCACGTGGGATTACTAGAGGAGACAAGGACGCTCACGTGGGATTACTAGAGGAGACAAGGACGCTCACGTGGGATTACTAGAGGTGACACGGACGCTCACGTGGGATCACTAGAGGTGACGTGGATGCTCACGTGGGATTACTAGAGGAGACGTGGACGCTCACGTGGGATTACTAGAGGAGACATGGACGCTCACGTGGGATTACTAGAGGTGACACGGACGCTCACGTGGGATCACTAGAGGTGACACGGACGTTCATGTGGGATCACTAGAGGTGACACGGACGCTCATGTGGGATCACTAGAGGTGACACGGACGCTCATGTGGGATCACTAGAGGTGACATGGACGCTCATGTGGGGTTACTAGAGGTGACATGGACGCTCATGTGGGGTTACTAGAGTTGACATGGACGCTAACGTGGGATTACTAGAGGTGACATGGACATTCATGTGGGATTACTAGAGGTGACATGGACACTCATGTGGGATTAGTAGAGGTGACATGGACGCTCATGTGGGATTACTAGAGGTGACATGGACGCTCATGTGGGATTAGTAGAGGTGACATGGACGCTCATGTGGATTACTAGAGGTGACATAGACGCTCATGTGGGATTACTAGAGGTGACATGGACGCTCATGTGGGATTACTAGAGGTGACATGGGCGCTCATGTGGGATTACTAGAGGTGACATGGGCACTCATGTGGGATTACTAGAGGTGACACGGACGCTCATGTGGGATTACTAGAGGTGACACGGACGCACATGTGGGATTACTAGAGGTGACACGGACGCTCATGTGGGATTACTAAAGGTGACATGGACGCTCACGTGGGATTACTGGAGGTGACATGGGCTTTGCAATAATAAAACAGCAAAGAAGAGAAAGTGCTGTCCTGTTTGCGCACTAATAAATAATATATAACCTTTATTAAGTACAGTAAAGTATGTAAGATAAATCAGTGATATATAAAACACAAAGGTAAATGTATAAAGGTGAATAAAGTAATCAAAAGACAATTGTATCTGTTGTTAAACATCGGCATGTATATTATATTGGGGGATAATTGATTCAGTGCTGGTAATCCTGTTCAGTAAGAATATATTAATATATTACACCCATACGAGGATGGGATAAATTACACATTTAATAATATTGTGGCAGAGTTTCCTCCAGCGGTAATCTCAATGTAACATCATACTGTATGTATAAACATTTTATGGGGGGGGATTCAGTTCATCGCAAAAACTCCCTAACCAATTAGCCGCAAAAAGTTATTGGTGATAATTCTCCATAGGTTTTTTATTTTGCTCACAAATGTCTGCAGTGCAGTGTTAGGAGGAACTCATTTAAATAAGATTTTAAACCTACCGGTAAATCTATTTGTCCTAGTCCGTAGAGGATGCTGGGCACTCCGTAAGGACCATGGGGTATAGACGGGCTCCGCAGGAGACATGGGCACCTAAAAATAACTTTTCCTATGGGTGTGCACTGGCTCCTCCATTTATGCCCCTCCTCCAGACCTCAGTTAGAGAACTGTGCCCAGAGGGGATGGACACTACAAGGCAGGATTTAAAAATCCAAGGGCAAGATTCATACCAGCCCACACCAATCATACCATGTAACCTGGATCATACATAACCAGTTAACCGTATGAACAACAACAGTGACGGTCCAAAACCGACTCCAACTGTAACATAACCCTTACGGAAGCAACAACTATATACAAGTCTTGCAGAGTTTCCGCACTGGGACGAGCGCCCAGCATCCTTGCTAAAAAGTCCGGACCATTCCCTACTACATTCCAGCAAAAGATCCATACCGGAAGGTGTCTGTTATTTGGCTGAACTGTTGAACTTTGTCCACCGCACTGCATGAGGAGCTCACCATTTACCACCTTGGAGCAACATATCCTCTAGCGGTAAAAGCCACAATTTTGGATATATACACCTCCTAAATCTGTAGTTGCTGGACATATTAACTATTGGTGGAACAAATCTGGAACGGACTTTCCTAATTCAATACCACCTATATTCCTGGCCTATGGGTAACCCTGGTTTTATTTATTCTACCATGTGTACTTTTTAATGTCATTATTTGGAACTACCATTGATGGTTTATATTCCCATATTACATACATTTATTTTTAACTAAACATTGAATTATCAGATATTGTTGTTGTTTTATGTAATAATCTAGCGCAGCCTCAATTGCTTTTTTTGTATATCAAAATAGGTCTGACCGAACCGTCCGGTTTCGGGACCACAAAGAGGGTCGAGTAGTAGCCTCTTCCCTGCTGGTTCAAGGGAACCCTGATAATTACTTGCTGTAGACCCAGCGTTTGAATTGCAGCTAACACTACATTCCATTCTGGTGTAGAAGCTGGTAATGCGACTTAAAAAATCGGCGCGGGGGCACCTCTTCGAATTCCAGTTTGTAACCCTGGGAAACTATTATCAGCACCCAAGGATTCAGGTCTGAGATGACCCAGGCCTGGCTGAAAAGTCGAAGACGTGCCCCCACTTGTGCAGACTCCCTCAGGGGAGCCCCAGCGTCATGCTGAGGGTTTTGCAGTGGCCGGGGAGGACTTTTGTTCCTGGGCACCGGTCGACCATTGGGAATAGACGGGCTCCGCAGGAGACTGGGCACTCTAAAGAAAGATTTAGTACTACCTGGTGTGCACTGGCTCCTCCCTCTATGCCCCTCCTCCAGACCTCAGTTAAGGAAACTGTGCCGGGAAGAGCTGACAGTACTGGAATCCAGGTTAAGACTCATACCAGCCACACCAATCACACTGTATAACTTGTGGTAACATACCCAGTTAACAGCATGAACAACAAACGAGCATCACTCAACGGATGCCACATAACATAACCCTTTAGTAAGCAATAACTATATACACGTATTGCAGAAAGTCCGCACTCGGGACGGGCGCCCAGCATCCACTACGGACTACGAGAAATAGATTTACCGGTGAGTAAAATCTTATTTTCTCTAACGTCCTATTGGATGCTGGGGACTCCGTAAGGACCATGGGGATTATACCAAAGCTCCCAAACGGGCGGGAGAGTGCGGATGACTCTGCAGCACCGACTGGGCAAACACAAGGTCCTCCTCAGCCAGGGTATCAAACTTGTAGAATTGTGCAAATGTGTTTGAACCCGACCAAGTAGCAGCTCGGCAAAGCTGTAATGCCGAGACCCCTCGGGCAGCCGCCCAAGAAGAGCCCACCTTCCTTGTGGAATGGGCTTTCACTGATTTTGGATGCGGCAATCCAGCCGCAGAATGAGCCTGCTGAATCGTGTTACAGATCCAGCGAGCAATAGTTTGCTTTGAAGCAGGAGCACCCAGCTTGTTGGATGCATACAGGATAAACAGCGAGTCAGTCTTCCTGACTCCAGCCGTTCTGGTTACATAAATCTTCAAAGCCCGGACTACGTCAAGTAACTTGGAATCCTCCAAGTCACGAGTAGCCGCAGGCACCACAATAGGTTGGTTCAAATGAAAAGATGACACCACCTTTGGCTGAAATTGCGGACTCGTCCGCAATTCTGCCCTGTCCATATGGAAAACCAGATAGGGGCTTTTACATGACAAAGCCGCCAATTCTGACACACGCCTAGCCGAAGCTAAGGCCAACAGCATGACCACTTTCCACATGAGATACTTTAGCTCCACGGTTTTAAGTGGCTCAAACCAGTGGGATTTCAGGAAACCCAACACCACGTTAAGATCCCAAGGTGCCACTGGTGGCACAAAAGGGGGCTAAATATGCAGCACTCCCTTAACAAACGTCTGAACCTCAGGCAGTGAAGCCAGTTCTTTTTGAAAGATAATGGATAGGGCCAAAATCTGGACCTTTATGGACCCTAATTTTAGGCCCAAAGACACTCCTGACTGTAGGAAGTGCAGGAACCGTCCGAGCTGGAATTCCTCTGTAGGGGCCTTCCTGGCCTCACACCAAGTAACATATTTTCGCCATATACAGTGATAATGCTTTGCTGTCACGTCCTTCCTAGCCTTTATCAGCGTAGGAATAACTTCTCCAGAATGCCTTTTTCTGCTAGGATCCGGTGTTCAACCGCCATGCCGTCAAACGCAGCTGCGGTAAGTCTTGGAACAGACAGGGCCCCTGTTGCAACAGGTCCTGTCTGAGAGGCAGAGGCCATGGGTCCTCTGTGAGCATTTCTTGCAGTTCCGGGTACCAAGTCCTTCTTGGTCAATCCGGAACAATGAGTATTGTTCTCACTCCTCTTTCTTACAATTCTCAGCACCTTTGGTATGAGAGGAAGAGGAGGAAATGCATAGACCGACTGGAACACCCACGGTGTTACTAGTGCGTCCACAGCTATCACCTGAGGGTCCCTTGACCTGGCGCAATACCTTTTTAGCTTTTTGTTGAGGCGGGACGCCATCATATCCACCTGTGGCAGTTCCCATCGATTTACAATCTGCGTGAAGACTTCTTGATGAAGTCCCCACTCTCCCGGGTGGAGGTCGTGCCTGCTGAGGAAGTCTGCTTCCCAGTTGTCCACTCCCGGAATGAACACTGCTGACAGTGCTTGCACGTGATTCTCCGCCTAACGAAGAATCCTGGTGGCTTCCGCCATTGCACCCTGCTTCTTGTGCCGCCCTGGCGGTTTACATGGGCCACTGCGGTGATGTTGTCTGACTGAATCAGCACTGGTTGGTTTCAAAGCAGAGGCTCCGCTTGACTCAGGGCGTTGTATTTGGCCCTTAGTTCCAGGATATTGATGTGCAGACAAGACTCCCGACTTGACCACAGCCCTTGGAAGTTTCTTCCCTGAGTGACTGCCCCCCATCCTCGGAGGCTTGCATCCGTGGTCACCAGGACCCAGTCCTGTGTGCCGAACCTGCGGCCTTCGAGGAGGTGAGCACTTTGCAGCCACCACAGAAGAGACACCCTAGCCCTGGGGGACAGGGTGATCAGCCGATGCATCTGAAGATGCGATCCGGACCACTTGTCCAACAGATCCCACTGAAAGATCCTCGCATGGAACCTGCCGAAGGGAATGGCTTCGTATGACGCCACCATCTTTCCCAGGAGTCGCGTGCAGTGATGCACCGATACCTGTTTCGGTTTTAGGAGGTCTCTGACCAGAGTCACGAGCTCCTGAGCCTTCTCCGCCGGGAGAAACACCTTCTTCTGGCCTGTGTCCAGAATCATGCCCATAAAGGGCAGACGCGTCGTAGGGATCAGCTGCGACTTTGGAATATTCAGGATCCACCGGTGTTGTTGCAACACTTCCTGAGAGTGTGCTAGGCCGATCAGCAACTGCTCCCTGGACCTCGCCTTTATGAGGAGATTGTCCAAGTATGGAATAATTGTAACTCCTTGCTTTCGAAGGAGTACCATCATCTCCGCCATTACCTTGGGAAATATTCTCGGTGCCGTGGACAGGCCAAACGACAACGTCTGGAATTGGTAATGACAGTCCTGTACCACAAACCTGAGGTACTCCTGATGAGGTGGATAAATGGGGACATGCAAGTAAGCATCCATGATGTCCAGCGACACCATAAAATCCCCCTCTTCCAGGCTTGCAATGACCGCTCTGTGCGATTCCATTTTGAACTTGAATTTCTTCAGATAAATGTTCAGGGATTTTAAATTCAAAATGGGTCTGACCGAACCGTCCGGTTTCGGCACCACAAACATTGTGGAATAGTAGCCCCATCCCTGTTGAAGAAGGGGAACCTTCACCACCACCTGCTGGAGATATAACTTGTGAATTGCCGCCAACACTACCTCCCTTTCCATGGGAGAAGCCGGCAGGGACGATTTTAGGTAACGGTGAGGGGGCGTCACTTCGAATTCCAGCTTGTATCCCTGAGACACAATTTGTATAGCCCAAGGATCCACCCGTGAGCGAACCCACTGGTGGCTGAAATTTCGGAGACGTGCCCCCACCGCTCCTGACTCCGCCTTTGGAGCCCCAGCGTCACGCGGTGGATTTAGTGGAGGCTTTTTTTGAATGAAAGAACTGCATTTGGTAATACGGTGCTTTGGCTGTGAGAGAACATATGGCAAAAAATTTGACTTCCCAGCCGTTGCTGTGGAAACCAGGTCCGAGAGACCGTCCCCAAACAATTCCTCACCCTTGTAAGGTAAAACCTCCATGTGTTTTTTAGAGTCGGCATCACCAGTCCACTGCCGAGTCCACAGGACCCTTCTGGCAGAAATCGACATTGCGTTTACTCTAGAGCCCAGTAGGCAAATATCCCTCTGGGCATCCCTCATATATAAGACAGTGTCTTTGATATGTCCCAGGGTCAGTAAAATAGTCTCCCTGTCCAGGGTATCTATCCCCTCAGACAGAGTATCTGTCCATGCTGCTACCGCACTACACATCCAGGCCGAAGCTGTTGCTGGCCTCAGTAGAGTACCAGAATGTGTATAAACAGACTTCAGGATACCTTCCTGCTTCCTATCCGCAGGATCCTTTAGGGCGGCCGTATCCTGTGACGGCAGGGCCACCTTCTTAGATAAGCGTGTCAACGCCTTATCTACCCTAGGGGAGGATTCCCAGCGTAACCTGTCGGTTGGCGGGAAAGGGTAAGCCATAAGCAATCTTTTGGAAATTACTACTTTCCTATCAGGGGAATACCACGCTTTTTCACACAATTCATTTAATTCATGTGAAGGGGGAAAAGTCACTTCTTGCTTCTTCTCCCCATACATATAAACCCTCTTGTCAGGGACAGGGTTTTCCTCTGATATGTGCAATACATCCTTCATTGCTATAATCATGTAGCGGATGGCTTCAGTCAATTTAGGCTGCAACTTAGCATCATCGTCATCGACACTGGAGTCAGAATCCGTGTCGATATCTGTGTCAACAATCTGGGATAGCGGGCGCTTTTGAGACCCTGACGGCCTCTGAGCTGTAGGATCAGACATGGGTTGAGACCCTGACTGTCCCAAGGCTTCAGCTTTATACAACCTCTTATGCAAGGAGCTTACGTTATCATTTAACACCTTCCACATATCCATCCAATCAGGTGTCGGCGCCGTCGGCGGCGACCCCACATTCATCTGCACTTGTTCTGCCTCCACGTATCCTTCCTCGTCAAACATGTCGACACAAACGTACCGACACACTGCACACACCCAGGGAATGCTCACTTTAGGACAGGACCCCCACAAAGGCCTTTTGGGGACACAGAGAGAGAGTATGCCAGCACACACCCCAGCGCTATATAACCCAGTGATTACACAGTAATTTAGTGTTTACCCAGTAGCTGCTGTTTATGACAATTTGCGCCTAAATTTATGTGCCCCCCCCCTCTCTTTTTACCCTTTTTCTACCTGGATACTGCAGGGGAGAGCCTGGGGAGCTTCCTCTCAGCGGAGCTGTGGAGAGAAAATGGCGCTGGTGAGTGGTGAGGAAGAAGGCCCCGCCCCTCAGCGGCGGGCTTCTGTCCCGGGTCTGTGTAAATAAAATGGCGGGGGCTCGTACATATATACAGTGCCCGGCTGTATATATGTGTCTTTTTGCCAAGAGGTATCCTAATTGCTGCCCAGGGCCCCCCCCCCCCTGCGCCCTGCACCCTACAGTGACCAGAGTGTGTGGGTAGTGTGGGCGCTACCTCATGTGAAGACAGGAGTCTTCTGCCACCGATTTCGATGTCTTCTTGCTTCTGCCGGCTTCTGACTTCTGGCTTTGCGAGGGGGACGGCGGCGCGGCTCCGGGAACGTACGACCAACGTACCTGTGTTCGATCCCTCTGGAGCTAATGGTGTCCAGTAGCCTAAGAAGCGCAACCTAGCTTCAGTGAGTAGGTTTGCTTCTCTTCCCTCAGTCCCTCGTAGCAGAGAGTCTGTTGTCAGCAGAAGCTCTCTGAAAATAAAAAACCTAACTAAAATACTTTCTTATTAGCAAGCTCAGGAGAGCCCACTAAAAGCACCCAGCTCTGGCCGGGCACAGATTCTAACTGAGGTCTGGAGGAGGGGCATAGAGGGAGGAGCCAGTGCACACCAGTAGTACTAATTCTTTCTTAGAGTGCCCAGTCTCCTGCGGAGCCCATCTGTTCCCCATGGTCTTTACGGAGTCCCCAGCATCCACTAGGACGTTAGAGAAAATTTGATTTACCTGCGGTAGCTGTGGAAACCAGGTCCGTCAGCCCATCCCCAAACAATACGTCTCCCTTATAGGGTAGGACTTCCATATGTTTTTTGGAATCCGCATCACCCGTCCATTGGCGAGTCCATAAGGATCGTCTCGCTGAGATAGACATGGCATTGGCCCTAGAAGCTAGCAATCCAATGTCCCTTTGAGCATCTCTCATAAATAAGACTGCGTCTTTAATATGGGCTAGAATTAACAATACAGTATCTCTATCCATGGTATCAAATTCAGCCGTCAGATCATCTGTCCATGCTAAAATTGCGCTACATACCCATGCCGACGCAATAGTCGGTCTTAGCACAGCTCCAGTATGCGAATAAATAGACTTTAAAGTAGTCTCCTGCCTGCGATCTGCAGGATCCTTGAGGGCCGCTGTGTCTGGCGACGGTAGCGCCACTTTCTTGGACAGGCGCGTTAAGGCCTTGTCCACAGTGGGAGGTGATTCCCAACGCCCCCTGTCCTGTTTAGGGAAGGGGTATGCCATATAAATAATTTTTGGGATCTGCGGTCTCTTCTCCGGAGTCTCCCAAGCCTTTTCAAAGAACTCATTTAGTTCATGAGATGTGGGAAAATAAATAATCTGTTTCTTACCCTTAAACATGTGTACCCTTGTGTCGGGGACCGAGGGTTCATCCTCAATATGCAACACATCCCTTATTGCCACAATCATACACTGAATGTTTTTGTCACCTTAGGTTGCAATTTTACTTCATCATAGTCGACACTGGAATCAAAGTCAGTGTCGGTAGTAGTGTCCACAATTTGTGCTAAGGGACGTTTTTGCGACCCCGACGGGCCCTGTGAGTCGGTCCAATCCGAGGATTGACCTCCTGATGCCTCCCTGGATTCAGCCTTATCAAACCTCTTATGTAAAGATGCCACACTTGCATTCAACATATGCCACATGTCCATCCATTCCTGAGTCGGCACCACCGACGGGGACACACCACTCATTTGCTCCACCTCCTCCTTGGAGAAGCGTTCCGCCTCAGACATGTCGACACGCACGTACCGACACCCCACACACAGGGATCAACCTACAAGGGGACAAAACCCCAACCAGGCCCTTAGGAGAGACAGAGAGAGAGTATGCCAGCACACACCCAGCTCCTAAATAACACCGGAAAAAATAAATGACCAGATAGCGTATATATATATATATATATATATATATATATATCTCCATCCAATTCCCACTCACTGCGTTACCAATGTGCCCCCCAGCAGGGGAGAGACTGGGGAGCCAGCGTTCTCATGCAGCTTCTGTGGAGAAAATGGCGCTGGTTAGTGCTGAGGATCAAGCTCCGCCCACCCGACGGCGGGCTTCGGTCCCAGTGCAATTGTAATAAAATGGCGGGGGATCTGTGATTTACTGCCTCCGCAGCCTAATCATACTCTTTGTGCATCAAACTTTGAGGATTCTTGATGCCCAGGGCGCGCCCCCCCCCCCCCCCCCTGCACCCATCAGTGCAGCCTCTGTGTGTTGTGTCTGGGAGCAATGGCGCGCAGCGGTACCTCACGAAGACCTGAAGTCTTCTGCCACCTGAGATGTCTTCTATCTTCTCATACTCGCCCGGCTTCCATCTTCCAGCATCTGTGAGGAGGACGGCGGCGCGGCTCCAGGACGATCCCCAGGGCGAGACCTGTGTTCCGACTCCCTCTGGAGCTAATGGTGTCCAGTAGCCTTAGAAGCAGTGCCCAATCACTAAGCTAGCTCTGCTTCTCTCCCCCCAGTCCCACGATGCAGGGAGTCTGCTGCCAGCAGTGCTCCCTGAAAATAAAAAAACTAACAAAATTATTTTTCTACAGAAAACTCAGGAGAGCTCTCTGCAGTGCACCCATTCTCCTCTGGGCACAGAATCTAACTGGAGGAGGGGCATAGAGGGAGGAGCCAGTGCACACCCATAGGAAAAGTTCTTTTTAGGTGCCCATGTCTCCTGCAGAGCCCGTCTATACCCCATGGTCCTTACGGAGTCCCCAGCATCTTCTAGGACGTAAGAGAAAAAGGCTTTGTAGATGTTTACTATTGTATTGTTTTACTGACATATAGTTTCTTACTGTATTGTCTTACTGACCTATAGTTTCCTACTGTATTGTCTTACTGACCCATAGTTTCCTTCTGTATTGTCTTACTGACCTACAGTTTCTTACTGTATTGTCTTACTGACCTAGTTTCTTACTGTATTGTCTTACTGACCTATAGTTTCCTACTGTATTGTCTTACTGACCTATAGTTTACTGTATTGTCTAACTGACCTATAGTTTCTTACTGTATTGTCTTACTGACCTATAGTTTCTTATTGTATTGTCTTACTGACCTATAGTTTCTTACTGACCTATGGTGTCTTACTGTATTGTTTTACTGACCTAGTTTCCCACTGTATTGTATTACTGAAATACAGTTTCCTTTTGTATTGTCTTACTGACCTACAGTTTCCTTTTGTATTGTCTTACTGACCTACAGTTTCCTTTTGTATTGTCTTACTGGCCTACAGTTTTCTACTGTATTGGCTAACTTACCTGTTTCCTACTGTATTGTCTTACTGACCTGTAGTTTCTTATTGTATTGTCTTTACTGACCTATAGTTTCTTCTGTATTGTCTTACTGACCTATAGTTTCCTACTGTATTGTCTTACTAACCTAAAGTTTCTTCTGTATTGTCTTACTGACCTATAGTTTCCTACTGTATTGTCTAACTGACCTATAGTTTCCTTATGTATTGTCTTACTGACCTATAGTTTCTTCTGTATTGTTTTACTGACCTAGTTTCTTCTGTATTGTTTTACTGACCTAGTTTCCTTCTGTAATGTCTTACTGACCTATAGTTTCTTCTGTATTGTTTTACTGACCTATAGTTTCCTTCTGTATTCTTACTGACCTATAATTTTTTCTGTATTGTCTTACTCATCTAGTTGCCTACTGTATTGTCTTACTGACCTATAGTTTCCTTCTATATTGTCTTACTGACCTATAGTTTCCTACTGTATCACTGTCTTACTGACCTATAGTTTCCTGTCTTACTGACCTATATAGTTTCCTACTGTATTGTCTTACTGACCTATAGTTTCCTACTGTATTGTCTTACGGACCTATATAGTGTTATGAACCACAGGTAGTGGTTCATTCCTATTTTATGTTTATTTAGTTGTCTTGCATGCCAGGATTTCCCATTGCTCTGTTTTGGATTACTCTTGTCTGCTGCCGCTGGTGAGTCTGTGCAATTGCAGCTTGTTCCCATGTGTTCAGCCTCATCTGGCTGCTGATTGCATCTTGTCAGCTTAGTCGTGCAGCAGGCCAGCTGCAAGAGATAATTAATTAGGCCTCTCTGATATATGCTGGCTCACTGCAGTTAGCAGATGCTGATGATATTCCTTGGTTTGCAGTCTGCTTTAAGTTTGAGCTGGTTCCTGTCAGTCCCTGTGTGGATTCCTGTGTCAGTCCCTGTGTTGATTCCTGTGTCAGTCCCTGTGTCTGATCCCGTGTCCTACTCTGAGTTCCAGTGGATTCTGCCTGTCCTCCAGTTCTGAAAGTCGGTGTCGGCAGCTTCCTGTTTGCCTATGTCAGTTGCAGAAAGTATCCAGTCCTGCTCAAGCCGGTTGTTCCTGTCCTCAGTGGTCCTGTACTCGGAGATTTGTCATCTTTTCCTGGAGTCTGACTGAGCACCTTTAACATCCTGTGGTGTTCGTGAGTCACGGCGCAGCCGTGTGTTGCGGCTTGTCCGCTTACTGTTTATTATTTAGTATATTTGTGTCCTGGAGCTTTTGCGGAGGATTCCGCTTCCACGGATCCACTCTGGTATCCAGCGGTGCTGGAGAGGAGTAACGGATCAGTGGATCTTTGGTTGTCCTTTTCCCTGGCGGCTAGTCCGCACATACCTTTGGTTTAAGTTAGTTAGCTTGTAACCCCTGGCCTGGTTGCTTAGTCAGAGGGCCCCTTGTTATCACCCTGTCTCGGATTTCCCTTTGTCTCCCATTAAGACCTGAGGGGGCATCGGGGTTGGGCAGACATAATCCGCCCTTCGAACGCGGCTGCCATGGGCTCAAGCAACCATAGTCTCGCAGGGGATTTCAGATAACACGGGCGAGACAACGGAGTTAGGGCGCCAGGGGTTACTAGGCTTTCCTGCTCCCACAACCAGCATATCTTCCCAGTACTCTGACCTCAGCCATACGATCTCCTCTGGTCTGGAGTACGGGAATCATAACATATAGTTTCCTACTGTATTGTCTTACTGACCTATTGTTTCTTCTGTATTGTCTTACTGACCTATAGTTTCTTACTGTATTGTCTTACTGACCTATAGTTTCTTACTGTATTGTCTTAGGGCCCTACACACTAAAAGATTATCTGTCCAATCTGGCTGATTGGAAAGAAAATCTGGCAATGTCTGGGAGCAAATGGCAATTTACTATTTGCTCTCAAAGATTGGAAAACAGACAAAAATGGACTTTCAGTCAAATTGGTTACATTTGTTTCATTAAACCAATTTATCTGAACTTGATTTTGGGAGCAAATGGTTGATTGTCATTTGCTCCCAGACATTGCCAGATTTTCTTTCCAATCAGCCAGATTGGACAGATAATCTTTAAGTGTGTAGGGCCCTTTACTGACCTATAGTTTCTGACTGTATTGTTTTACTGACCTATAGTTTCTTCTGTAATGTCTTACTGACCTATAGTTTCTTCTGTAATGTCTTACTGACCTATAGTTTCTTCTGTATTGTCTTACTGACCTAGTTTCCTTCTGTATTGTCTTACTGACCTATAGTTTCCTTCTCTATTGTCTTGCTGACCTATAGTTTCTTCTGTATTGTCTTACTGACCTATAGTTTCCTTCTCTATTGTCTTGCTGACCTATAGTTTCTTCTGTATTGTCTTACTGACCTATAGTTTCTTCTGTATTGTTGTATTGACCTAGTTTCCTTCTGTAATGTCTTACTGACCTATAGTTTCTTCTGTATTGTCTTACTGACCTATAGTTTCTTCTGTATTGTCTTACTGACCTATAGTTTCTTCTGTATTGTCTTACTGACCTATAGTTTCTTCTGTAATGTCTTACTGACCTATAGTTTCTTCTGTATTGTCTTACTGACCTAGTTTCCTTCTGTATTGTCTTACTGACCTATAGTTTCCTTCTCTATTGTCTTGCTGACCTATAGTTTCTTCTGTATTGTCTTACTGACCTATAGTTTCCTTCTCTATTGTCTTGCTGACCTATAGTTTCTTCTGTATTGCCTCACTGACCTATAGTTTCTTCTGTATTGTTGTATTGACCTAGTTTCCTTCTGTATTGTTTTACTGACCTATAGTTTCTTCTGTATTGTCTTACTGACCTATAGTTTCCTTCTGTATTGTTTTACTGACCTATAGTTTCCTTCTGTATTGTCTTACTGACCTATAGTTTCCTTCTCTATTGTCTTGCTGACCTATAGTTTCTTCTGTATTGCCTCACTGACCTATAGTTTCTTCTGTATTGTTGTATTGACCTAGTTTCCTTCTGTATTGTTTTACTGACCTATAGTTTCTTCTGTATTGTCTTACTGACCTATAGTTTCCTTCTGTATTGTCTTACTGACCTATAGTTTCCTTCTGTATTGTCTTACAGACCTATAGTTTCCTATATACATAGTTTTCCTGTCTATGTATGGTAGGTATGGAAGGGATACATACCATACATAGACAGTATATATAAGCCTCAGACGCTCCCTTCTGAAAATGATAATGAATAAGGTGTATGTGTGGATACCATGCACATGTAACTGATTCTATTTACAGGAAACAATAGGGAGAGCCCACGGCTGTCTGGCAGTGTTCTAGATGGTAAAGTATTACACATATGAATATATTTCTTCTAAATAAAATATTTTTCACCCTGATTGATATAATACTGATAGTAAGACAATTCAGTCAATAGTAATCTTTCTTTTAATTAAGATCCATATATATGAATTTTTAGTGCATAGTTATTAAAGGTTATATTTTAATTGCAATTAAGTTAACAAGAGTGCTCCCAAAAAGGAAGTTTCTTTCTTTCTTTCCGGACCGCTCTTCTATGCAGAAGGGAAATATCTGCTGTTTATTGAGAGATGCTCCCTGTAAGGAATTTACCACTTGCAGCTGAAATTGCAAAAGACCCCACCCCTTGCATCAGGTAAATTAATGCCTCCTATGATTAGGACTTCTCCCTTTAAAGCCATTTTAGTGATGTCCAACAATAGATTCCTGTCCAAATCCTGCCCCAGGCCACGTGGTCTAGAGATCACCCCAATGCGAATAATGTCCTTTTTCACGATTTCTGTGGTGACCAAAAGGGCCTGATTTGTCTTCAATATTTTGTATTAATTGAAGTAGCATTTATGCTTTTTTCCCACATACATTGCTACCCTTCCTCCTACACTGACCATTCTATCCTTCCTAAATAAATTGTATCCTGGTATAGCTATGTCCCAGTCATGATTCTCATTGCACTATGACTCTGTAATTGCCACAATATCCAGGTTATCCCTGGTCATTATCACAATTAGCTCTGTAATTTTGTCTCCTAATCTCCTAGCATTTGCACACATAGCTTTAAGAATTATGTCTGTGCATCTGTTATTAGTAACCATGTCCAGACAGTACAAAATAAATGACAAGTTTAAAGTTGAAATTACCTGTTTGGTGATGTTGTTCAGTATTTGGTATTTGTTTTTTTAACTAATCAGGAATCACAAACTGTCCTTTACACCACGACTACACCTCACTAAATGAAAAGATATAGTAAACATGACCACAAATGGCCAAATAGGTCTACTATATACAAGGAGTTTTTTAATACCTGCATCATCTAACAAAATGAAGGTTATTTAATAAATGGTTGCTAAACTGAGAAATTTAGATCCCATACAAATTAGGCGCTTTACAAAAAACACACTACTACTTATATATGATCCCTAAAAACTTCTGCTTGTTACTTTTAATAACACTATAGTGATGTGTGTAATAACTCTCTTCATCTGATGTTTGTCATGGATAACCTTGTGTTATAAACACCCAAATGAGAACTGGGATGATGGCAGAGGATGGTGTAGAATAAGAGATTGCTGTAGTGACTGAGCAATGAGAATATGTTACTTCTGTAATAAGTGTTTATTACTCACCTGTGCTGATATCTGTAGGGATCTCCTCCTCCTTATACTGCTGATCACCCCTCACATACGTCTCTTCTTCTCCCTCTGTATCTTCTGTCATCATATCAGTCGCATATGTCTTTTCTTCTCCCTCTGTATCTTCTGCCTTTATATCAGTCACATACGTCTCTTCTTCTCCCTCTGTATCTTCTGTCATCATATCAGTCGCATACGTCTCTTCTTCTCCCTCTGTATCTTCTGCCTTTATATCAGTCACATACGTCTCTTCTTCTTCCTCTGTATCTTTTGCCTTTATATCAGTCACATACGTCTCTTCTTCTCTCCTTATATCTTCTGCCTTTATATCAGTCACATACGTCTCTTTTTCTTCCTCTATATCTTCTGCCTTTATATCAGTCACATATGTCTCTTCTTCTCTCCTTATATCTTCTGCCTTTATACGAGAAAGACGTTCTACCTAAATAACCCAAAAAAATCTGATTTTGGTACTTACCGATAAATTAATTTCTCTGAATCCTCTAGGGGACACTGGAGTCTTATACAGTAGGGGTGTGAAGCTTGCAACCGGAGGTGTGGCACAATCTAAAATTAGCATTGTCTGCACAGCTGGCTCATCCCCCTTCACATCCCTCCTCCATCAGTTTGAAAAATTTGACTGAGAGAATAGGACATGATACTATAGGACTTGGCGAGGAACCGAACCGTACAACAAAGCAAACAGCATCCAAGAAACTCTTAACAGAAAAACCAACGCTGTTTGCACGAACTGTTTGAACAAGAACTTTGAACACAGCAGGTTGACAGCACCGAGGCGGGCGTCCAGTGTCCACTAGAGGATTCAGAGAAATGGATTTATCGGTAAGTACCAAAACCCTCTTTTATCTTTCATCCACTAGGGGACACTGGAGTCTTATACAGTAGGGGACGTCCCAAAGTTATCCCCAAGGGAGGGAGTGCTGTCGATGGCCTGCAAAACTAAACGTCCGAACTTAGAATTTCCGGACGCCAAGGTATCAAACCTGTAAAAGTTTGCGAATGTGTGGGCTGAAGACCACGTTGTCGCTCTGCAAAATTGAGTAGTGGAAGCACCTCGAATAGCCGCCCATGAGGCACGCACTGATCTGGTATTATGAGCACCAGTCTGAACTGGAAACTGCTTACCACAGGAAATATTAGCTTGCCGATTGGCAAAGCTATTCCATCTAAACAAAGACTGCCTAGATGCTGGCCAACCATTCTTTGGACCAAACCAATGGTCCGACCTTCTAAAGGACGACGTAACTTGTAGTATATTCGTAAGCTCGGACAACATCCAAAGACACGTCCCCATCTGCGAATCCCTGAAAGGATGGGACCACAATCGGTTGGTTTACCTGAAACCCCGAAACGACCTTAGGAAGAAAATCCGCTCATGTACGGAGTTTGGCCTTATCCTTCTGTAAAATTAACAAAGGACTCTAACCTGATAGGGCTCCTTACACCGAAACCCTTCCGGCCGAAGCCAAGGCAAGTAATAACGTGACCTTTCAAGAGAGATATTGCAGGTCTGTTCTTTCCAACGGCTCAAAAGATGGTGATCTCAAAAATTCCAACTACAAATCTAAGTCCCTCTGCGCAGTGGGAGGACGGAAAGGAGGTTGTATCCTCAGAACCCCCTGTAAAAAGGTTTAAACCTCTTCTAAGGACGCTAACCGCTGTTGAAATAGGATGGAGAGAGCCGAAACTTGAACCTTCAAGGAACCTAGTCTTAGTCCTTCACCTAGACCAGCTGGAGTGAAAAGTAGAAGTCTGGGTAAGTGGACGTTCGTCTAATTCTACCCATGTTCCTAACACCAGTCCATGTACTTCTTCTAATGTCTGCAGTCGTACATGGGTGTCACCGGCTTTCGAGCAGCGATCATCTTTAGGAATAGCCATTCTTGGTATCCCTCTCACTCTTAAGATCCGGGTCTCAACAGCCACGCCATTAAACGTAGCCTGTTCAGGTCTGAGTGGAGGAACGGCCCCGATATAGCTGGTCCTCCCTTCGAGGTAACCGCCAAGGGTCCTCCGCTAGTATCCCCCGTAAGTCCGAGTACCAACCTCTACAGGGCCAACTTGGTGCTATGAGAATTGTCCATATTCGCTCTCGTATTACCCCTTTTTGGAGAATTCGGGGTATGAGTGGGAAAGGCGGAAAAATGTAAACCCTTCTGTAACACCAAGGAAGTGTCAGCGTGTCCATTTCCTCTGCTGCTGGATCTCTTGTCCTGGACACATACCTGGGCAGCTAATGATTTTGTCGAGACGCCATCAGGTCCACCTGAGGTAGACACCATCTACTCACCATCATGTCGAAGATCTGTGTAAGCACCGCTCGCCTGGATGCAGTCCTGGCGACTGTGATAATCTGCTTTCCGGTTCACTGTTGACCACTGACTATATCTTCAGCTAAGGGAAGCGAATTGTAAACTGCTTCTCAGTTCGAGAATGGTTATGGGTAACCCGCTCTCCAGTAAAGTCCATTTGCCCTGAAAGTGATGGGTCTCTAGGACAGCTTCCCCAACCTCTGAGACTGGCATTTGTTGGGAGAATTCTCCAATCCTAAATTCCAAATTCTTGCCTGCTGCAAGGTTTTAGTGGAACGACCACCCAATTAAGGAGATCCGTATCTCTTGTGGAAATCGGATCCTTCGATGCAGGAGCCAGTGTTACCCTGGTCCCTGAGCAGTAACGTTCATTGGGAATGGTCGTAAGTGAAGTCAGCTGTACTAGAGAGCCTTGAAAGACGTCACTATCATCCCAAGAAGTTGCACAGAGAGGTGCAGGGAGACCGTCTGTGTCCTCAGTACCTGAGTCACTAGCCTCTGTAGGTCCTGGATCTTGTTCTCTGGTAAGAAAGCCCTCAATCTTACTGTGTCCAAGATGAGATATAGGAATGGAATCCGTTGCATTGGTCTGAGGTTAGGTTTCTGGAAATTCACCATCCACCCATGTTGAATGAGAAGTTGATAAGATGTCTGAGCATCCTTGATGAGTCGTTCTTGAGAGGAGGCTTTGATCAGGAGATCGTCTCAATCCTGCCACCATTACTGCCATGATCCTCGTAAAAGAGTCCTGGGGCTGATGATAGACCGAATGGTAGGACCCTTCATTTGGAAAGGATCCTGCACCAGTGCAGATCTTAAGTAAGCTTGGTGGGGGGTCCAAATCGGAATATGCAGGAATGCATCCCTTATGTCCATGGATACCATTAACTGTCCTAGTTCCAAACCTGCAATAACTGACTGTTATTTTATGAGCGTCCTTTGAAGCCTGGCACAGATAAGCAGCTAATTCTCCAATATGCTCTGCTACTGAGAAACCTCCTCCATGCTACCTATTCACGCCCAGTCCATGTGACAATGTGCTGGTACAAAAATTGCTTTTGTTGCAGTGTGCGACCTGACATATCCTTTAAGGTGGTCACGCTAGGCCTAGGTGACATTGCCTTGTTTGAAAATGCCCAGTAGGCCATTTAACCATTACACTTTTTGATACAGGATTCTTAAATTCAAACCTCCTTGGCACTTGAAAGCATTTATAAGGCTGCTTCCAAGCATTCGCCATCTGAGTCTGGAGAGTTCTAGGAATAGGGAGCACTACTGGCAACGATTGTGGGATACGAATCAATCGAAAACTCTCTGTATCCTTAACTTCTTACTCCCTGAAGTTTAGGGTCTCTATAACCGCTTCTATAAGGGAATCTAAACTCCTGATCTAAGGCAGACTTAAGTATCTTGCCTCTTTATCTATAATAAGACCTTCTTCCTCCTTCGTGTAAGATGAGGATGGTTCTCTTAATCGACTTGTTCGCATTACTTTATGCTTGCGCAGGAGGGATTAATTTAAATCAGAAATTCCTCCATAGTCTTTGAGAATCCCTCAGTCCTTTCCGACTGCTGTTTGCGGGATTCTGACATTTCCTTTGAAATACCTGTTAGGGCTTGCTCCCATGACCTTGGCGGAGCCTTCCTCCCGTGCTGGATGCCCTTAACTAGACAGGCAACGCATACCCAGGAGCCGCTCACCCTTGCTCATCTTACTACATTTTGTGGAAACATAATAAGTCTTAGTGTTGGCGACATTTGAAGCCGTACCCCATAGAGCGCTCCTCAGTGCTTCCCCCCCTTTATAATAGGAACAGAAAGACGGTAATGGGTGATGGGAGTAAAGGTACACTGGATCCCCCTAGCTGGATCTTTCTAAACACTACACAAAAAACAAAAAATAACAATTTATAATAATAATATCACCAGCCTCGTTGCAACCCTCACACACCCAACTGTATTTCAGTTCTGAGGTCGGGGTTGTGATCCAGTCGTTCCCATCATTTCATCGGGATCTTTTGTTTAGAAGTCCCTTGAAAATCTAAAGCATAAAAATGCCTGTCAGAATCCATTGAAAATCCATTGCAGCAGAGTCCTAAATACAAATGTCCAGTAGAGGGAGCAGTTGCTCTATTATAATAACCCGTCCCTCTGCTCTGACCGGCCAGGAAGCCTGTCTATTCTAATGGTAATAACGCCTGAGAGAGTCCTAAATACAAATGTCCAGTAGAGGGAGCAGTTGCTCTATTATAATAACCCCTCCCTCTGCTCTGACCGGCCAGGAAGCCCGTCTATTCTAAAGGTAATAACGCCTGAGAGAGTCCTAAATACAAATGTCCAGTAGAGGGAGCAGTTGCACTATTATAATAACCCGTCCCTCTGCTCTGACCGGCCAGGAAGCCCGTCTATTCTAAAGGTAATAACGCCTGAGAGAGTCCTAAATACAAATGTCCAGTAGAGGGAGCAGTTGCACTATTATAATAACCCGTCCCTCTGCTCTGACCGGCCAGGAAGCCCGTCTATTCTAAATGTAATAACGCCTGAGAGAGTCCCAAATACAAATGTCCAGTAGAGGGAGTAGTTGCTCTATTATAATAACCCGTCCCTCTGCTTTGACCGGACAGGAAGCCCGTCTATTCTAAAGGTAATAACGCCTGAGAGAGTCCTTTTGGCGCCTCTATTCATTTAAAAATGGCTGCCATTTATTTAATAAATATGTATTATTATAGCTTCTGGGTCCTTCCTAGGGTCACTCTACCCCCTTACCGGCTGCCCCAGGCCGGACTTACTAGCAAGAGGATCAGTTTCTATTAATTTCCCCCTTTGTAGTCACCCTCAGCCCTCCGCTGGCGGCGGGAAGGGACGAGAGATCATCTGAGCGGGCAGTGGACGCACTTCCCAAGCGCCCGTAGTGTGTGTGATGCTGCTACTGACAGGCGCTGGCAGTGGGAAAGGGCGAGAGACCATTTCAGCGTGCGGCGGGAGGTCAGTGCGCGTCCCCGCTGTATGTGAGGATGCTGCCGCTGACAGCCGCGATGCGTCTCCCTCCGATGTAGAGGGGGGGCCGGGGGGGGGGGGGGCTGACATGCAGCGGGAGTAGAAGCCGGCCAGGGAGTGTTTGAGCCCGCGCTGTGTGTATAAAAGAAGTCGGGCGGCGGGGGAGCTGCGCTGCTAGTCTGACAGGACTTAAGTTACAGGAAGCCTGGAGGCAGCAGCGTGCACACTGGCCAGATAATAATAATAATCATTTTTTAAACCTTAAGTTGTGGGAATTGGAAGGAGTCTGCTAATAGCCTCTGCCTTTCTATCTAAGGCCCATATTACCCACCAGTACTCACTGCCAATGGAAATGCTGACTCTGTGCTCCGGATTTTCCATAGAGAGATGCAGATCCCTTTATATGGGATCATTGTCTCTCTAATTCAAAGGCTTTTGTCCCCCTTTTCATTAGGTTGACGCAGCCTGAGTTTTCTGTAATGTTACCTCCTAGGCACAATTTTTCAAACCGAGGGAGGAGGGATGTGAAGGGGAGGAGCCGGCTGTGCAGACAATGCTAATTTTACATTGTGCCACAGTTCCGGTTGCAAGCTTTAGACCCCTACTGTATAAGACTCCAGTGTCCCCTAGTGGATGAAAGAGAAATACAATGGCATTTACATAATGTTTGATTAAATTGAGGTGATACAGTATAATATCAGTGTATAAAACACACAGCTCCTCTACAGATCATATAGTGACAGTCACATTGGTATATTGGGGAGACCCTAAATCCCACCTACCTGATCCTCCTGTGGGATCCTGTGATTCTCCTCTGTACAATCCTGGGAATACAGAGGACGGGGACATCTCTCTGGGGTATCTCTGTTACTGGGCCCATCTGTAGGAGACACACAGTGACTGAGTACAGTGTATATATGTGATTATCAGGTGATGTGTGTATATAGGGGCCCCCATACCTGCTCTCCCCTGTACAATACATGACAGTCTCCTCTTACCCAGTGATGTGAGGGGCCGGTGATTCTCCATCATCACGTCCTTGTACAGACCCCTGTGTTCCTCTATGTACTCCCCCTCCTGCATGGAGACATAGACAGTGACATCCTGACACCTTATAGGAACCTGACACACACAGTGATACAGTCATCACCCAGACACATCCCCCGGTGTTACAGTATAATGTCCCATTCCCAGCAGTCACCTCTCCAGTCATCACCCAGACACGTCCCCTGGTGTTACTGTATAATGTCCCATTGCCAGCAGTCACCTCTCCAGTCATCACCCAGACACGTCCCCTGGTGTTACTGTATAATGTCCTATTCCCAGCAGTCACCTCTCCAGTCATCACCCAGACACATCCCCTGGTGTTACTGTATAATGCCCCATTCCCAGCAGTCACCTCTCCAGTCATCACCCAGACACATCCCCTGGTGTTACTGTATAATGTCTCATTCCCAGCAGTCACCTCTCCAGTCAGCACCCAGACATACACCCCGGTGTTACTGTATAATGTTACATTCCCAGCAGTCACCTCTCCAGTCATCACTCAGACAAGTCCCCTGGTGTCACCTCTCCAGTCAGCACCCAGACATACACCCCGGTGTTACTGTATAATGTTACATTCCCAGCAGTCACCTCTCCAGTCATCACTCAGACAAGTCCCCTGGTGTTACTGTATAATGTCCCATTCCCAGCAGTCACCTTTCCAGTCATCACCCAGACACATCCCCTGGTGTTACTGTATAATGTCCCATTCCCAGCAGTCACCTCTCCAGTCATCACCCAGACACATCCCCTGGTGTTACTGTATAATGTCCCATTCCCAGCAGTCACCTCTCCAGTCATCACCCAGACACATCCCCTGGTGTTACTGTATAATACCCCATCCCCAGCAGTCACCTCTCCAGTCATCCCCCAGACACATCCCCTGGTGTTACTGTATAATGTCCCATTCCCAGCAGTCACCTCTCCAGTCATCACCCAGACACATCCCCTGGTGTTACTGTATAATACCCCATCCCCAGCAGTCACCTCTCCAGTCATCCCCCAGACACATCCCCTGGTGTTACTGTATAATGTCCCATTCCCAGCAGTCACCTCTCCAGTCATCACCCAGACACATCCCCTGGTGTTACTGTATAATGTCCTATTCCCAGCAGTCACCTCTCCAGTCATCACCCAGACACATCCCCTGGTGTTACTGTATAATGTCCAATTCCCAGCAGTCACCTCTCCAGTCATCACCCAGACACATCCCCTGGTGTTACTGTATAATGTCCAATTCCCAGCAGTCACCTCTCCAGTCATCACCTAGACACGACCCCTGGTGGTACTGTATAATGTCCCATTCCCAGCAGTCACCTCTCCAGTCATCACACAGACACATCCCCTGGTGTTACTGTATAATGATCCATTCCCAGCAGTAACCTCTCCAGTCATCACCCAGACACATCCCCTGGTGTTACTGTATAACGCCCCATACCCAGCAGTCACCTCTCCAGTCATCCCCCAGACACATCCCCCGGTGTTACTGTATAATGTCCCATTCCCAGCAGTGACCTCTCCAGTCATCCCCCAGACACATCCCCTGGTGTTACTGTATAATGCCTCATTACCAGCAGTCACCTCTCCAGTCATCACCCAGACACGTCCCCTGGTGTTACTGTATAATGTCCCATTCCCAGCAGTCACCTCTCCAGTCATCACCCAGACACGTCCCCTGGTGTTACTGTATAATGTCCTATTTCCAGCAGTCACCTCTCCAGTCATCACCCAGACACGTCCCCTGGTGTTACTATATAATGTCCCATTCCCAGCAGCCACCTCTCCAGTCATCACCCAGACACATTCCCTGGTGTTACTGTATAATGCTCCATTCCCGGCAGTCACCTCTCCAGTCATCACCCAGACACGTCCCCTGGTGTTACTGTATAATGCCCCTTTCCCAGCAGTCACCTCTCCAATCATCACCCAGACACGTCCCCCGTTGTTACTGTATAATGCCCCATTCCCAGCAGTCACCTCTCTAGTCAGCTGCTGAATGATCTTGTTGGCGAGTTCCAGGATCTTCTGGTCATTGTGTCTCTCATGTGTCAGTGAGTGAGGTGGAGGCACCGTGATGGGGCTCTGGGTTCTACTCAGTCCTCCTGAAACACGGGGATGGCTGCTGGGTGTCTCACACTTATTGGATGTCTTCTTCACTATTGTGTAATCCTGTGTAATGATGGAGACATCAAATATCAATATATACACTACCAGATCCCCTCACCTCCCCAGTCATGTCCTTGTATTATTACTATAGATATAAGTGACGTCACTATGAAGCTCCAAGATCCCTTAACCTCCTCAGTCATGTCCCTGTATTATTACTATAGATATAAGTGATGTCACTGTGAGGCTCCAAGACCCCCTCACCTCCCCAGTCACATCACTGTATCATTAATATAGATATAAGTGACCTCACTATGACGCTCCAATTCCCTCACATCCCCAGTCATGTCCTTGTATAATTACTTTAGATATAAGTGATGTCACTGTGACGCTCCCAGACCCCCTCACCTCCCCAGTCATGTCCCTGAATTATTACTAAATATATAAGTGATGTCACTGTGACACTCCCAGATTCACTCACCTCCCCAGTCATGTCCGTTTTATTACTATAGACAAAAGTGACATCACTGTGACGCTCCCAAACCCCTCACCACCGCAGTTATGTCCCTGTATTAATACTATAGATATATGTGACGTCAAAGTGATGCTCCCAGATCCCTTCACCTCCCCAGTCATGTCCTTGTATTATTACTATAGAGATAAGTGATGTCACTGTGACACTCCCAGATCACCTCACCTCCCCTGTCATGTCCATGTGTTATTACTATAGATATGTGACATCACTGCATCGCTACCAGATCCCCTTCCCTCCCCAGTCATGTCCCTGTATTTACTATAGATATGTGATGCCACTGTGACGATCCCAGATCCCCTTACCTCCCCAGTCATGCCCCTGTGTTATTGCTATAGATATGTGACATCACTGCGCCACTCCCAGATCCCCCCACCTCCGTAGTCAAGTCCCTGTATTATTACTATAGATATGTTACTTATCAGTAACGCTTCAAAATCCTCTCACCTCCCCAGTCATGTCCCTGTATTATTACTATAGATGAGTGACGTCACTATGAAGCTCCAAGATCCCATCATCTCCCAAGTCAAGTCCCTGTATTATTACTATAGATATAAGTGATGTCACTGTGATGGTCTAAGACCCCCTCACCTCCCCAGTGACATCCCTGTATTATTACTATAGATGTGACCTCACTGTGATGCTCTGATTCCCTCACCTCCCCAGTCATATCCCTGTATTATGACTATAGATATTAGTGATGTCACAGTGACGCACCCAGATCCCTTCACCTACCCAGTTATGTCCCTGTATTATTACTATAGATATAAGGTCCCAGTGATGCTCCCAGATCCTATCACCTCCCCAGTCATGTCCCTGTATTATTACTATAGATATAAGTGATGTCACTGTGACACTCCCAGATACCCTCACCTCCCCAGTCATGATCCTGTATTATTACTATAGATCAGTGGTTCTCAAACTTGGTCCTCAGGACCCCACACAGTGCATGTTTTGCAGGTAACCCAGCAAGTGCACAGGTGTATTAATTACTCACTGACACATTTTAAAAGTTCCACAGGTGGAGCTAATTATTTCACTTGTGATTCTGTGAGGAGACCTGCAAAACATGCACTGTGTGGGGTCCTGAGGACCGAGTTTGAGAACCTGTGCTATAGATATAAGGTCACTGTGATGCTCCCAGATCCCCTCACCTCCCCAGTCATGTCCCTGTATTATTACTATAGATATAAGGTCACAGTGATGCTCCCAGATCCCCTCACCTCCCCAGTCATGTCCCTGTATTATCACTATAGATATAAGGTCACTGTGACGCTCCCAGATCCCCTCACCTCCCCAGTCATGTTCCTGTATTATTACTATAGATATAAGGTCACTGTGACACTCCCAGACCCCCTCACCTCCCCAGTCATGTTCCTGTATTATTACTATAGATATAAGGTCACTGTGACACTCCCAGATCCCCTCACCTCCCAAGTCATGTCCCAGTATTATTACTATAGATATAAGGTCAATGTGACGCTCCCAGATCCACTCACCTCCCCAGTCAGCAGGTAGATGATCTCCAGGGTGATATTTATTATCCTCTCAGTCCTGTGACTCCAGTCCTTGTCCATCCTCGGTGAGTCAGAGAGAATACAGAACATGTGATGTGTAATAAAGACTCCGTTCCCCACAGCTGGAGTTCCTGGAATAAATATAATACATAAAACATATTGCACATGTAACATAGTAAATATGGAATAGAGTGGCCATTAAGTCTCCTATTTCCCCGCAGCCATAGAGTCCTGGTCAGTGTCTCCGAGGTTCCTGTGACCCAGCCCCATAAGGCTGTACTGCATAGTGGGCCTGATCTAGAGTGTAGCGCTATTGTGGGTGGAGTCACAATGAGCTGATGTTCGGTACACCGCTCATGTGCAGGACCCATACGGAGCATGTGCTCTATGTGTCCTGAGTTGTCAGACGAGTATGGCTGCAGCCATGAAGTGGTGTAAGGGTGAGAATTGGTTGTGAAGGGACAGGGTCTCCTGAGGGAAATTTCATGGCCTCATTCATGGAGCTGCAGCTTACAGTCTCCGTGACCTCAGGTTTCACACATCCAGCTGATGGTGTAGCAGAGGTGGCAGGAGACAGGCAGGGGAAAGGCGGCAGGAGACAGGCATGGGAAAGGTGGCAGGAGACAGGCAGTGGAAAGGTTGCAGGAGACAGGCAGGGGAAAGGTGGCAGGAGACAGGCAGGGGAAAGGCGGCAGGAGACAGGCAGGGGAAAGGCGGCAGGATACAGGCATGGGAAAGGCTGCAGGAGACAGGCAAGGGAAAGGTTGCAGGAGACACACAAGGGAAAAGGTGGCCGGAGACAGGCAGGGGAAAGGCGGCAGGAGACAGGCAGGGGAAAGGCGGCAGGAGACAGGCACGGGAAAGGCGGCAAGAGACAAGCAGGGGAAAGGCGGCAAGAGACAGGCAGGGGAAAGGCGGCAGGAGACAGGCAAGGGGAAGGCGGCAGGAGACAGGCAGGGGGAAGGCGGCAAGAGACATTATTTGTTCTCAGGAGATTGAATAATTTCTTAATCATTTGTAATAAAAGTTAAGTTTTATTCTTTGAGAATATCTCATTATTTCTTCACAAGAGTGAGCCCACAAAGAAGTCTACTTTTTTTCTCTTGTCACTGTGGCACTCCCAGGTCCCCCTCACCTCCCCAATCATGTCCCTGTATTATTACTATAGATATTAGTGATGTTACTGTGACATTCCCGGATCCTCTTACCTTCCCAGTCATGTCCCTGTATTACTGTAGATATAAGTGATGCCACAGTGACGCTCCCAGATTCCCTCACCTTCCCAGTCATGTCCCAGTATTACTATAGATATAAGTGATGTCACTGTGACACTCCCAGATCCCCTCACCTCCACAGTCATGTCCATGTATTATTTCTATATATATAAGTGACGTCAAAATGACTATCCCAGACCTCATAACCTCCGCAGTCATGTCCCTGTATTATTTCTATATATATAAGTGACATCAGAGTGACTATCCCAGACCTTCTCACCTCCCCAATCATGTCCCTGTATTATTACTATAGATATAAGTGATGTCACAGTGACACTTCCAGGAGTGTGATATACATTTGCTTCATACTGCTCCAATTATCATCTGTTACACATGCCAGGGATATTATGGTCCTTGCTTTAATATATCCTAGAATTTGAGCAATATTTTCAATCCCCACAATTACATATAATAAAATTATTAATAATAATAATAATAATAACAACGACACTAAAGGCTGCACCCCAGTATAAAAATAATAACATGTCTTTATTAACAGGAAACCACAGGTTGCTCCTCCTCTATAATAATAATAATAGGACACCACAGGCTACTCCCCCTGTATAATAATAATAATAATAATAATAATAATAGGACACCACAGGCTGCTCCTCCTGTATAATAATAATAATAATAATAATAGGACACCACAGGTTGCTCCTCCTGTATAATAATAATAATAATAATAATAATAATAATAAAAGGACACCACAGGCTACTCCCCCTGTATTATAATATAGTGTTCACTCTAGGATATTTTTAGGGCAGGGTGCTGAGCATTGAAGAGGGCACATTTTTATTTTGAAGGGCACATTTTTGATGTGACGCTTTTCACACAAAGCATAGCGTATATGTTTATAGTTTTTGTACATACATTTTGCCTTTAGTAAATCATATACCCATACATACATATAAGACCCCTAACATCTATACTGAGAAACATACTGTATATGTCCAGTCTTCTATGTGTTATAAAACAGAAAAGTTAAACAATGGGTTAAAATATATAGGAAAAAAATAAGTCTGTTCTACTGGGGAAATACTGTAAGCAGTACATGCTCACTGCTTACCCTGTTCTTTCCCTCTTTATCAGAGTTCTGTGTTAGTTACAGTGCCTCCTCTGCCTTCCAGTTCACTAAGAATAGAAATTGTGTTTCAATGTCAGAGGTGGTCAGGGAGCAGACGACAACATTGTAACCTGCGCTCTGACTGCTGCATTCTGTATACAAGGGGGCGATTTATGGTCCTGCAGGGTGCACCGAGAAAGGGCAGGGGGCAGCACCCTGCTGAAACAGCCTAGAAGGAACACTATAATAACAGGACACCACAGGCTGCTCCATCTGTATAATAATAACAGGACACTGCAGGCTGCTCACCCTGTATAATAATAATAACAGGACACCACAGGCTGCTCACCCTGTATAATAATAATAACAGGACACCACAGGCTGCTCACCCTGTATAATAATAATAACAGGACACCACAGGCTGCTCACCCTGTATAATAATAATAATAATAACAGGACACCACAGGCTGCTCACCCTGTATAATAATAACAGGACACCACAGGCTGCTCACCCTGTATTATAATAACAGGACACCACAGGCCGCTCACCCTGTATAATAATAATAACAGGACACCACAGGCTGCTCACCCTGTATAATAATAATAATAATAATAATAATTACAGGACACCACAGGCTGCTACTCCTGAATTATAATAATAATAATAATAATAATAATAATAATAATAATAATGACAGGACACCACAGGCTGCTCACCCTGTATAATAATAACAGGACACCACTGGCTGCTCACCCTGTATAATAATAATAATAATAATAATAATAATAATAATAATTACAGGACACCACAGGCTGCTACTCCTGTATTATAATAATAATAATAGAACACCAGAGACTGCTCTCCTGTATAATAATAACAACAACAACAACAACAACAACAACAACAACAAGACACTACAGGCTGCTCCCCTGTATAATAATAATAATAAAAATAATAATAATAATAACAGGACACCACAGGCTGCTCACCCTGTATAATAATAATAATAATAATAATAATTACAGGACACCAAAGGCTGCTACTCCTGTATTATAATAATAATAATAATAATAATAATAAAATACCAGAGACTGCTCCCCTGTATAATAATAACAGCAACAACAACAGGACACTACAGGCTGCTCCCCTGTATAATAACAACAACAACAACAGGACACTACAGGCTGCTCCCCTGTATAATAATAACAACAACAACAACAACAACAACAACAGGACACTACAGGCTGCTCCCCTGTATAATAATAATAATAATAATAACAACAACAACAACAGGACACAACAGGCTGCTCCCTCTGTATAGTAATAATAATAACAGGACACCACAGTCCGCTCCCCCTGTATTATTATAATAATAATAATAATAATAATAATAATAGGATTTTAATACCTACCGGTAAATCCTTTTCTCTTAGTCCGTAGAGGATGCTGGGGACTCTGTAAGGACCATGGGGTATAGACGGGATCCGCAGGAGACATGGGCACACTATAAGACTTTGAATGGGTGTGAACTGGCTCCTCCCTCTATGCCCCTCCTCCAAACTCTAGTTAGAGAACTGTGCCCAGGGAGACGGACATTTTCGAGGAAAGAATTCATTGTTTAAACACGGCGAGTGTCATACCAGCTCACACCATGAACATACCGCAGAACGTGGCATTCAATAGAACACCAGCCAACGGCATGAACAATACACAGCCACATGCTGAGAGAATATGTAACACAACTAGGGGTAAATTTACTAAGGTGCGAGATTTTTAGAACTGGTGATGTTGCCCATGGCAACCAATCAGATTCTTCTTACCATTTTTCTAGCTGCTTCTAGCAGATAATAGATATAATCTGATTGGTTGCCATGGGCAACATCACCAATTCTAAAAATCTCCCACCTTAGTAAATTTACCCCATAGTGTGTCAACACAACCAATAATAAGACACCGCATGCCATGGCATGAACAACATCAGCAACAGCCTGACAGAAAAGAAACACCACAATAGTGTAACCATAACCAATAACTGCAGATACAGTACGCACTGGGACGGGCGCCCAGCATCCTCTACGGACTAAGAGAAAAGGATTTACCGGTAGGTATTAAAATCCTATTTTCTCATACGTCTTAGAGGATGCTGGGGACTACGTAAGGACCATGGGGTTTATACCAAAGCTCCAGACCAGGCGGGAGAGTGCGGACAACTCTGCAGCACCGATTGAGCAAACATGAGGTCCCCATCAGCCAGGGTATCAAACTTGTAGAGCTTAGCAAAAGTGTTTGAACCCGACCAAGTTTCCGCTCTGCAAAGTTGAACCGCCGAGACTCCTCGGGCATCCGCCCAAGAGGAGCCCACCTTCCTAGTAGAATGGGTCACCACCGAATTCGGTAACGGCAATCCAGCCGTAGAACGAGCACGCCGAATCGGATCACAGATCTAGTGTGTAACCGACTGCAGATACGCAGGCGCCCCAATCACGCTGGGAGCATACCGGACAAACAGAGCCTCTGTTTCCCCAATCTGGGCCAAATTGGCGACATAAATATTCAAAGCCCTGGCTACATCGAGAGACTTTGAATCAGCCAATGTTTAAGTAACCACAGGCATCAAATAGGCTGGTTTCTGTGAAACACCGAAACCACTTTTGGCAGAACTATTATCCGAGTTCTCAATTTCGCTCTATCCACCTGGAAGATCAAACAGGGGCTCTTGTGAGACCCAGCCGCTACTTCTGACACCCGCCTTGCGGACGCCAAAGCCAAAAGCATGACCACTCTCCAAGAAATACATTTTTAACACAACCTTTCATAAACGTTCCAATCATTGTGACACAAGAAAACGCAACACCACGTCAAGGTCCCACGGTGCCATTGGGGGCACAAATGGAAGTTGGATGTGCAGTACTCCTTCCACGAAGGTCCGAAATTCCAGAAAGGTCGCCAATTCTTTCTTGAAAGAAAATGCATAAGGCCAAAACCGCACTTGAATGGAGCCTAACTCTAGGCCTGCACCCACACCTGCTTGCAAAGAATGGAGAAGAAAGACCCAGCTGAAGCTTCCGTAGTAGCTTTCTTGGATTCACACCAAGACACATATTTTCTCCAAACACGGTGGTAAGGCTTTGCTTCTTTTCTAGCCTGAAGAAGAGTGGCAATGACGTCACTGGGAATACCCTTTCTGGCTAGGATATGGCATTCAATCGCCACGCCGTCAAACGCAGCCGCAGTAAGTCTTGATACACGGCCGGATCTTGCTATAACAGTTCCTCATGTAGAGGAAGAGGCCAGGGATCTTCTATGAGTAAATCTTGAAGAACTGGATACCAAGCCCTCCTTGTTTAGACCGTAACAATGAGGATCGCCTGAACCTTTGTTCTTCTTATGTTTATCACCTTCAGTAGAGTGATAACGGACGGGACACATAGACCGACTGAAAACACCCAAGGTGTCTCGAGGACGTCCACTGCTATAGCTTGATTGTCCCCTGACCTGGAACAATATACCTGAGGTCTCTCGATGAGGCGAGATGCCAACATGTCCAAGTGAGGCACTCCTCAAAGACTTGTCACTTCAGCGAAACTTCTCGATGACGACAGTATTTCTCCCGGATGGAGATCGCGTCTGCAGAGGAAACTATTTCTCCGTCATTCACATCCGGAACTAAGACTGCTAATATAGCATTTACCAGTCTTTTCACCCAGCAGAAAACTTTTACGGCATCTGCCATTGCCGCTTTGCTCCTTGTTCCGCCTAGCGGCTTACTAACACCACTGCTGTCAAGTCGTCCAACAGAATTAACACGTGCAGATCACTAAGCATATGTTTACTGAAAATAGCTCTTAATTCAAGAAAGCTTATTGCAGACAAGCTTCCCAGCTTGACCTTTTCCTCTGGAAATACTTCCCTTGCAAGGACTGCTCCCCAGTATCGGAGATCTGCATGCATGGACACCAGGATCTCATCCTGGATTCCGAACCTTCGTCCCTCTAGGAGGTGAGAACTGAGCAGGCACCCCAGGAGCGATATCCTGGCCATTAGGATTATATTCTGGCGCATGTGCAGGTGAGATTCGGACCACATTTCCAACTGGCCCCGTGAAATCCACTCTGGCATTTGACCTGCTCACCGAAAAGCCTCTTAGGCCGCACCATCTTCTTCATCAACGGAACATAATGATGGATTGTCACTGCAAATCTGATCCGACTCCGGATCCGCAGACCTCTTTCCACAGGAAAACACAGAGAACTTCAACCGTTTCGTATCTACTCTGATACCCACCTCCGACGTCTACGTCGTTGGGAAAACAGCCATTCCCTGTGTTGAAGAACACTCAGAGAGAAACAACGATTTGCACTTGTGTCTTGACCTCGCCTTAATCAGGAGAGTGTCCCAGTACAGAATAACAATGGCTCTCACTAGTGAAAGAATACCATCCTACTGCCATCACTCCGGTGAAATGGCAAAGACAGTCCTGGATATCAACCCAGATAAGCTGAATGCAGAGAACAATGCATTTAACCCCTTTCTACCTTTACGTGCTGGAGCTCCCTGGCCTGAGAGATTCCATCCTGTAGTTCAACTTCGTAAGGAGAAATCTCTGTTTTCCTATTTTTTTTTTTTTACCAGGGACTGCAGGACAATGCCCTGACCTTGAAGCAACTCTGGTATGGCATCCGTACTACCTCCCCTTCCAGAGGGGAAACGGCAAGATCTATTTGAAAAATCAGTGAGGGAAACCATCTGTAAACGCCAGTATGTCCGCCTTTGGATTCTATAATTAACTCACAGGTCCAAGTCCATTCCCGGACTGACTGAAGAGTAGTAGACGAGTTCCACCGGAGTGGCCTCCAGCCAGATAGACCCAGCGACATGCGGTGGATGTGGTAGAAACAGAAAACGACATCCGCTTCTGCGAACCTGACAAGGCTGCAGAACTCTTACCTTTTCACCTTCCACAATCTGCACCGAAAGGGAAAAAAGAACGGTATCGAACCAGTTGAAATGACTGCATCCCACAGTAGCATACGTCACCAACCATGGTTAGAGAATCTAACTCACGAAGTTATACTTACCAGTGGTATCCGCCAACATTGACTGAACTGAGGCCTCCCCAAACAGCGGTACACCGTCCCAGGGAAACACTGCAGTATCTCTCGGAGTCAGCCTCAGCATTCCCCCGGCCACACCTCCTGCAGTTGCACGGCAGCCTGCCGCCATGTTATAGAGAGGAACCAACATAAGACACACACCCTCTCTCTTTAGGGTAATTCTATCGGATGCCTTTCCGAATATAAACACTCCCCCATGTGCATGTAATGCAAATAACTCCAAAGCATAGAAATAAAATATCACTTAGCTTCCTGCGTACGATCCTTTATGACAGGGCCCCGTGTCGACAAGGAGTTGACTTTTACAGTATTCTATCTATGGCGGGAAAAATAATAAACATTCGGACTCCTTGTGAGGATCTGAGACCAACTCGTCACGGCCGACCTAGAGCTTTATCAACAGAGCGACCAGCACATGAGAAGGAATACTTTTACTTCAGCATTCATTGGAAATCATAATATGAGTATACATAATGTAATACACACATATCCTATATATATATATATATATATAAAGTTCCTGTAAAGAGTGCACTCACCAGACGGGTACTGTAGCCAACAGGGTTTTATTAGGACATAGTTTCCATTATCATGCCGACGTTTCGGTCCTTAATAGGACCTTTGTCAAGGTTCAAAGACTACCCATACAGCTTATCTATATATAGCCTTCACCATAATTGTACAGTATGCAAGAAAACCCGACACAGAACATATATAATACAAAAGACATATATAACATACACACACACAGAATACTTAATACAGTGTATAGTCAGGCCCACTTACATTTTTCAGTATACCGCTCATCCATCCCGTGTCTTAACCGGGAGGATCGTTGCACATTACTTCCCGCCGCGATGATTATCGTTGAACCGCACGCTGGAGAAGGCGGAAGTGCTCTTTGGAACGCACCCACGTGTTACCATCACGTGGTGATCACAACTTCCGTTTTCATTAGTATCGCGATTAGTACATTGCGTATACGACAACACGTCATGTGACCCACTCGTCAAATAGCCACGACTGTGGGGTCACCTAGCAACCGAAGTACTATACTTATGTTTATATGGTAAAATGTATGGCAACTATGAATCAGTATACCTCATTTAGATATATATTGCACATTGTAAGTGGGGCTGCAAGCCACTAGATAAAACGATTGCAGGCGAATAAACCACATTGGGATCAGATTACAGCATATTACTAATTATACATAATATGGATTTAGTACAGGGCTAGGTACCACAGACCGAAACATACTAGTAGATATGTAAGCTGAAAAAAATAAAAATAAAAATGAAATAGAGATAAATAGGCCTCATCTGGTACTGTCCAGGACCAATCCTTCAGAGAAAAATGCTGTAGTGTACTGCATCGTTAAGACCCTTTGGGTAGACAGTATCCAGTTTCTGTATCCAATATGCCTCACGGCGTAGAAGAGTCTTGGCACGATCACCACCCCTAGAAAGTGGTGCTATTCTGTCAATCACCATATATCTTAGGGCTGTCAATTGGTGTTGATGTTGAACAAAGTGACGTGCTACTGGTTTATCAGATCCACCAGTTTTTAATGCCAGTCTGATATTGGAGCGATGATTAGCAATTCGTTCACGGAACGACCTGATTGTTTTACCCACATATACAAGTGAGCATGGACATATCAGGATATAAATGATATAATCGGATGTGCATGTCAATCGATGTTGTATTGTTATCCGTCTACCATCATGCGGATGTGGGAAACTGTCCCCTGTTAACATACTTCTGCAAGTAGTACAATTTGGACACTTATAGCACCCCAATTTTTTGGTAGGTAGCCAATTATCACCTTCCTTGCCAACCGACTGAGCAGGACGCATCAGCATGTCCCGAAGGTTAGGTCCTCGTCTGTATGCAATCAAAGGTTGCTTTGGAAGTGTGTCTTTCAGCACCCCATCAGTAGCCACAATACCCCAATTCTTTTTGATAGCAGATCGTGTAGCAAAGCTACCAGTGTCATATGTAGTGAGAAACACAAACGGATTTTTACCGCACTCTGGCTCGGGTCTTCTGCCAATCTTATATCGGTGTTCAGCTGTTTTCAAACATCGATCGATAACATCAGGGTGATATCCCCTGTCCAGGAACCGGTGTTGCATTTCTGTAAGCTGACTTTTAAGTATCTCAGTGTCAGAGTTGTTCCTCATCACTCTAATGAACTGGGAAATTGGTAAGCTCTCTTTAAGTGGCTTTGGATGGTAGCTACTGTAATGTAAGAGTGTGTTTCGGTCAGTGGCCTTCCTGTACAGTTTAAATCCATAACCCCCATCTGTGGTGAACACGGTAACATCCAAGAAGTTAATACTTTTGGAATCACATTCCATGGTGAATCTGATTGGTGTATCCAACTGATTGAGGTGCGAAACCATACTCTCTAGTGCAGTTACACCTCCAGACCATATTAGGAATATATCGTCGATATAGCGTTTATAGTAACCGATACTACCCCCAAACATCGGTAATATGTAGTGTTGTTCATACTCATCCATGTATAAATTTGCATACGCCGGGGCTATGTTACTCCCCATCGCGGTCCCTGATGTCTGGAGGTAGTATCGGTCACCAAACTTAAAGTAATTACATGTCAACGTCATATCAAGTAGCTCCAGCAGAAATTCAATCGGTGGGTTGCGTTGTTGGATCTTCACTAATGCTTTCTTTACAGCAGCCATACCCGTTTGGTGGGGTATGACTGTGTAAAGTGAAGACACATCCATGGTCACAAGTAAGCAATCCTCACTATACTCAGTGATAGCTTTTAATCCAACAATAAAATCATTAGTGTCCTTGATGTAGCTCTCTATCTGTCTGACACATGGTTGCAAGTAGGTGTCAAGGTAGCGTGCAACTGGTTGAAATAATGATCCCCTGGCAGATATAATTGGTCTACCAGGGGGAGCATCAACACATTTATGCACTTTTGGTAAAGTGTACAAAATCGGACACACAGGAAACTCAGTATGCATAAAGGATGACACTGTTTCTGAAATGACACCCATACTGAGTGCCATTTTCAGCAATGTATCAAGTTTTTTCTTGAACAGAGGCATAGGATCACATTCAAGGGTCCTATAGGTGCATTCATCCCCCAACTGTCGTAATATTTCTCTATTGTATGCTACTGTATCCTGTAACACAACTGCCCCACCCTTGTCTGCTGGGCGTATCGTAATCATGGGATTGTCTCTTAATTGTTTGAGAGCAAGTCTTTCCATTTAATTGAGATTTGGTCTACCCTTAATCGAATTATTCATGGAGTCAGTCACCGATTGTTCCATCATACGTGTAAAGGTTTTAATATTGGTATTATTAGATGGAGGATCGTAGGTGCTTCTCTTTTTGAATACAAGATCAGGTATGTCACGTTTATTGTCCCCAAATTTTTCTTTGAGTCTTAATTTGCGTGCCAAACAGTAATTATCAATTTTCCACCTCATTGGGCTAAAATGTACTGTGGGAATAAAGGACAACCCTCGCGACAATACCTTTTCTTGTTCAGGACTTAATGCTACTGACGAAATATTGATTACTTCGCTCGTGGATTCTTCGGAGGTTTTTTTATGTTTTTTGTAGGACCCCCTCCTTGGGTGGGGCCTTTGATGTCTACCTGTGTCGGATCTAATTGCGAGCGGGTAGCCACCCGAGAAAAAGGAGGACGTTGATAGTTTCTCCGATCAGAATTATCTCTGTCTGAGCTAGAAGCAGTAGAATATTGGTCTAATTGGTATTGGCCTCTATTGGATCTAAATTCACGTGATCTACGGGGAGGGAAATCATTCCCTACCAACCATCCATAAACTCTATGATCACGATAATCTCTTTCCACTTTCTCAAGTTTGTTACGTTTAAAATTAATCAAATCTGTTTTATATTTATCTACTTGTGAATTTAGTTTCACGAGCCAGTCCTCAGTTTTATCACCTTTCAGTATACTTTCAAGCTGATCCTTGTTGGAACTCAAATCGTTCCTTACTTTCTTAAGCTCAACTCCTACCTCTTCAATTACCAATAACATAAGATCTAATGAACATTTGTTCAAGATCCCGCACCATCGGCTGCAGAATACCGGATTATTGCGACCGATGGTGGGGATATTACGCACCCGAAATCCACGTGGAATTTGTTTCTTCCGAAAATAATCGGAAAGAAACTGTCCATGTAGAAGTAAATCAATTTCCCGTTTATTGAAATTTAACAGTTTGTAATATACATCAATAGCTTTCTCTCCCGGGATAGCACCAAAGTCAGTCAAATTGAAAAGAAGACGCTCCGCGTCATCATCAGTATAGGACACCTGACCATATTCAGCGTTTGACAAGAGTTCAGGATTTACTAAATTTTCCATATCAATACCACAATAGCAATAAATATTTCAAAGGATGTACCGATATCACCACAGAATTTGGGGAAAAAATCTTAGTACAAAAAACAACTAGAGACCTAAAAAAATTACCAAAAAAGAATCAAAAAGTAATAATTCAAAAAAATCAAAAAAATATTAATCAACAAAACAATCCAGCCATATCATAACCAGTATCTCGCCGTGGATTATAGTCCAACAACCGGAGAGCTGTACCTTGGTGTCATATCAGTATAGCTAGCCACTTCAGTATAGATAGTTGAAACAGATAAATTTCTTTAGAAGAGAGGGCCTTGGGTGCACAACAAAAAATCTGTATAACCTCCCAGAGAATAGTTATTCCAGAAATCCAGTGAAAAAATAATTGTCTGCACTCACATTCAGATTAATTAATTGCTGGGGTGACACTCAATCTTCCATTGGTAGAGAATACATTCCTCATTCCATGAATATACAAAGTTCCTGTAAAGAGTGCACTCACCAGACGGGTACTGTAGCCAACAGGGTTTTATTAGGACATAGTTTCCATTATCATGCCGACGTTTCGGTCCTTAATAGGACCTTTGTCAAGGTTCAAAGACTACCCATACAGCTTATCTATATATAGCCTTCACCATAATTGTACAGTATGCAAGAAAACCCGACACAGAACATATATAATACAAAAGACATATATAACATACACACACACAGAATACTTAATACAGTGTATAGTCAGGCCCACTTACATTTTTCAGTATACCGCTCATCCATCCCGTGTCTTAACCGGGAGGATCGTTGCACATTACTTCCCGCCGCGATGATTATCGTTGAACCGCACGCTGGAGAAGTACCAGATGAGGCCTATTTATCTCTATTTCATTTTTATTTTTATTTTTATTTTTTTCAGCTTACATATCTACTAGTGTGTTTCGGTCTGTGGTACCTAGCCCTGTACTAAATCCATATTATGTATAATTAGTAATATGCTGTAATCTGATCCCAATGTGGTTTATTCGCCTGCAATCGTTTTATCTAGTGGCTTGCAGCCCCACTTACAATGTGCAATATATATCTAAATGAGGTATACTGATTCATAGTTGCCATACATTTTACCATATAAACATAAGTATAGTACTTCGGTTGCTAGGTGACCCCACAGTCGTGGCTATTTGACGAGTGGGTCACATGACGTGTTGTCGTATACGCAATGTACTAATCGCGATACTAATGAAAACGGAAGTTGTGATCACCACGTGATGGTAACACGTGGGTGCGTTCCAAAGAGCACTTCCGCCTTCTCCAGCGTGCGGTTCAACGATAATCATCGCGGCGGGAAGTAATGTGCAACGATCCTCCCGGTTAAGACACGGGATGGATGAGCGGTATACTGAAAAATGTAAGTGGGCCTGACTATACACTGTATTAAGTATTCTGTGTGTGTGTATGTTATATATGTCTTTTGTATTATATATGTTCTGTGTCGGGTTTTCTTGCATACTGTACAATTATGGTGAAGGCTATATATAGATAAGCTGTATGGGTAGTCTTTGAACCTTGACAAAGGTCCTATTAAGGACCGAAACGTCGGCATGATAATGGAAACTATGTCCTAATAAAACCCTGTTGGCTACAGTACCCGTCTGGTGAGTGCACTCTTTACAGGAACTTTGTATATTCATGGAATGAGGAATGTATTCTCTACCAATGGAAGATTGAGTGTCACCCCAGCAATTAATTAATCTGAATGTGAGTGCAGACAACTATTTTTTCACTATATATATATATATATATATATATATATATATATACACACACACACACACACACACACACACACACACACACACACACACACCATACATATAAGCGGATTGTCCGGGTCCCTAGTGACGTGTTCTGAATGTGTATGACCATGTACTGAATGCCCCAGTTGTGGATCTAACAGGAAACCTTATGGTCGACAGAAAACCTAGCAATCGTCGACAGCAGGGAGTAGGAACCAGGCAAAATAACATTCTTGCGACCCCGAGGGGTCCGAGGGAAGTATACATAAATAATTTTAATAACAATTCCCCACAAATACTACCATGTCTGTGCTCGAGGTACAGGCCCATGGAACAGTACCATATACATATATAAATATATATACAGGTTAGTTACAGCATGTTAATTTTCACCCGGTAATATCAGTTGGTGCCGACAGGGTCACCCACCTACTACTGTGTCTCCCCTACACCCACATACTACTGTGTCTCCCCTACAGCATAATACTACCGGCCTGCTGACACTTCATCTACTGAATCAAGTATCAACAGGAGTCGGCGATGCCGACAGAGAGAATCCCATAGCTGTTTGCGACCTAGCACTCACACATGTCGACATGTGTACTGAAAAGCTATAGTGGGTATACCTGACAGGGAACACACAGACACATATGCACAACACAATGATTACATGCCCATTATCTAAGATAGTGCTATATTTCATACTATATTGCACTAATCACTGTGCCCCCCCTTCGTTTACACTGTACACTGTTTTGGCGGGGACATGTAGAAAATGGCGCTGAATCATGTTGTGAGGGCAAAGCCCCGCCCCTTCTCGTCGCACTTCAGCCCCGCTAATATTTTAGCTTTTTATGCTGGCAGGGGTCCGTATACAGAGCCTATGCACTGTATACGTGTTTAACCAGGCTTAATGGAGAGGATATTGCTGCCCAGGGCTCCCCCCCCCCCCCCTGCGCCCTGCACCCTTGTAAAGCCGTTAGTGTGTGGGAGCAATGGCGCGCAGTGCAACCGCTGCTTTATACTGGCGGGGGTATCGTACACGGTGCCCGGGCACCGACTCTTGCCAGTGAAAAGACCCTCAGTAACTGCTGCCCAGGGCGCTCCCCCCCCAGCGCCCTGCACCCTGTGAGTGCCGTTGGTGTGTGGGAGCATGGAGCGCAGCGCTACCGCTGCACCTACTTCCGTTACTGAAGTCTTCTGCCGTCTGATGTCTTCTGTTCTTCTCATACTCACCCGGCTTCTGTCTTCTGAGGGGGGTGACGGCGCGGCTCCGGGAACAAGCAGCTAGGCCAGGGGTGGGCAATTATTTAAGCTGGGGGGCCACCGAACAGTTTCTAATGAATATCAGAGGGCCGCTCCCCCGCCCCCTTTCCCCGCAGGCACAAATAAACATACAATGTATAAAAACCACTATAAGCCAGTATTAAAAAAAATCCCAAAAGAAAACAAAACAGTGCTGAAAACAAAGACATCACCCAGTATTATGCTGTTATTGATAATATTAGCAGCATGATAGGGGCAGTATGTGCCACACCCAGCCATCTTAATTTATTATACATTACCTCCCCTCTCCCCTACCCGTCGACCGAGTCTCCCCGATTTGTGAGGCACAGAACTGACTAATACTGCAGTCAGTGAGAGCACCGGAGACAGCCAGTCACTGGTTCAGCCTGTTCTCCTTTGGCGCTACCCTTGCACCTCGTCCGGCTCCATTAAAACCCCATGCGAGAACTACCTGAGGAGCTGCAGGAGCTACAGGCAGCCAGCCCAGCAGCCAGTCTCCCACTCTCACGTTAGTACTACGCAGCTGCCTCAACCGCGACAGACACAACCTGGCTGAGCTCCCGTCCTCTGTAAAAAAATGAAATACATCAGTCAGCAGACCGGCTGACGTGAGGCATCACGTGACACGACCGCGAGACCCGCGCCCAGGATTTCCTCAGCGGCGCCAGCAGCAGCTTTGGAGGTGCTGCATCGCAATCACAAACAGCTCAGCCTGTCGGGCCACTTGTGATTGCGCGCTGGTGGGAGGTAGCGGGCCGGGCAGGATCGGTTTGCGGGCCGCATCCTGTCCGCGGGCCGTATGTTGCCCACCCCTAAGCTAGGCGCACCAAGTGATCGAACCCTCTGGAGCTAATGGTGTCCAGTAGCCTAAGAAGCAGAGCCCTTGAACTAAGAAGAAGTAGGTCTGACCCTCTCCCCTCACTCCCACGATGCAGGGAGCCTGTAGCCAGCAGGTCTCCCTGAACATAAAAAAGCCTAACATAAAGTCTTTTTCCAGAGAAACTCAGTAGAGCTCCCCTAGTGTGTGTCCAGTCTCTCCTGGGCACAGAATCTAACTGAGGTCTGGAGGAGGGGCATGGAGGGAGGAGCCAGTTCACACTCATTCAAAGTCTTAATAGTGTACCCATGTCTCCTGCGGATCCCGTCTATACCCCATGGTCCTTACGGAGTCTCCAGCATCCTCTAGGACGTATGAGAAAATAATGATAATAACAGGACACCACAGGCTGGTTCTCCTGTATAAAAATAACAACAAGACACCACAGGCTGCACCCCTGTATAATAATAATAATAATATTACACCACAGGCTACTCCCCCTGTATAATAATAACTGGACACCACAGGCTGCTTCCCCTGTATAATAATAACAAGACACCACAGGCTTTTCCCTCTGTATTATAATAATAATAATAATAATAATAACAGGACACCACAGGCTGGTTCCCCTGAATAATAATAATAATAATAATAATAATAATAATAATAGGACACCACAGGCTACCCACATGAATAATAATAATAATAATAATAATATTAATAATAGGACACCACAGGCTACCCACATGAATAATAATAACAGGACACCACAGGTTGTTCCCCCTGTATAATAATAATAATAATAACAGGACACCACAGGCTGCTCCCCTTGTATAATAATAACAACAGGACACCACAGGCCGCTCCCTCTGTATATTAATAATAATAACAGGACACCACAGGCCACTCCCTCTGTATAATAATAATAAAAGGAAACTACAGGCTGCACCCCTGTATAATAATAATAATAATAATAAAATTACACCACAGGCTACTCCCCCTGCATAATAATAACAGGACACCACAGGCTGCTTCCCCTGTATAATAATAATAATAATAATAATAAGAGGACACCACAGGCTACTGCCCTGAATAATAATAACAGGACACCACTGGCTGCTCCTCCTGTATAATAATAATAACAGGAAACTACAGGCTGCTCCCCCTGTATAATAATAATAATTACAGGACACCACAAGCTGCTCCCCCTGTATAATAATAATAATAATAACAACAACAACAGGACACCACAGGCTGCTCAACCTGTATTATTATATTATTAATAATAATAATAATAATAATAACAACTACAGGACACTACAGGCTGCTCCCCCTGTATAATAATAATAACAGGACACTACAGGCTGCTCCCCCTGTATAAGAATAATAACAGGACACCACAGGCCGCTCCCCCTGTATAATAATAATAACAGGACACCACAGGCTGCTCCCCCTGTATAATAATAATATCAGGACACCACAGGCTGCTCCCCCAGTATAATAATAATAACTGGACACCACAGGCTGCACCCCCTGTATAAAAATAACTGGACACCACAGGCTGCTCCTCCTGTGTAATAATAACAGGACACCACAGGCTGCTCCCCCTGTATAATAATAATAGGACACCACAGGCTGCTCCCCCTGTATAGTAATAATAACAGGGCACCACAGGCTGCTCCCCCTGTATAGTAATAATAACAGGGCACCACAGGCTGCTCCCCCTGTATAGTAAGACGTCATTACCTGATCTCCACGGACATTGGGAGGCTGCAGCAGTCGATGAAAACTCACTTCCTGCATGTGGACCGCACAGTCCGGAAGTAAGGTGGAACGCACAGGCAGGAAGTAGGGCATGATTGGCAAAGGCTGCTTACTGGTTACTGGGTCCTCCCCTACTACACCCCGCCCACAGCCCCGGCATATGTAATCGATGTTAACACACATGTCGTCAGTGCAGGAGGCCGGCGGCCATTTTCTTGTAGACCAGTTCGGCAGCAGCAATAGGTTACCTGGCAGTGTAGTGACGTCAGGAGCGGCGGCCATTTTCCCCTGGTCTGAGCTCCGCCTTCCTTCTATCATTCCCACAAGGCAGCAGGAGCAGAGAGCAGCCATTGCTGTGTCTGGCAGCAGGTAATTATATTATTATTATTATTCTATAGGCTGAGCAGCTCTGGTGTCAGGTTCTGTACTACAGGGGGAGCAGCCTCTGGTGCCTTGTTATAGTGCAGCTGGAGCAGCCTCTGGTGCTGCATTATCCCTGTACAGGTGGCTGACACTCTAGTGTCCTATTACTGTAATACAGGTGGCTCAGACCCCGCCGTTACCGTAATACAGGTGGTGCAGACCCCGCCGTTACCGTAATACAGGTGGCGCAGACCCCGCCGTTACCGTAATACAGGTGACGCAGACCCCGACGTTACCGTAATACAGGTGGCGCAGACCCCGACGTTACCGTAATACAGGTGGCGCAGACCCCGCCGTTACCGTAATACAGGTTGTGCAGACCCCACCGTTACCGTTATACAGGTGTCGCAGACCTCGCCGTTACCGTAATACAGGTGGCGCAGACCCCGCCGTTACCGTAATACAGGTGACGCAGACCCCGCCGTTACCGTAATACAGGTGGCGCAGACCCCACCGTTACCGTTATACAGGTGGCGCAGACCCCGCCGTTACCGTAATACAGGTGGCGCAGACCCCGCCGTTACCGTAATACAGGTGGCGCAGACCCCGCCGTTACCGTAACACAGGTGACGCAGACCCCGACGTTACCGTAATACAGGTGGCGCAGACCCCGCCGTTACCGTAATACAGGTGGTGCAGACCCCGCCCTTACCGTAATACAGGTGGCGCAGACCCCGCCGTTACCGTAATACAGGTGGTGCAGACCCCGCCCTTACCGTAATACAGGTGGCGTATCGTTAAGTGTAATAAATTGATATCTTGCTGTGCAACATGTAATTGATTATGTGAATTATTAAAGTGAAAAATTCATATCTTTAATAATTTATTATAATTTACTATACTTCATTCTAATACACCTCATCCCTTATTTTTCCTCCTCACATCGTATATTTTAATATATTCATAATCACTATAATACTACTTTCTACTAATTATAGTGTTAATCAAAAAGCGTTTACAGTTTAATTAATTATATACATACATTGGTTTGGATTAATTTTTCACTTTAATAATTCACATAATCAATTACATGTTGCACAGCAAGATATCAATTTATTACACGATACGTCATATGAATTAATTAATTTATGAACTCAGCCCATTAATAATTCAATTGGCATGCAAATATATAAGTAACCATGATATCAGGATACAGTCCTTATTAATTCATCTCCCGCATATCATATATATTATTTACACATCCTTAATTGCCGTCTTACAGAAACATCAAGTATCCTCAACCATGCAATTAAATGATCCAATGTGGGTTGACCCAGTGTTAAACAATTATCAGGTCCAATTAATCATCAGCACTCTTGTTTAAAAACTGCAACTCTCAGCTAACACATCACGTCCTGTGATCAAGCACTCAATGCGAAACGTACGTCAGGAGGAAGTACCGCGATCACGTGATGCGCACACGTGACCGCACTAGCCGGAATCCCGAGGACAGTCACCAGGCAACGGCCGCAAGCTCCGTCTTCTGAACGGGGACACCTCGACCACACGCCGCTGCAGCCCCTGAAGTCTCTGGAGCACGGGCACGGCAGCAGGCGGGTCCCACAGTTAAGACCGGAGCTGGTATCGTATACCCCGCACTCCCTTTATTGCGATCTGCACATACAATAATCAGTTTGTCAGCAAAAAAGTTTTTCCCTCCCTCTATTCTTCTCTTCCTTTCTTCCTGTCTTTGAGCTATTAGTAGCCATTACAAGTGACATCATATTTTCCAGCCGTATTGTCACACTCATACTATGTTAAAGAGCAATACAGGATAAACTGTCCCAACCAGCAATACCACAAGGATTTTATACCCTCAGCATCAAGGTATAAAATTGGGATTATCCACACTGGCTATAAACATTAATAGCAAGTTGATATCAATTCTATAGGTATCACTGACTGTGTTTTTTCTTTTGAAATTCAATAATGGCAAATTTCAGCAAATGCTCAGAACTTTGAACTTATTAGGCTCAAGCAAATCAACATATGTGCAAATCATCTACAAGCACCTAGTTCCAGCCTGCTTTCCTACAATATATGCAGGTATTCATTAGAGGTTCTAGGCATCAGGCACCTTTCAGCCATTGTCTGGTTTAGTGCATAAGGGTGTACCATAAATTGACTATTTAGAAAATTCATTTCTGTGCAGCATAATTATATCCTGCACCTATATAGTTACTGATTTTGGTCCGGCCGTTCTGGTGTTCTTTGGGCATTTTCAGGAGTGATAGGCAAGTCCTAATTGTGGACAGTGTGTGGTGTCCAGGAATTTTACCCACATAACAGGCCTTCACTCATGTGTATATTGTTATCTGTGGTTGATATGTTACAGGGTGATTAAGCCAGGTGGCTACCCATTATCCCATTTAATCTTTCGAACATTGTACCATATTGTTAGGGTCTCCTGCCCTGTGCTGCCACGTCGTCATGGCAACCGGGAGACAAGTGCTAGTGGAGTAACCTGAGCGCAGCTGATACTCCGGTTCGGGTCTTTTGCTGTTCAGTGGTTATAGGCTCTGTGCACGGCAGGGGATCCGGTGCTGGTTTTTGTGCTCACAGTCTGTGAGGTCTGAGTGGGGCGTGGACAGCACCTGCTTTATAAGGCCTCTTTTCACTGTAAGCAGATGCTGCTGAATCTTTGTTGGTTAGTCAGTTCATGAAAGTTAGCCAGTACTGTGTAGCTTTGTATTTGTTTGTTGCTTACTGCAAATAGGCCTGGGGATTTGGTATTACACTCTGCCAGTCCAGACCTAGCAGTAAGACTGGAGTCAGTCGTTTAGCTTGCTGGGGTTCTGTTACTACTCTGTGAACTTAGCAAGTTTGCGGCTGTATTCTAAGACTTGCCTGTCTAATCCTGTCTCACTGTGCTAGGTGTCAGGGGTCAGTTTAGTGGCAGTAAGCTAAAACCTGTGCACTGCAAGTGAGAATCAGGATTGTGGAGACTCTCCTTGTGTCTATCATTCCATCTCTGACCAAGGAGTTTACTGCCACACCCGTTGGTAACCCTTTAGGGTTTTGCTGTTGCCCTTAGCAACAGCATTTCGGGTTCTCTATGTATTAAAACACAACATCTTGTTTTTTCCATCTGAGCAGTTCTAATACAAGGGAGATACCCAGTTCCTTAGCCTCTGGGCTTCTCTGTTCACTTTGTGTGTATTTTGTTACCCTATCACCTTCTGTGTACGTTATGTCATATTCCCCAGTTTGTCTGTGAATCCATTTGTTTTGCATAACGGTTCAAACACCAGTACATTCCTGCAGACACTGGAGTGCATAACAGTTCTGACACCAGTACTTTCCTGCAGGCACTGGTGTGCATAACACATATGTATATAAAATTCGCTATCTTTTGCAATCACAATTTATAAATTTGGATGATTCAGGATGGTGAGTACAATATTTGCGGTCATACCTCACTGGAAATGCCCAATCTCTTCTGACCTTGGAAGCTAAGCAGTGAAAGGCCGGGTTAGTAAAAGGATGGGTGACCACCTTTGAACACCCAGGTACTGCAACAAATTGACTCCCCTATAGTGTCATCCACACCCAAAATATTGGGCATTTGGAACTCCAAAAAATTGGTTTGCATCAGTGAAAAGGCAAGCCCAAATTGTGGATGCTGTGTAACCTTCCCGTTACAAAAATAGTCCGTCAATATGTTTATATCTTATTTGTGACTGCCAAGTTAAAGGGTAACTAAACCAAGTGGCTGCACGTATTTAGGTGATCCAAGAGGGAGAGTACAATATCTGCGGTCATACATCACTGGAGATGCCCAATCTCTTCTGACCTTTGAAGCTAAGCAGTGAAAGGCCGGGTTAGTACTAGGATGGGAGACCACCTCTGAACACCCTGGTACTGCAAGAAATTGACTCCCCTATACAGTGCACCCACCCATATATATACTACTGGGTACCTGACTCTCGTATGACCTATGATTTAACTCTCTGTATTTATTGTAATCCACAATGGATATCTGCTGAACAAATGATGGTCATACATTACATGAGTCTGAATGTGTAATGATTAATGAACTCTGTAACCACAGCCATTAATCTCCGGCAACTGATACATTGTGATATGTATATCACGTACTATTTGTAATTTGTTCTATATTTTCGCAAAGCTTCTAATTTTTCACGCAGATACTCCTTAAAAAAATTCTTTAATGTGTAACCTAATAAAAATGGTTTTACCAGTATTAATAAATTACATTTCCACCCTCTGAATTAGAGTGCTCTCAAAAAAGAGTCTACTTTCCAACACTTCTTTGTTTTGGTTTTTTCTTGAAGGACAAAAAGCTGCCAACTACAGCCAGGTCCCAGGAACAAAAGTCCTCCCCGGCCTCTACTAAATCCACCGCATGACGCTGGGGCTCCACGGGTGGAGTCCACTCCTGTGGGGGCATGTCTTCGTCTTCAGCCAGGTCTGGGTTAATTCTCAAGTGGACCCCTGGGCAATAGACATTGTTTCCCAGGGGTACAAGCTGGAATTCGAAGAGGTGCCTCCTCGCCGGTTTATCAAATCGGTTCTGCCGGCTTCTTCCCCAGAGAGCGAGGTAGTTTTCGCAGCAATTCAAAAGTTGTGCCTTCAACAAGTGGTGGTCAAAATTCCCTTGCAGCAGCAGGGGATGGGCTATTACTCAACCCTGTTTATGGTCCCGAAACCGGACGGTTCGGTCAGACCTATTCTGAATTTAAAATCCTTAAACCTGTACTTAAAGAGGTTCAAGTTCATGATGGAATCGCTCAGGGAGGTCATCGCCAGTCTGGAAGAGGGAGATTATATGGTGTCCCTAGACATAAAAGATGCATACCTTCATGTCCCCATTTATCAACCTCATCAGGTGTTCCTGAGATTTGTGGTGCAGGATTGTCATACCAATTTCAGACGTTGCCGTTTGGGCTTTCCATGGCCCTGAGAATTTTTACCAAATTAATGGCAGAGATGATGGTGCTCCTGCGCAAGCAGGGTGTCACAATTATTCCATACTTGGACGATCTCCTGATAAAAGCGAGATCGAGAGAACGACTGCTAGACAGCGTATCACTCTCCCTGAGGGTGTTACAACAACACGGTTGGATTCTAAATCTGCCAAAGTCACAGTTGGTTCCAACGTCCCGATTGCCTTTCTTAGGCATGATTCTGGACACGGAACAAAAGAGAGTCTTCCGATGGAAAAGGCCCAGGAACTTCAGAGCTTGGTCAGGGACCTGTTGAGGCCAGACAGGGTGTCGGTACATCACTGCACTCGAGTGCTGGGAAAGATGGTGGCGTCTTACGAGGCCATTCTATTCGTCAGGTTCCATGCAAGGACTTTTCAGTGGGACCTTCTGAACAAGTGGTCCGGGTCTCATCTACAGATTCATCAGATGATCTGCCTGTCCCCCAGGGCCATGGTGTCTCTCCTGTGGTGGCTGCAGAGTGCTCACCTTCTAGAGGGTCGCAGGTTCGGTATCCAAGACTGGATTCTAGTGGCCACAGACGCGAGTCTCCGAGGATGGGAAGCAGTCACACAGGGAAGAAACTTCCAGGGTCTGTGGTCAAGCCAGGAGGCGTGTCTACACATCAACGTTTTGGAATTAAGGGCCATATACAACGGCCTTCGCCAGGCGGAGACCTTACTTCGAGGTCTACCGGTTCTGATTCAGTCAGACAACGTCACAGCAGTAGCTCATGAAAACCGCCAAGGCGGCACGAGGAGCAGAGTGGCAATGGCAGAAGTCTCAAAGATTCTTTGATGGGCGGAGAGTCATGTAAGTGCGCTGACAGCAGTCTTCATTCCGGGGGTGGACAACTGGGAAGCAGACTTCCTAAGCAGATACGATCTGCATCCGGGAGAGTGGGCACTTCATCAAGAAGTCTTCACAGAGATTGCAAGTCAGTGGGGCCTGCCTCAAGTAGACATGATGGTTTCACGTCTCAACAAAAAACTTCAGCGATATTGCGCCAGGTCAAGGGACCCTCAGGCATTTGTAGTGGACGCACTTGTGACACCGTTGGTGTTTCAGTCGGTCTATGTATTCCCTCCTCTTCCTCTCATCTCAAAGATACTGAGGATCATAAGACGAAGAGGAATTCGGACAATTCTCATTGTTCCAGATTGGCCTCGAAGGACCTGGTATCCGGATCTGCAGGAAATGCTCACCGCATATCCGTGGCCTCTCTCAGGGAAGACCTGTTACAACAAGGGCCCTGTCTGTTCCAGGACTACCGCGACTGCGTTTGACGGCATGGCGGTTGAACGCAGGATCCTAGTGGAGAAGGTTATTCCCTAAGAGGTCATCCCTACTCTGATAAAGGCTAGGAAGGAGGTGACATCAAAACATTATCACCGTATCTGGAGGAAGTATGTGTCTTGGTGCGAAGTCAAGACTGCTCCTCCGGCAGAATTCCATCTGGACCGTTTCCTCCATTTATTGCAAACTGGAGTGAATTTGGGCCTAAAGTTAGGCTCCATCAAGGTTCAGATTTCGTCCCTCTCCATTTTCTTTCAAAAGGAATTGGCTTCTCTTCCAGAAGTCCAGACTTTCGTGAAAGGGGTGCTACATATACAGCCTTCTTTTGTGCTTCCAGTGGCACCATGGGACCTTACTGTGGTGTTAAGGTTCCTTAAGTCTCACTGGTTTGAGCCTCTAAGACAGTTGAATTAAAGTATCTCCCTTGGAAAGTGGTCATGTTATTGGCCTTGGCTTCGGCGCGGCGTGTGTCGGAGTTAGCGGCTTTGTCTCATAAAAGCCCTTATCTAATTTTCCATGTGGATAGAGCTGAGTTGCGAACTCGTCCTCAATTTTTGCCTAAGGTGGTTTCCTCTTTTCATATGAACCAACCTATTGTGGTGCCTGTGGCTACAAGGGACGTTGAGGATTCTGAGTCCCTGGATGTGGACAGGGCATTGAAAATTTATGTGGCCAGAACGGCTCGGGTGAGGAAAACAGAGGCCCTGTTTATCCTATATGCAGCCAAGAAGGTTGGTGCGCCTGCGTCTAAACAGTCTATTGCTCGCTGGATCTGTAACATGATTCAGCAGGCTCATTCTACGGCTGGATTGCCGTTACCGAATTCGGTAAAGGCCCATTCCACTAGGAAGGTGGGCTCTTCTTGGGCGGCTGCCCGAGGCGTTTCGGAATTACAACTTTGCCGAGCAGCTACTTGGTCGGGTTCAAACAATTTTGCTAAATTCTACAAGTTTGATACCCTGGCTGATGAGGACCTACTGTTTGCTCATTTGGTGCTGCAGGGTCATCCGCACTCTCCCGCCCGTTTTGGAGCTTTGGTATAATCCCCATGGTCCTTATGGAGTCCCCAGCATCCTCTAGGACGTAAGAGAAAATAAGATTTTAAACCTACCGGTAAGTCTTTTTCTCGTAGTCCGGAGAGGATGCTGGGCACCCGTCCCAGTGCGTAGTGTTCACTCTAAGCTCCTTTCGCAGGGCGCTGCGCCCTGCCCCTTTTCTGAGTGACAGAAAGCACCCTGCCCGTTTGTGCCCGCCCTGCCGCCCTGTTAATCACCAAAGGACTGCCTTCTCTCCATGCCAGTGTGCTGTCATTTCTCCCCCCGCCGCACTGTTACTCCTCCCCCCGCCGCGCTGATAGTTCTCAGTTGAAGGTGGAGACAGGGTCAGCGTGGAGGAGCAGCCAATCAGAGCCTGCGGTGTCTCCCGCCCGCCAGTCCTCCGGCATGGTTTGAAATTCTCCATCACCACGGCGCAAAGTGTAGAATGTGCTCTGCCTGGCGCAATATGTATAACGTGCTCTACCTGTCGCAGTGTGTATAGGAGGTTCTACCTGGTGCAGTGTGTATTAGCTGCACTATTGTGTGGTGTAATATGAATTGCCACTATTATGTGGCCATGCCCCTAACCCCACGAAAAACAACGCCCCTAAATTTTCGCCTTTGGCGCACACTGCCCATTCTTTATCGTGTGGGAATGGGAGGACCAAGCATTATAGTATGTACCTAATTTTGCCCTTCTAACTGAAAAATGTGCCCTCCCGAACGAAAAATGTGCCCTCCCGAATGAAAAATGTGCCCTACCCGTGATCAGCACCCTGCCCTAAAATTTCCTAGAGTGAACACTAAGTGCGGACAACATCCTGCAAGAGTTGTATATAGTTATTGCTTTCATAAGGGTTATGTTACAGTTTTGATCAGTTTTGGACTGCTACTGTTTGTTTCATACTGTTGACTGGTTTGTATTCCATGTTATATGGTGTGATTGGTGTGGCTGGTATGAATCTTGCCCGTGGATTTACAAAATCCTTTCCTCGTACTGTCCGTCTCCTCTGGGCACAGTTTCTCTAACTGACGTCTGGAGGAGGGGCATAGAGGGAGGAGCCAGTGCACACCCATACCTAAAGTTCTTTTTAGTGCCCATGTCTCCTGCGGAGCCCGTCTATTCCCCATGGTCCTTACGGAGTCCCCCGCATCCTCTACGGACTAGGAGAAAAAGGCCAAGAGAGGAGGATAGAGAGAGGAATTTGGAGGCATGAACAGATTGTGGACTGTCAAGAGCTATATTGATATCGACCCATAATGATGGTGGAGATGTCAGAGGAAGTGAGGGAGCCAGGCAGAAAAATCTTCTAGAAATTGTTGTTTGGGTTGCCCAGGAGGACAATAGATAGCTGCAACACGCAGAGAGAAGGTGGTGAAAATCCTGATAGAGTGAACTTCAAATGATGTGAATGCGAGTGATGAAACCTGAGGTAGAACAGTGTATGTGAAAAATTGGGACAGTAAGAGTCCAACCCCACCACCTTTACTATTACCAGGCCTGGGGGGTTGTGTGTGTGTGAAGTGGAAACCACCGTGTGACAGTGCTGCAGGAGAGGCCGTGTCTGATTGTGTGAGCCAGGTTTCTGTTATAGTCAGCAGATTAAAGTTGTGAGATATGAAGAGGCCATGAATGGATGGTAATTTGTTACAAACAGATCGTGCATTCCAAAAGCCACATTTTAGTGACTTGGAGGGGGATGGGAGACACGTGATATTTATGAGGTTAGATGGAGTTCTATGTTGTTTTGAGATAGCTGAGTTTGAGAGGGACAGGTGGCCGGGGCCTGGATTTGGTGATATGGCACCATCTAATAAAAGCAGAACACTGAGATAAATATTGGTGGATGTTTGTGAGTGTTTATTCTGGTGGCCAATTGTGGTTGTCAAAGTACTAGCAGAGAAGTAAGTATAAAACTCATGAGTGGATAGAAGAGGGAACTGGAGAATATAAGCTGTAATGTGCACAGAGGGGTGAGTTTTAGGGTGAGTGTAGAATGTGTTACATTTGGTGAGAATTCCATGAATTGAAATAAGAAACAGTAGTTTGATGAACATGCTGTGGTCGTTTGTGAGATAATTTTGGGTTAAGTGGTGTAGGAATAAGTTGTTTAAGTAAGTTACCTTTCCTTGATGGTGCTCAATGTTTGTTCAGCTGTTTTTTTAACTGTTCGGATAACACACTTCTTAATTCCACACTTATTAAATTCCACGCAAGTGTTAGGGTCTGCCCTGTGCTGCCACGTCGTCATGGCAACCGAGAGACAAGTGCTAGCGGAGTAACCTGAGCGCAGCTGATACTCCGGTTCGGGTCTTTTGCTGTGCAGTGGTTACAGGCTCTGTGCACGGCAGGGGATCCGGTGCTGGTTTTTGAGCTCACAGTCTGTGAGGTCTGAGTGGGGCGTGGACAGCACCAGCTTTATAAACCCTCTTCTCAGGTTAAGCAGATGCTGCTGAATCTTTGTTGGTTAGTCAGTTTCTGAAAGTTAGCCAGTACTGTGTAACTTTGTATTTGTTTGTTGCTTACTGCAAATAGGCCTTGGGATTTGGTACTACACTCTGCCAATCCAGACCTAGCAGTAAGACTGGAGTCAGTCGTTTAACTTGCTGGGGTTCTTTTGCTACTCTGTGAACTTAGCAAGTTTGTGGCTGTATTCTCAGACTTGCCTGCCAAAATCCTTTCTCACTGTGCAAGGTGTTCAGGTGTCAGTTTAGTGGCAGTAAGCTGAACCAGTGCACTGCAAGTGAGGACTATAATTGTGGAGACTCTCCTTGTGTCAATTTAATGATTTGTCCATTAAAATGCACACATCCCAGGCCGCTGGCGGAGCTCCCGCAGCAGCACCTTCAGGGGTTAAGGAGCCGAAAGTAAAACTCCCGGATCGCTTTTCTGGAGATCGCTCGCAGTTCTTTTGTTTCAAGGAGAGCTGCAAGCTATATTTCCGGCTTAGGCTTCAGTCTTCTGGGTCAGAGATTCAGCGGGTGGGCATAGTGATTTCCTTGCTACAAGGAGACCCACAGGTCTGGGCATATGGGTTGCAGCCTGACTGTCCGTCGCTTAAAAGTGTTGATGCTTTTTTTACGGCACTGGGCATGTTGTATGATGACCCTGACAAGACGGCCTCAGCCGAGGCTCAGATTTCGATCCTTAAGCAAGGGCGAACGCCAGTTGAGGTTTACTGTACGGAGTTTCGGAGGTTGGCCCATGATACCCAGTGGAATGACCCAGCCCTGAGACACCAGTACCGAAGAGGTCTTTCTAACCAGATAAAAGACCAACTGGTACAATATCCCTTGCCTGATAGCTTGGATCAGCTCATGCAGTTATCCATCCGGGTGGATAGACGGCTGAGAGAGCGTAGGCTTGAAAGGGAGACCGAGGTTTCCTTCTTTCCCAAGGGAACCTCAGACTCTGAGGAATTTTCAGAGGAGCCTATGCAGATTGGGGCTACCCGCCTCTCCTCGCGTGAGAAGACGCGGAGGAGACAGCAGGGGTTGTGTTTGTACTGTGGGAATAAAGGTCATGTGGTAGTATCATGCCCAGAGAAGCCGGAAAACTTCAGGGCCTAAGGGTGATGGGAAATATCCTGTCAGGCCAGAAGTCAGAATTTCCCAAGAAGACTTTTATCATTCCGGTGACCTTGAAGATCCTCGGTCAAACTGTCAAGACTGAGGCCTTTGTGGACAGTGGGGCCGACTGGGTTTTTATGGACCGCCAATTCGCCCTGAAACACTCTGTTCCCTTAGTACCCCTGGCATCGGAAATTGAGATCTGTGGGTTGAACGGGGAACCATTATCCCAGGGTAAAATTACCTCTTGCACTAGCCAGATTTCTTTGTTTATTGGAGCCACACACTCTGAAAAATTGTCCTTTTATGTGACTGTCTGTACTTTTGCCCCATTGGTGTTGGGGTTACCCTGGTTAAGAGCCCACAATCCTCAATTTGACTGGGTCTCTGGGGAGATTCTTAGTTGGGGTACGGATTGTTTCAGGAGTTGCTTGAGCCTTCCAGTCAGGCTTTCGCAGCTAAGTTTGCCAGGATGTTATGCAGATTTTGCGGACGTGTTCTCCAAAAAAGTTGCAGAGGTACTACCTCCCCATCGCCCCTATGACTGTGCCATTGATTTGTTGCCGAATGCTAAGCTTCCCAAGAGCAGGTTGTACTCCCTGTCACGTCCTGAGACTCAGGCTATGGCAGAGTACATTCAGGAGAACTTGGCTAAGGGATTTATCAGACCTTCACAGTCTCCAGTTGGGTCGGGGTTCTTCGTGGGTAAAAAGGACGGTTCGTTGCGACCCTGCATCGACTTCAGGGAATTGAACCGTATCACGATTAAAAACTCATACCCACTGCCTCTCATTTCGGTCTTGTTTGACCAGCTTCGTACTGCCACTATTTTTTCGAAGATTGACCTACGCGGTGCGTACAATCTAATCCGAATAAAAGAGGGGGATGAATGGAAGATTGCCTTTAATACCCACTCAGGGCATTATGAATATTTGGTGATGCCTTTTGGGCTCTGTAATGCCCCGGCAGTCTTCCAGGATTTCATGAACGATGTGCTCAGGGAATATTTGGATAGATTCGTAGTTGTATACTTAGATGACATCCTAATCTTCTCCCATTCCCTGGAGGAACATCGGAAGCATGTACGCTTAGTCCTCCAGAAACTCAGAGACCACCGGCTTGGGGCGAAGCTGGAGAAGTGCGAAGGTTTCCAAATGGAGGGTTCAAAGGTACAGGCAGTCCTGGATTGGGTGCAGCCCACTAGTTTGAAGGCGCTTCAGCGTTTCCTGGGCCTTGCAAATTTTTATAGACGATTTATCGCTGGATTTTCGTCTATAGTGGTGCCCTTGGTGGCACTCACTAAGAAACGGGCGGATGTTGCTCACTGGTCTTGTGAGGCCAAAGCAGCTTTTGCCCGTCTCAAAAGGGCATTTGTCTCGGCCAAGGTGAGCGACACCCAGATCCAGAGCGTCCTTTTGTGGTGGAGGTGGATGCCTCTGAGATGGGTATTGGGGCAGTGCTCTCTCAGATGGGAGTGTCTGATAATCGCCTTCATCCCTGTGCTTACTTTTCCCGTAAATTTTCGCCTGCCGAGATGAATTATGACGTGGGTAACCGGGAATTGTTGGCTATTAAGGATGCACTCGAGGAGTGGAGACACTGGCTTGAGGGGGCTAAGTTTGCGGTCTCAATTCTCACCGACCATAAGAATTTGGCATATTTAGAGTCAGTGAGGCGTCTCAATGCCAGGCAGGCACGATGGGCTTTGTTTTTTGCTCGCTTTAATTTTTTGATAACATATCGCCCTGGGTCAAAAAACATCAAGGCTGATGCGCTCTCGCGGAGTTTTGCTCCAATCCAGGAGACCACCGAGGAGCCATTGCCCATTGTGTCCCCATCATGTATCAAAGTGGGCATTACCCAGGACCTCTTGTCATTAGTCCTTAGAGCACAGGAGCAGGCTCCTCCAGACCTTCCGGTAGGTCTTTTGTTTGTGCCTCCTAGGTTAAGACAGCGAGTGTTCCTGGAATTCCATGCCAAGAAGTCGGCAGGTCACCCAGGTATTGCCAGAACTCAGGAGTTGCAATCTAGGGCGGTGTGGTGGCCCTCGGTGGCTAAGGATGTGGATCAGTGGGTTCGGGCATGTGACATCTGTGCCCGAAATAAGACTCCTAGAGGGGTTCCTGTTGGCCCATTACATCCACTCTCTATTCCATCTAAGCCATGGACCCACATTTCAATGGATTTTGTGGTGGACTTGCCCAAATCCTCGGGGATGACAGCCATCTGGATTGTCGTTGACAGGTTTTCGAAGATGGCGCACTTCGTTCCACTGGTTGGGCTGCCATCGGCCAGATGCCTGTCTGAATTATTTATGCTGCATGTTGTGCGCCTCCACGGGTTGCCACTTGATGTGGTCTCTGACCGCGGATCCCAGTTTGTGGCCAAATTCTGGAGGGCATTTTGTTCCGATCTCCAGATTTCTGTCAGCTTGTCGTCAGGCTACCATCCGCAGTCTAATGGGCAGACTGAAAGGGTGAACCAGTCCTTGGAGCAGTTCCTCAGGTGTTATGTCTCCAAGTGTCAGACTGACTGGGTTGCTCATCTGTCCATGGCGGAGTTTGCCTATAACAACGCGGCTCACTCTGCTACAGGGATCTCTCCCTTCCTTTGTGTGTATGGGCATCATCCTAAGGCCAATTCTTTTGACCCACTGGATTCCACGCCTGGTGGTTCCTCTGTGGTTTCGGTCCTTAGAGGTATTTGGAGGAAAGTGAAGAAAGCCCTTGTGTCTGTGTCATTAGTGACCAAAAGGGTTTTTGACAAACGGAAAAGACCCTGCAGCTTCAAATTAGGAGACTCGTCTGGTTGTCTTCCAAGAATTTGAAGTTGAGACAGCCATCTCATAAGTTAGGCCCCCGGTTCATCGGCCCTTATAAGATCACCAGGGTTATCAATCCGGTGGCATTTCAGTTAGATCTGCCCCGTTCTTTGGGTATCAATAAAACATTTCATTGTTCCCTTTTAAAACGGGTGATTAGTAATCCTTCTTCCAGTGGAAGACCTTCTCCTCTTCTGATACGTGGCCAGAGGGAGTTTGTTGTTGAAAGGATTCTTGACTCCAAGATGATTCGGGGTCGGCTGTCATTTTTGGTGCACTGGAAGGGGTATGGCCCGGAGGAGCGGTCGTGGGTGCGCAGTTGTGATCTTCATGCCCCCAGACTGATACGCTCTTTCTTCTCGCAGTTCCCCGATAAACCCGGTGGTAGGGGTTCTTTGACCCCTCGTCAGAGGGGGGTACTGTTAGGGTCTCCTGCCCTGTGCTGCCACGTCGTCATGGCAACCAGGAGACAAGTGCTAGCGGAGTAACCTGAGCGCAGCTGATACTCCGGTTCGGGTCTTTTGCTGTGCAGTGGTTACAGGCTCTGTGCACGGCAGGGGATCCGGTGCTGGTTTTTGAGCTCACAGTCTGTGAGGTCTGAGTGGGGCGTGGACAGCACCAGCTTTATAAACCCTCTTCTCAGGTTAAGCAGATGCTGCTGAATCTTTGTTGGTTAGTCAGTTTCTGAAAGTTAGCCAGTACTGTGTAACTTTGTATTTGTTTGTTGCTTACTGCAAATAGGCCTTGGGATTTGGTACTACACTCTGCCAATCCAGACCTAGCAGTAAGACTGGAGTCAGTCGTTTAACTTGCTGGGGTTCTTTTGCTACTCTGTGAACTTAGCAAGTTTGTGGCTGTATTCTCAGACTTGCCTGCCAAAATCCTTTCTCACTGTGCAAGGTGTTCAGGTGTCAGTTTAGTGGCAGTAAGCTGAACCAGTGCACTGCAAGTGAGGACTATGATTGTGGAGACTCTCCTTGTGTCAATTTAATGATTTGTCCATTAAAATGCACACATCCCAGGCCGCTGGCGGAGCTCCCGCAGCAGCACCTTCAGGGGTTAAGGAGCCGAAAGTAAAACTCCCGGATCGCTTTTCTGGAGATCGCTCGCAGTTCTTTTGTTTCAAGGAGAGCTGCAAGCTATATTTCCGGCTTAGGCTTCAGTCTTCTGGGTCAGAGATTCAGCGGGTGGGCATAGTGATTTCCTTGCTACAAGGAGACCCACAGGTCTGGGCATATGGGTTGCAGCCTGACTGTCCGTCGCTTAAAAGTGTTGATGCTTTTTTTACGGCACTGGGCATGTTGTATGATGACCCTGACAAGACGGCCTCAGCCGAGGCTCAGATTTCGATCCTTAAGCAAGGGCGAACGCCAGTTGAGGTTTACTGTACGGAGTTTCGGAGGTTGGCCCATGATACCCAGTGGAATGACCCAGCCCTGAGACACCAGTACCGAAGAGGTCTTTCTAACCAGATAAAAGACCAACTGGTACAATATCCCTTGCCTGATAGCTTGGATCAGCTCATGCAGTTATCCATCCGGGTGGATAGACGGCTGAGAGAGCGTAGGCTTGAAAGGGAGACCGAGGTTTCCTTCTTTCCCAAGGGAACCTCAGACTCTGAGGAATTTTCAGAGGAGCCTATGCAGATTGGGGCTACCCGCCTCTCCTCGCGTGAGAAGACGCGGAGGAGACAGCAGGGGTTGTGTTTGTACTGTGGGAATAAAGGTCATGTGGTAGTATCATGCCCAGAGAAGCCGGAAAACTTCAGGGCCTAAGGGTGATGGGAAATATCCTGTCAGGCCAGAAGTCAGAATTTCCCAAGAAGACTTTTATCATTCCGGTGACCTTGAAGATCCTCGGTCAAACTGTCAAGACTGAGGCCTTTGTGGACAGTGGGGCCGACTGGGTTTTTATGGACCGCCAATTCGCCCTGAAACACTCTGTTCCCTTAGTACCCCTGGCATCGGAAATTGAGATCTGTGGGTTGAACGGGGAACCATTATCCCAGGGTAAAATTACCTCTTGCACTAGCCAGATTTCTTTGTTTATTGGAGCCACACACTCTGAAAAATTGTCCTTTTATGTGACTGTCTGTACTTTTGCCCCATTGGTGTTGGGGTTACCCTGGTTAAGAGCCCACAATCCTCAATTTGACTGGGTCTCTGGGGAGATTCTTAGTTGGGGTACGGATTGTTTCAGGAGTTGCTTGAGCCTTCCAGTCAGGCTTTCGCAGCTAAGTTTGCCAGGATGTTATGCAGATTTTGCGGACGTGTTCTCCAAAAAAGTTGCAGAGGTACTACCTCCCCATCGCCCCTATGACTGTGCCATTGATTTGTTGCCGAATGCTAAGCTTCCCAAGAGCAGGTTGTACTCCCTGTCACGTCCTGAGACTCAGGCTATGGCAGAGTACATTCAGGAGAACTTGGCTAAGGGATTTATCAGACCTTCACAGTCTCCAGTTGGGTCGGGGTTCTTCGTGGGTAAAAAGGACGGTTCGTTGCGACCCTGCATCGACTTCAGGGAATTGAACCGTATCACGATTAAAAACTCATACCCACTGCCTCTCATTTCGGTCTTGTTTGACCAGCTTCGTACTGCCACTATTTTTTCGAAGATTGACCTACGCGGTGCGTACAATCTAATCCGAATAAAAGAGGGGGATGAATGGAAGATTGCCTTTAATACCCACTCAGGGCATTATGAATATTTGGTGATGCCTTTTGGGCTCTGTAATGCCCCGGCAGTCTTCCAGGATTTCATGAACGATGTGCTCAGGGAATATTTGGATAGATTCGTAGTTGTATACTTAGATGACATCCTAATCTTCTCCCATTCCCTGGAGGAACATCGGAAGCATGTACGCTTAGTCCTCCAGAAACTCAGAGACCACCGGCTTGGGGCGAAGCTGGAGAAGTGCGAAGGTTTCCAAATGGAGGGTTCAAAGGTACAGGCAGTCCTGGATTGGGTGCAGCCCACTAGTTTGAAGGCGCTTCAGCGTTTCCTGGGCCTTGCAAATTTTTATAGACGATTTATCGCTGGATTTTCGTCTATAGTGGTGCCCTTGGTGGCACTCACTAAGAAACGGGCGGATGTTGCTCACTGGTCTTGTGAGGCCAAAGCAGCTTTTGCCCGTCTCAAAAGGGCATTTGTCTCGGCCAAGGTGAGCGACACCCAGATCCAGAGCGTCCTTTTGTGGTGGAGGTGGATGCCTCTGAGATGGGTATTGGGGCAGTGCTCTCTCAGATGGGAGTGTCTGATAATCGCCTTCATCCCTGTGCTTACTTTTCCCGTAAATTTTCGCCTGCCGAGATGAATTATGACGTGGGTAACCGGGAATTGTTGGCTATTAAGGATGCACTCGAGGAGTGGAGACACTGGCTTGAGGGGGCTAAGTTTGCGGTCTCAATTCTCACCGACCATAAGAATTTGGCATATTTAGAGTCAGTGAGGCGTCTCAATGCCAGGCAGGCACGATGGGCTTTGTTTTTTGCTCGCTTTAATTTTTTGATAACATATCGCCCTGGGTCAAAAAACATCAAGGCTGATGCGCTCTCGCGGAGTTTTGCTCCAATCCAGGAGACCACCGAGGAGCCATTGCCCATTGTGTCCCCATCATGTATCAAAGTGGGCATTACCCAGGACCTCTTGTCATTAGTCCTTAGAGCACAGGAGCAGGCTCCTCCAGACCTTCCGGTAGGTCTTTTGTTTGTGCCTCCTAGGTTAAGACAGCGAGTGTTCCTGGAATTCCATGCCAAGAAGTCGGCAGGTCACCCAGGTATTGCCAGAACTCAGGAGTTGCAATCTAGGGCGGTGTGGTGGCCCTCGGTGGCTAAGGATGTGGATCAGTGGGTTCGGGCATGTGACATCTGTGCCCGAAATAAGACTCCTAGAGGGGTTCCTGTTGGCCCATTACATCCACTCTCTATTCCATCTAAGCCATGGACCCACATTTCAATGGATTTTGTGGTGGACTTGCCCAAATCCTCGGGGATGACAGCCATCTGGATTGTCGTTGACAGGTTTTCGAAGATGGCGCACTTCGTTCCACTGGTTGGGCTGCCATCGGCCAGACGCCTGTCTGAATTATTTATGCTGCATGTTGTGCGCCTCCACGGGTTGCCACTTGATGTGGTCTCTGACCGCGGATCCCAGTTTGTGGCCAAATTCTGGAGGGCATTTTGTTCCGATCTCCAGATTTCTGTCAGCTTGTCGTCAGGCTACCATCCGCAGTCTAATGGGCAGACTGAAAGGGTGAACCAGTCCTTGGAGCAGTTCCTCAGGTGTTATGTCTCCAAGTGTCAGACTGACTGGGTTGCTCATCTGTCCATGGCGGAGTTTGCCTATAACAACGCGGCTCACTCTGCTACAGGGATCTCTCCCTTCCTTTGTGTGTATGGGCATCATCCTAAGGCCAATTCTTTTGACCCACTGGATTCCACGCCTGGTGGTTCCTCTGTGGTTTCGGTCCTTAGAGGTATTTGGAGGAAAGTGAAGAAAGCCCTTGTGTCTGTGTCATTAGTGACCAAAAGGGTTTTTGACAAACGGAAAAGACCCTGCAGCTTCAAATTAGGAGACTCGTCTGGTTGTCTTCCAAGAATTTGAAGTTGAGACAGCCATCTCATAAGTTAGGCCCCCGGTTCATCGGCCCTTATAAGATCACCAGGGTTATCAATCCGGTGGCATTTCAGTTAGATCTGCCCCGTTCTTTGGGTATCAGTAAAACATTTCATTGTTCCCTTTTAAAACGGGTGATTAGTAATCCTTCTTCCAGTGGAAGACCTTCTCCTCTTCTGATACGTGGCCAGAGGGAGTTTGTTGTTGAAAGGATTCTTGACTCCAAGATGATTCGGGGTCGGCTGTCATTTTTGGTGCACTGGAAGGGGTATGGCCCGGAGGAGCGGTCGTGGGTGCGCAGTTGTGATCTTCATGCCCCCAGACTGATACGCTCTTTCTTCTCGCAGTTCCCCGATAAACCCGGTGGTAGGGGTTCTTTGACCCCTCGTCAGAGGGGGGTACTGTTAGGGTCTCCTGCCCTGTGCTGCCACGTCGTCATGGCAACCAGGAGACAAGTGCTAGCGGAGTAACCTGAGCGCAGCTGATACTCCGGTTCGGGTCTTTTGCTGTGCAGTGGTTACAGGCTCTGTGCACGGCAGGGGATCCGGTGCTGGTTTTTGTGCTCACAGTCTGTGAGGTCTGAGTGGCGCGTGGACAGCACCTGCTTTATAAACCCTCTTCTCAGGTTAAGCAGATGCTGCTGAAGCTTTGTTGGTTAGTCAGTTTCTGAAAGTTAGCCAGTACTGTGTAACTTTGTATTTGTTTGTTGCTTACTGCAAATAGGCCTTGGGATTTGGTACTACACTCTGCCAATCCAGACCTAGCAGCAAGACTGGAGTCAGTCGTTTAACTTGCTGGGGTTCTTTTGCTACTCTGTGAACTTAGCAAGTTTGCGGCTGTATTCTCAGACTTGCCTGCCAAAATTCTTTCTCACTGTGCAAGGTGTTCAGGTGTCGGTTTAGTGGCAGTAAGCTGAACCAGTGCACTGCAAGTGAGGACTAGGATTGTGGAGACTCTCCTTGTGTCTATTATTCCATCTCTGACCAAGGAGTTTACTGCCACACCCGTTGGTAACCCTTTAGGGTTTTGCTGTTGCCCTTAGCAACAGCATTTCGGGTTCTCTACGTATTAAAACACAACATCTCGCTTCTTTACATCTGAGCATTCCTAAAACTAGGGAGACACCCAGTTTCTTAGCCTCTGGGCTTCTCTGTTCACTTTGTGTTTATTTTGTTACCCTATCACCTTCTGTGTATGTAATGTCATATTCCTTAGTCTGTCTGTGAGTTCATTTGTTTTGCATCCCTCTCCGTTCAGACACCAGTACATTCCTGCAGGCACAGGTGTGCATAACAGCAAGCTACCCCCAGCAAGCTGACCCCTTGACATTATACAGTAACACCAGGGGGCATGTCTGGGTGATGACTGGAGAGGTGATAGCTGGGAATGGGACATTATACAGTAACACCGGGGGATGTGTCTGGGTGATGGCTGGAGAGGTGACTGCTGGGAATGGGGCATTATACAGTAACACCAGGGGATGTGTCTGGGTGATGACTGGAGAGGTGACTGCTGGGAATGGGCATTATACAGTAACACCAGGGGACGTACCTGGGTGATGACCGGAGAAATGACTGCTGGGAATGGAGCATTCTACAGTAACATCAGGAGACGTGTCTGGGTGATGACTGGAGAGGTGATAGCTGGGAATGGGACATTATACAGTAACACCGGGGGATGTGTCTGGGTGATGACTGGAGAGGTGACTGCTGGGAATAGGACATTATACGGTAACACCAGGGGATGTGTCCGGGTAATGACTGGAGAGGTGACTGCTGGGAATGAGACATTATACAGTAACACCAGGGGTTTTGTCCGGGTAATGACTGGAGAGGTGACTGCTGGGAATGGAGCATTCTACAGTAACACCAGGAGACGTGTCTGGGTGATGACTGGAGAGGTGACTGCTGGGAATGGGGCATTATACAGTAACACCAGGGGACGTGTCTGGGTGATGACTGGAGAGGTGACTGCTGGGAATGGGACATTATACAGTAACACCAGGGGACGTGTCTGGGTGATGACTGGAGAGGTGACTGCTGGGAATGGGGCATTATACAGTAACACCAGGGGACGTGTATGGATGATGACTGGAGAAATGACTGCTGGGAATGGGGCATTATACAGTAACACCAGGAGACGTGTCTGGGTGATGACTGGAGAGGTGACTGCTGGGAATGGGACATTATACAGTAACACCAGGGGACGTGTCTGGGTGATGACTGGAGAGGTGACTGCTGGGAATGGGGCATTATACAGTAACACCGGGGGATGTGTCTGGGTGATGACTGGAGAGGTGACTGCCGGGAATGGGACATTATACAATAACACCGGGGGACGTGTCTGGGTGATGACTGGAGAGGTGACTGCTGGGAATGGGACATTATACAGTAACACCAGGGGACGTGCCTGGGTGATGACTGGAGAGGTGACTTCTGGGAATGGGGCTTTATACATTAACACCGGGGGATGTGTCTGGGTGATAGAGGTGAATGCTGGGAATGGGGCATTAGGGGTGTGTCTGGGTGATGACTGGAGAGGTGACTTCTGGGAATCGGGCTTTATACAGTAACACCAGGGGATGTGTCCGGGTGGTAGAGGTGAATGCCGGGAACGGGACATTATACATTAACACCGGGGGACGTGTCTGGGTGATGACTGGAGACGTGACTGCTGGGAATGGGACATTATACAGTAACACCAGGGGACGTGTCTGGGTGATGACTGGAGAGGTGACTTCTGGGAATGGGGCTTTATACAGTAACACCAGGGGACGTACCTGTGTGATGACTGGAGAAATGACTGCTGGGAATGGGGCATTCTACAGTAACACCAGGAGACGTGTCTGGGTGATGACTGGAGAGGTGATAGCTGGGAATGGGACATTATACAGTAACACCGGGGGATGTGTCTGGGTGATGACTGGAGAGGTGACTGCTGGGAATAGGACATTATACAGTAACACCAGGGGATGTGTCCGGGTAATGACTGGAGAGGTGACTGCTGGGAAAGGGCATTATACAGTAACACCAGGAGACGTGTCTGGGTGATGACTGGAGAGGTGACTGCCGGGAATGGGACATTATACAATAACACCGGGGGACGTGTCTGGGTAATGACTGGAGAGGTGGCTGCTGGGAATGGGACATTATACAGTAACACCAGGGGACGTGTCTGGGTGATGACTGGAGAGGTGACTGCCGGGAATGGGACATTATACAATAACACAGGGGGACGTGTCTGGGTGATGACTGGAGAGGTGACTGCTGGGAATGGGACATTATACAGTAACACCGGGGGATGTGTCCGGGTAATGACTGGAGAGGTGACTGCTGGGAATGGGACATTATACTATGACACCAGGAGACGTGTCTGGGTGATGACTGGAGAGGTGACTGCTGGGAATGGGGCATTATACAGTAACACCAGGGGACGTGTCTGGGTGATGACTTGGAGAGATGACTGCTGGGAATGGGACATTATACAGTAACACCAGGAGACGTGTCTGGGTGATGACTGGAGAGGTGACTGCTGGGAATGGGACATTATACAGTAACACCAGGGGACGTGTCTGGGTGATGACTGGAGAGGTGACTGCTGGGAATGGGGCATTATACAGTAACACCGGGGGATGTGTCTGGGTGATGACTGGAGAGGTGACTGCCGGGAATGGGACATTATACAATAACACCGGGGGACGTGTCTGGGTGATGACTGGAGAGGTGACTGCTGGGAATGGGACATTATACAGTAACACCAGGGGACGTGCCTGGGTGATGACTGGAGAGGTGACTTCTGGTAATGGGGCTTTATACATTAACACCGGGGGATGTGTCTGGGTGATAGAGGTGAATGCTGGGAATGGGGCATTAGGGGTGTGTCTGGGTGATGACTGGAGAGGTGACTTCTGGGAATGGGGCTTTATACATTAACACCGGGGGATGTGTCTGGGTGATAGAGGTGAATGCTGGGAATGGGGCATTAGGGGTGTGTCTGTGTGATGACTGGAGAGGTGATTGCTGGGAATGGGACATTATACAGTAACACCAGGAGACGTGTCTGGGTGATGACTGGAGAGGTGATAGCTGGGAATGGGACATTATACAGTAACACCGGGGGATGTGTCTGGGTGATGACTGGAGAGGTGACTGCTGGGAATGGGACATTATACAGTAACACCAGGGGATGTGTCTGGGTGATGACTGGAGAGGTGACTGCTGGGAATGGGACATTATACAGTAACACCAGGGGAAGTGTCTGGGTGGTGACTGGAGAGGTGACTGCTGGGAATGGGACATTATACAGTAACACCAGGAGGCGTGTCTGGGTGATGACTGGAGAGGTGACTGCCGGGAATGGGACATTATACAATAACACCGGGGGACGTGTCTGGGTAATGACTGGAGAGGTGGCTGCTGGGAATGGGACATTATACAGTAACACCAGGGGACGTGCCTGGGTGATGACTGGAGAGGTGACTGCCGGGAATGGGACATTATACAATAACACCGGGGGACGTGTCTGGGTGATGACTGGAGAGGTGACTGCTGGTAATGGGCATTATACAGTAACACCAGGGGACGTATCTGTGTGATGACTGGAGAAATGACTGCTGGGAATGGGGCATTCTACAGTAACACCAGGAGACGTGTCTGGGTGATGACTGGAGAGGTGATAGCTGGGAATGGGACATTATACAGTAACACCGGGGGATGTGTCTGGGTCATGACTGGAGAGGTGACTGCTGGGAATGGGACATTATACTATAACACCAAGACACGTGTCAGGGTGATGACTGGAGAGGTGACTGCTGGGAATGAGCATTATACAGTAACACCAGGAGACGTGTCTGGGTGATGACTGGAGAGGTGGCTGCTGGGAATGGGACATTATACAGTAACACCAGGGGACGTGTCTGGGTGATGACTGGAGAGGTGACTGCTGGGAATGGGGCATTATACAGTAACACCAGGGGTTGTGTCTGGGGGATGACTGGAGAGGTGACTGCTGGGAATGGGACATTATACAGTAACACCGGGGGACGTGTCTGGGTGATGACTGGAGAGGTGACTGCTGGTAATGGGACATTATACAGTAACACCAGGGGACGTGCCTGGGTGATGACTGGAGAGGTGACTGCTGGGAATGGGCATTATACAGTAACACCAGGGGACGTACCTGTGTGATGACTGGAGAAATGACTGCTGGGAATGGGGCATTCTACAGTAACACCAGGAGACGTGTCTGGGTGATGACTGGAGAGGTGATAGCTGGGAATGGGGCATTATACAGTAACACCAGGGAACGTGTCTGGGTGATGACTGGAGAGGTGACTGCTGGGAATGGGGCATTCTACAGTAACACCAGGAGACGTGTCTGGGTGTTGACTGGAGAGGTGATAGCTGGGAATGGGACATTATACAGTAACACCGGGGGATGTGTCTGGGTCATGACTGGAGAGGTGACTGCTGGTAATAGGACATTATACAGTAACACCAGGGGATGTGTCCGGGTAATGACTGGAGAGGTGACTGCTGGGAATGAGCATTATACAGTAACACCAGGAGACGTGTCTGGGTGATGACTGGAGAGGTGGCTGCTGGGAATGGGACATTATACAGTAACACCAGTGGACGTGTCTGGGTGATGACTGGAGAGGTGACTGCCGGGAATGGGACATTATACAATAACACCGGGGGACGTGTCTGGGTGATGACTGGAGAGGTGACTGCCGGGAATGGGACATTATACAATAACACCGGGAGACGTGTCTGGGTGATGACTGGAGAGGTGACTGCTGGTAATGGGACATTATACAGTAACACCAGGGGACGTGCCTGGGTGATGACTGGAGAGGTGACTTCTGGGAATGGGGCTTTATACATTAACACCGGGGGATGGGTCTGGGTGATAGAGGTGAATACTGGGAATGGGGCATTAGGGATGTGCCTGGGTGATGACTGGAGAGGTGACTGCTGGGAATAGGACATTATACAGTAACACCAGGGGATGTGTCCGGGTAATGACTGGAGAGGTGACTGCTGGGAATGGGACATTATACTATAACACCAGGAGACGTGTCTGGGTGACTGCTGAGAATGGGCATTATACAGTAACACCAGGAGACGTGTCTGGGTGATGACTGGAGAGGTGACTGCTGGGAATGGGGCATTATTCAGTAACACCGGGGGATGTGTCTGGGTGATGACTGGAGAGGTGACTGCCGGGAATGGGACATTATACAATAACACCGGGGGACGTGTCTGGGTGATGACTGGAGAGGTGACTGCTGGTAATGGGACATTATACAGTAACACCAGGGGACGTGCCTGGGTGATGACTGGAGAGGTGACTTCTGGGAATGGGGCTTTATACATTAACACCGGGGGATGTGTCTGGGTGATAGAGGTGAATGCTGGGAATGGGGCATTAGGGATGTGTCTGGGTGATGACTGGAGAGGTGACTGCTGGGAATAGGACATTATACAGAAACACCAGGGGATGTGTCCGGGTAATGACTGGAGAGGTGACTGCTGGGAATGGGACATTATACAGTAACACCAGGGGATGTGTCTGGGTGATGACTGGAGAGATGACTGCTGGGAATGGGACATTATACAGTAACACCTGGGGACGTGTCTGGGTGATGACTGTATCATTGTGTGTGTCAGGTATCTATAAGGTGTCAGGATGTCACTGTCTATGTCTCCATGCAGGAGGGGGAGTTTATAGAGGAACACAGGGGTCTGTACAAGGACGTGATGATGGAGAATCACCGGCCCCTCACATCACTGGGTAAGAGGAGACTGTCATGTATTGTACAGGGGAGAGCAGGTATGGGGCCCCCTATATACACACATCATCTGATAATCACATATATACATTGTACTCAGTCACTGTGTGTCTCCTACAGATGGGCCCAGTAACAGAGATACCCCAGAGAGATGTCCCCATCCTCTGTATTCCCTGGACTGTACAGAGGAGAATCACAGGATCCCACAGGAGGATCAGGTAGGTGGGATTTAGGGTCTCCCCATATACCAAAGTGACTGTCACTATATGATCTGTAGAGGAGCTCTGTGTCTTATACACTGATATTATACTGTTTCACATCAGTTTAATCTAACACTATGCAAATGCCATTGTATTATTTTTTGGGTTATTTAGGTAGAACGTCTGTCTGATATAAAGGCAGAAGATATAGAGGGAGAAGAAGAGACGTATGTGACGGATATAAAGGCAGAAGATTTAGAGGAAGAAGAAGAGACGTATGTGACTGATATAAAGGCAGAAGATATAAAGGGAGAAGAAGAGACGTATGTGACTGATATAAAGGCAGAAGATATAGAGGGAGAAGAAGAGACGTATATGACTGATATAAAGGCAGAAGATATAGAGGAAGAAGAAGAGACGTATGTGACTGATATAAAGGCAGAAGATATAGAGGAAGAAGAAGAGACGTATGTGACTGATATAAAGGCAGAAGATATAGAGGGAGAAGAAGAGACGTATGTGACTGATATAAAGGCAGAAAATACAGAGGGAGAAGAAGAGACGTATGTTACTGATATGAAGGCAGAAGATATACAGGGAGAAGAAGAGACGTATGTGACTGATATAAAGGCAGAAGATATAGAGGAAAAAGAAGAGACGTATGTGACTGATATAAAGACAGAAGATATAGAGGGAGTAAAAGAGACGTATGTGACTGATATAAAGGCAGAAAATATAGAGGGAGAAAAAGAGACGTATGTGACTGATATGAAGGCAGAAGATATAGAGGGAGAAGAAGAGACGTATGTGACTGATATAAAGGCAGAAGATATAGAGGGAGAAGAAGAGACGTATGTGACTGATATGAAGGCAGAAGATATAGAGGGAGAAGAAGAGACGTATGTGACTGATATAAAGGCAGAAGATATGGAGGGAGAAGAAGAGACATATGTGACTGATATGAAGGCAGAAGATATGGAGGTAGAAGAAGAGACGTATGTGACTGATATGAAGACAGAAGATATAGAAGGAGAAGAAGAGACGTATGTGACTGATATAAAGGCAGAAGATATAGAGGGAGAAGAAGAGATGTATGTGACTGATATAAAGGCAGAAGATATAGAGGGAGAAGAGACGTATGTGACTGATATGAAGGCAGAAGATATAGAGGGAGAAGAAGAGACGTATGTGACTGATATAAAGGGAGAAGATATAGAGGGAGAAGAAGAGACGTATGTGAGTGATATAAAGGGAGAATATATAGAGGGAGAAGAAGAGACGTATGTGACTGATATAAAGGCAGAAGATATAGAGGGAGAAGAAGAGACGTATGTGACTGATATAAAGGCAGAAGATAGAGAGGAAGAAGAAGAGACGTATGTGACGGATATAAAGGCAAAAGATATAGAGGAAGAAGAAGAGACGTATGTGACTGATATGAAGGCAGAAGATATAGAGGGAGAAGAAGAGACGTATGTGACTGATATAAAGGGAGAAGATATAGAGGGAGAAGAAGAGACGTATGTGAGTGATATAAAGGGAGAATATATAGAGGGAGAAGAAGAGACGTATGTGACTGATATAAAGGCAGAAGATATAGAGGGAGAAGAAGAGACGTATGTGACTGATATAAAGGCAGAAGATAGAGAGGAAGAAGAAGAGACGTATGTGACGGATATAAAGGCAAAAGATATAGAGGAAGAAGAAGAGACGTATGTGACTGATATAAAGGCAGAAGATATAGAGGAAGAAGAAGAGACGTATGTGACTGATATAAAGGCAGAAGATATAGAGGGAGAAGAAGAGACGTATGTGACTGATATAAAGGCAGAAGATACAGAGGGAGAAGAAGAGACGTATGTGACTGATATAAAGGCAGAAGATATAGAGGGAGTAAAAGAGACGTATGTGACTGATATAAAGGCAGAAAATATAGAGGGAGAAAAAGAGACATATGTGACTGATATAAAGGCAGAAGATATGGAGGGAGAAGAAGAGACGTATGTGACTGATATGAAGGCAGAAGATATGGAGGGAGAAGAAGAGACGTATGTGACTGATATGAAGACAGAAGATATAGAAGGAGAAGAAGAGACGTATGTGACTTATATAAAGGCAGAAGATATAGAGGGAGAAGAAGAGACGTATGTGACTGATATGAAGACAGAAGATATAGAGGGAGAAGAAGAGACGTATGTGACTGATATAAAGGCAGAAGATATAGAGGGAGAAGAAGAGACGTATGTGACTGATATAAAGGCAGAAGATATAGAGGGAGAAGAAGAGACGTATGTGACTGATATGAAGACAGAAGATATAGAGGGAGAAGAAGAGACGTATGTGACTAATATAAAGGCAGAAGATATAGAGGGAGAAGAAGAGACGTATGTGACTGGTATAAAGGCAGAAGATACAGCGGGAGAAGAAGAGACGTATGTGAGGGGTGATCAGCAGTGTAAGGAGGAGGAGATCCCTACAGATGTCAGCACAGGTGAGTAATAAACACTTATTACAGAAGTCACATATTCTCATTGCTCAGTCACTACAGCAATCTCTTATCCTACACCCTCCTCCGCCATCAGCCCTGTTCTCAGTTGGGTGTTTCTAACACAAGGCTATCCATGACAAATATCACATGCAGAGAGTTATTACACACATCACTATAATGTTATTAAAAGTAACAATTAGAAGTTTATTATTAGTGATTATATATAAATGTGTATATAAGTGTGTATATAATATAATTAGTATAGTTTTTGTGGAGTGCCTAATTTATATGCATTTTGTTAGATGATGCAGGTATGAAATATTTCCTGCTATACAGTAGGCCTGAGCTCACCAAATACAATTCGTATAAGATTCAGAAATAAAATGAAATTTGAATCTAGAACTTCAAGTAAAACAGAGTAAAAGCTTATCACAAGTACATATCTGTATAATCAGAAGACAAGCGTTTTGCACTTGTTGTCACCCTTGCATGGGCGGCTTGTTCTTATCCACTCCAATTCACTCTAAATCAAAATTGCGTGTCAGCCAACGCGTTTCGTGAATAGTGAATAGTGTTAAAGGCTTTATACTCAAATATCGACTGTGTAGACTTGAAATAATTGTGTAACCTTCAGACGGTAATTGTGGACTTGTTCATGATGAACACATTTCTAATTACTTGTGAATAATAATTCCTGCTCTGTGCAGTTCTGAGGTTATGACTTTAGGGAATGTAATGGCCAGATCCAATATTGCTCAATCTAAGGTCTCCCAGTAGCCTTACTACATACATAAATGTGTCTTGCATTACTATTTTAACTAACAATAATAAACAGTGGAGTTTTAGTTCATATATTGCTCAGTGCATTTAAGCCTGCAGCCCCCGACAAGTGACCCCACTATACTGCAGGTCCTACGCTATTGCCCAAAACAATTACCATAAAAACAGCTATAGTATTAGTGTTAAACTTTAGGTATGCAACAGTTGCCGAAAGGCTTGGATTGGTTTTCAGAGCACCAATCTGACGTGCCACCACATCTTACGTGGCCCTCCAATTCACCAGATCTAGGATTGTTTGGCTGGGTCCGGCATTGTACTGTTGGTGCAATTCATGATGCGTTTGGAATGGTTGGTGGTTGCTAGGCGCCCTAAATGCCTGTGGTCCCGATTTGCCATGATCTACTTTCGCCCACTGTTCCGCCGCTGAGATTCTTGGTATCCATGCTTCTTCCACTGTAGATGGATACTACTCACTGTCTACAAGGGATCACCAACAAACAAATGCCGGTCTCGGCCAAAACCAATGGCTCCCTTTTGCCAGTCACTTCACGTGCACGACCCATGGTTCCATCTGAAAAAGAAACAATATCTCAACAAATTTGCATTGTATCAATACCTCAGACATTCACAATGATCATCCAGTAGTTTTAGTGTCACCATCTACACCAGGCATTCCCAACCACGGTCCTCAAGGCACACCAACAGTGCAGGTATGAATGATATCCAGGCTACAGCACAGGTGCCTTAATTAGTAGCTCAGTTATTTTGATTTAACCATCTGTGCTGCAGCCTGGTTATCACTAAAACCTGCCCTGTTGGTGTGCCTTGAGGACCGTGGTTGGGAATGCCTGATCTACACGCATGTGCATGTGCCGTGTCGTTAATATACCTGGTGGAACCATCCATGTCGCCGTCCGTCGCACGCTCCAGCACATCAAAGTGACGTCATATGACACACGCTACATCCGAGAATACGGAGAGAACCTCGTCTACGTGACCTATAGTAACCAATGAGGCCAAAAGTATCAAGTAACCTGCCAACAAAACAGTGTAACAACACCAATCAAATTCTATCCTCTTAGATATATATATCTTTCTCCGGCAGGGTCAACAGGTTATCCACAGGATAACATTAGGATATGAGGACGTGACAGCGGATTTGCACCAAACGATCAAAGCTTTTGGCCTCCCAGCATGCAATGGGCCTGTCCATATATCCCCGCTTCCTGGCTCAGGCAAATCAGTTTTTTGTTTGGTGTGGCAGGAGCCGGACCATGGTCAGAGGGTGCTTTTTTTTAGCAGCCATAAGTTTTCTTATTTTATTTTTATAGTATTACTATATTTTTTTTGAGTGATCTTTCTATAAAGCATCTTATACTCACCTTACAGTCGCTCCAACAAATCCCCGCCGGGTCGAGACAACGCTTACCCACGTGTACAGTGAGTCAGGCACAGGTCCTGGTGAACCTTCATGGGCTACTTTGCACAGACATTATTCAATGTAGCTGAGCAGTTTATACCAGCTCCTATACCAGTGATAGGTTTCCCTATTAACCCTTACATGCAGCATTCATTCTGAGGTTTATACACCTAGGGAATTGTCAGCCTCTCTAAAAAACAGGCTGAAACGCTAGTGGTAAGTAAATCACATAGACATGATACAACATCTTCACAGTCTACACATGTTTTAGATGAGGATTCGTTGGAGGATGAGGACTCATTACACTTCAGAAGGTCTCAGCTCAGTGGACATACCTGAGCTAATTAGTGCTATGTAAGCCATTCTATCCTTAGAAGAGGCAGCAGAGCCTGTGTTAAAAACTAAGGCAACTGTGTTTAAACATCCCAAAACAGCTGATAGAAATTTTGGGTTACGCCCAGTAGGAAGTTAGAATTCCAAGAAATGGAATTCCAATTATCCTCATCCAGCTGAGGACTGTTTAAAAAAAAAAAGGGAGGTGGCTCCCAAAGTAGATTTGCAGGTCTTAGATTGGTGTGGAAATCTACATTACTTTTGTTTTCAACATCAATAAATGATGTCACGGGGGGTGTGGCCTGACTAGAAAGTCAGCAGGATAAAGGAGCTCCTGCTTATATAGGTCCTTTCTGCCTTTTCCAGCTGTCCTACGGGTTCTTTCGGGCCCTTTCTTGCCCCTCTGTGTGTTTTGTAGGTTGCGGAGCCAGGGAGCCATTCATTTGGCTTTTGCAGGTTGTGGCCTACACCCAGATCCGAAGCCGCGGACTGAAGTTGTGCAGTGATCCCACCGTGGACCGGACCTCAGCAAGGTAGCGCTGCTACTCACCGAGGGCTGTGCACCCGTGCCACTCTTGTGCCTAGCCGTGCTGTTGGAGTTGCTGTGAAGAGGCTGACTGGGGCTCAGCGGTGACCACGTCAGGAGACACGGAGCGGAGCTGCTCTCCCGGCATCTGATTTGGTGCATACTATGGGGATTGGTGGCCTCAGCAGGGACACGTCAGGTTAGTCAGCTCACCCGCCCGCAGCCTGCCTTCTCATATTGTCCGGCCATTGAAGCCCTGAGTCATGGCAGCGGGGAATACACGGAGCGCTTACCTGTCATCACTCCAGCAGTGTCCCAGCATCTCCTCCTCTCCTCCTAACCCATGGTGCTACGGTGGAATCTGGCAGAGCTGTGAATTATAGAGGACATACACGTAGGGTTCCTACGCAGCCAGATACACTACCCTGTGCCACTGCATCCTAGTACCCTCTCCTGCCTTATTACTGACCTGGTTCACCCGCCATAGCTGGCCAGTTTCTTCTGATTTAGGCTTCATTGCCAGAAGTGGCCATCTTGAAAACTGGCAATATAGCCACATGCCCTCCTGAAACCAGCCGCTTCTCTGGGAGCTACAGACACTGCCAGCCCATGATCAGTGCCCTTCACTACAGCCTCAGTGATTTCCGGCAGGGACTTCTGCCGCTGCGGCCCTACCTGGGCAGTAAGTGGTCATCTGAACTGCTTTTATTATTATTACTGCCTGGCTCCCACTCCTGCTCTGTCAACTCCCACTGGTGGCAGACTGTGCTGACTACATCCTCCGTACTGTATGACTGCTGCTGGGTTTTTTTTCCCTCCTGCTCCCCTCAATCCCCGCAAGATCCAATTAGAGCTCTTGGGGCATCAGTATAGCTACGGCGTAACAGTCCATGTGTACAGGACAGTAGCAGGCCCCAGTTGCTGGCTCCTATAAATGACTTTACAGCCCAAGGATGGCACCTTCTTGCTATTACCCATAAACAACTGACCTCACAATGTTTCTGTAACCGATGGCCACTGGGGGTCTATGCTCACTGATGTCTCCCTATTTCCACACTTCAATACTTCTGCTATGTTGCTACTGGCCTCCTGACCTTGTTCTCTAATCTCCGTAATGTTATGCTGAAGAATGGGCAGAGCTGGAAAATCATCTCATAAGAAAGCTAAACCTCGTCCTATACAGGAATCCTCTCAAACTGACTTGAGACCTTTTCTTCTTCCTAATCAACTAACATTGAGCCCCAGTCCTGATCATTCAGAATCTTCTCCCATTCCGTCTTCTCCTCCAAGTCCTTCCATGATCGCTTAAACCCATTGTTTAAACTCGTTGTTTAAACCCATGGCAAGCCAGGTGGGCTCTCTTCTTCTCTCGGTTCTCCTTCAAACTCTTTAACCGGCCAGGAACCTTAAATCAAAGAGCAGATGTAATTTCTGGTTCTTTTCAAACGGATGATTCACTCAACTCCTCTGAGAAACAATTTATTCTGAATCCGGCTTCATTTGCTTCAATTCGTACTGTTCCTCTACCTCCTCCGGGGAGAACTTCTGTAGCACCAAAATTTTGCAGGAAATAGCTTACGTGGGCTCATTCTTTATATTTCATGGGTCATGCCGGTGGTCTTAAGACTCTCAAATTCATTCAGCGATTCTACTGGTGTCCTCATCTTAAAACGGATATCCTTGAATTTGTAGCAGCCTTTTCCAAGTGTGTTCTACATAAAAGTCCACGAACATCTCCCTCGGGTCTTCTTCATCCACTTCCAACACCTCAAAAGCATTGGACTCGCATCTCTCTGGATTTCATAACCGATTTGCCAGTCTCCAGAGGGCACAACACCATTTGGGTCATTGTGGAATGATTTTCGAAGAAGGCTCACTTCATACCCCTCACTGGTCTTCCCTTTGCTCCTCAGCTATCCAAATTGTTTTTCTCATGGATTTTTCATTTGCTTGGCCTTCCACCGGAAATAGTTTCTGATCAGGGTCCTAAATTTGTTGCCAAGTTCTGGAAAGCTCTCAGCTCTGTCCTATGAATCAAGTTGTACTTCTCTTCAGCCTACCATCCCCAGACTGATGGACAGACTGAAAGAGTCGACCAAGGGCAGCAATATTCCTCACTTCTGGGCATGTTAAGATGGATTAGGCTGCGGAGGCAGTAAATCCAAGAATCCCCCGCCATTTTAATAAAAAAAGCCCTGGGACCGAAGCCCGCCGTTAGGTGGGCGGGGCTTGATCCTCAGCACTAACCAGCGCCATTTTCTCCACAGAAACTGCATGCTGAACGCTGACTCCCTGGTCTCTCCCCTGCTGAACTTCACAGGCTGGAAAAAAGAGGAGGGGGGCACATGGCGACGCAGTGAGTGGGAATTGGAATATTATATATAAAAAAGCGCTATCTGGTCATATTTTTCCACAGTGTTATTAAGTGCTGGGTGTGTGCTGGCATACTTTCTCTCTGTCTCTCCTAAGGGCCTGGTTGGGGTTTTGTCCCCTTATAGGTAATCCCTGTGTGTGGGGGGTGTCGGTACGTGGTATCAACATGTCTGAAGCGGAAGGCTTCTCCAAGGAGGAGGTGGAGCAAATGAGTGGTGTTCCCGTCGGTTGTGCCGACTCAGGAATGGATGGACATGTGGCATATGTTGAATAAGAGGCTTGATAAGGCTGAATTAGGGAGAACATCAGGGGGTCAATCCTTGGATTGGACCGACCCACAGGGCCCATCAGGGTCTCAAAAGCGTCCCTTAACACAAGACACTACTACCGACACGGACTCTGATTCCAGTGTCGACTATGATGAAGTGAAATTACACCCTAGGGTGACTAAAAGCATTCAGTGTATGATTGTGGCAATAAGGGATGTGTTGCATATTGCGGATGAACCCTTGGTCCCCGACACAAGGGTACACATGTTTAAGGGAAAGAAACTGATTATAAATTTTCCCACATCTCATGAACTAAATGATTTCTTTGAAAAAGCTTGGAAGACACCGGAAAAGAGGCCGCAGATCCCCAAAATAATTTATATGGCATACCCCTTCCCTCAACAGGACAGGGGGACTTGGGAATCACCCCCCACTGTGGACAAGGCCCTGATGTGCTTGTCCAAGAAGATGGCGCTACTGTCTCCTGACACAGCTTCCCTTAAGGACCCTGCAGATCGCAGGCAGGAGACTACCTTAAAGTGTATTTATTCTCATACGGGTGCTGTGCTAAGACCGACAATTGCATCGGCATGGGTGTGTAGCGCGATTTCAGCTTGGACAGATGAGCTGACAGATCAATTTGATAATATGGATAAGGATACTATATTCTTAACTCTAGCCCATATTAAAGACGCAGTCTTATTTATGAGGGATGCTCAAAGAGACATTGAATTGCTGGCTTCTAGGGCCAATGCCATGTCTATCTCAGCGAGACGATCCTTATGGACTCGCCAATGGACGGGTGATGCGGATTCCAAAAAACATATGGAAGTTCTACCCTATAAGGGAGATGTATTGTTTGGGGATGGGCTTACGGACCTGGTTTGCACAGCTACAGCAGGTAAATCAAACTTTTTACCATTTATTCCCCAACAGCAAAAGAAAGTACCACCCTATCAGATGCAGTCCTTTCGGTCGCACAAGTTCAGAAGAGGTCGGGGATCCTCCTTCCTCACCAGAGGTAAGGGCAGAGGCAAAAGAGCACCTGCTTCGGCAGGTGCCCAGGAACAAAAGTCCTCCCCGGCTACTCCAAAACCCACAGCATGACGCTGGTGCTCCCCTGAGGGAGTCCGCACCGGTGGGGGCACGTCTTCAACTTTTCAGCCAGGCCTGGGTCAGTTCAGACCTGAATCCTTGGATGTTGGAAATAGTTTCCCAGGGTTACAAACTAGAATTCGAGGAGGTGCCCCCGCGCCGATTTTTCAAGTCGGCCCTACCAGCTTCCACATTGGAACGGGATGTAGTGTTAGCTGCAATTCAAACGCTGTGTATACAGCAAGTGATAATCAGGGTTCCCCTGAACCAGCAGGGAAGAGGTTACTACTCAACCCTCTTTGTGGTCCCGAAACCGGACGATTCGGTCAGACCTATTTTGAATCTGAAATCCCTAAACCTGTACATAAAAAGATTCAAATTCAAGATGGAATCGCTCAGGGCGATTATAGCCAGTATGGAGGAGGGGGAGTTTATGGTGTCTCTGGACATAAAGGATGCGTACCTTCATGTCCCCATATATCCCTCCCATCAGGAATACCTGAGATTCGCTGTACAGGGTTGTCATTACCAATTTCAGACATTGCCGTTTGGACTTTCCACGGCCCCGAGGATTTTCACCAAGATAATGGCGGAAATGATCGTGGTCCTGCGCAAGCATGGAGTCACAATTATCCCATACTTGGACGATCTCCTAATAAAAGCGAGATCCAGAGAGAAATTGCTGAGCAGTGTGGCGCTCTCTCTGAGAGTGCTCCAGCAACACGGTTGGATTCTGAATCTACCGAAGTCACAGTTGATTCCAACAACTCGACTAACATTCCTCGGTATGATACTGGATACGGAACAAATGAAGGCCTTCCTCCCTCTGGAGAAAGCCCAGGACATCCAGAACATCAGAGACCTGCTAAAACCGAAAAGGGTGTCAGTTCACCAATGCACTCGAGTTCTGGGAAAAATGGTGGCGGCCTACGAGGCCATTCCCTTCGGAAGGTTCCATGCAAGGACTTTTCAATGGGACCTTCTGGACAAGTGGTCCGGGTCCCATCTGCACTTACATCGGAAAATAACTCTGTCCCCATGGGCCAGGGTGTCTCTCCTGTGGTGGTTGCAAAGTGCTCACCTGCTGGAGGGTCGCAGGTTCAGAATTCAGGATTGGATCTTGGTTACCACGGACGCGAGCATCCAAGGATGGGGAGCAGTCACACAAGGAAGAAATGTTCAGGGACTGTGGTCAGACCAGGAGTCCTGTCTACACATCAATGTGTTGGAACTCAGGACCATTTACAACGGCCTTCGACAAGCGGAGAGATTTCCTCTAAACCTACCGGTTCTGATTCAATCAGACAATGTCACAGCAGTGGCTCATGTGAACCGCCAAGGCGGGACAAGAAGCAGAGTCGCGATGGCGGAAGCCACCAGGATTCTTCGCTGGGCGGAAAATCACGTAAGCGCTCTGTCGGCTGTCATCATTCTGGGAGTGGATGACTGGGAAGCAGACTTCCTCAGCAGACACGATCTCCATCCAGGAGTGTGGGGTCTTCATCAAGAAGTCTTTGCAGACATAACGCGTCTTTAGGGAACTCCTCAAATAGACATAATGGCGTCACACCTCAACAAGAAGCTTCGGAGGTATTGTGCCAGGTCTCGGGACCCTCAGGCAGTGGCAGTAGATGCTCTGGTAACACTGTGGGTGTTCAAATCGGTCTACGTGTTTCCTCCTCTTCTTCTCATCACAAAAGTGTTGAGGATTATAAGGCGAAGAAGAGTACAGACGATACTCGTTGTCCCAGACTGGCCTCGAAGGGCCTGGTACTCAGATCTACAATAGATGCTCACAGGAGATCCCTGGCCTCTTCCCCTGAGGGAAGTCCTGTTGCAACAGGAGCCATGTGTATTTCAAGACTTACCGCGGTTACGTTTGACGGCATGGCGATTGAACGCCGAATCCTAGCGAAAAAGGGGATTCCGGAAGAGGTCATTCCATGTGAATCAACCTATTGTGGTACCTGTGGCTACAAGTGACCTGGAGGATTCCAGATCCCTGGACGTAGTCAGGGCCTTAAAGATTTATGTAGTTAGGATGGCTAGAATTAGGAAAACAGAGGCTCTGTTTGTCCTGTATGCTGCCAATAAGATTGGGGCACCTGCTTCGAAGCAGACTATTGCTCGCTGGATCTGTAATACAATTCAGCAGGCTCATTCTACGGCTGGATTGCCGGTACCAAATTCGGTTAAGGCCCATTCCACTAGGAAGGTGGGCTCTTCTTGGGCGGCTGCCCGAGGCGTCTCGGCATTACAGCTTTGCAGAGCGGCGACTTGGTCGGGGTCGAACACTTTTGCTAAATTCTACAAGTTTGATATCCTGGCTGATGTGGACCTAGCGTGTCACACGCACTCTCCCGCCCGATTGGATGCTTTGGTATAAACCCCATGGTCCTTACGGAGTCCCCAGCATCCTCTATGACGTAAGAGAAAATAAGATTTTAAACCTACCGGTAAATCTGTTTCTCCTAGTCCGTAGAGGATGCTGGGCGCCCGTCCCAGTGCGGAAACTCTGCAAGACTTGTATATAGTTGTTGCTTACATAAGGGTTATGTTACAGTTGAAATCGGTCTTGGACCGTTACTGTTGTTGTTCATACGGTTAACTGGTTATGTATGATCCAGGTTACATGGTATGCTTGGTGTGGGCTGGTATGAATCTTGCCCTTGGATTTCTAAATCCTGCCTTGTATTGTCCATCTCCTCTGGGCACAGTTCTCTAACTGAGGTCTGGAGGAGGGGCATAGAGGGATGAGCCAGTGCACACCCATAGTCAAAGTTCTTTTTAGGTGCCCTATCTCCTGCAGAGCCCGTCTATACCCCATGGTCCTTACGGAGTCCCCAGCATCCTCTACGGACTAGGAGAAATAGAATTACCGGTAGGTTTAAAATCTTATTTTCATCTACGAGTTCCTTCCTTCTAATCTCTCCCACCTCTTGAGGTTCCTGCTTCTGAATCCGCTCTTCATCAGTTCACTAAGATTTGGAGACAAATAAATAAGGCGCTACTTAATACCTCCCAGAAATAAAAGACCTACGCTGATCGGAAACGTAGGGCTGTTCCTAGTCTCAAAGTGGGAGATCGTGTTTAGATATCCACCAGAGACCTCAGACTCAAAGTTCCTTCCAAAAAGTTTGCTCCAAGATTCATCGGTCCGTATCCTATTAAAAGAGTTTTGAATCCTGTTTCTTACAAGGTGAAACTGTCTCCCTATTTGGAAATCCCCAGTGCCTTTCACATTTCTCTGCTAAAGCCTCTTGTGCTAAATCATTTTCGGGCAGCTATTCCTTAACCTCCCAAGGTTCAAGCTGCTCAAAATGAGTAAGTCGAGGTTCATAAGTTTCTTGACTTCTGCAAGAGGTATGGTTGTCTCCAGTATCTCATAGATATGGTCCGGAGGAAAGATCTTGGGTGGCTGCAGAGGATGTTCATGCTCCAAGACTGAGTTGTGCCTTTCATGCAAAGAATCCAACTAAGACCACCTTAAAAAGAGGGGTACTGTGAGCATCCGGAGTCTAAACACCGGTTCTGGTCCCTGCGGCCTTCCTCTTAGCTAGCTGATGTTGCTGCGATGGATAGGAACTACAGCAGCAAGGTCCTCCGGTGCGGCTGCCGGGCATCTGGAGGCCGGGGTCCGGGTCCTGGGGAGCGCAGCACGGCAGCCGGAGGTGTCTGTTTCCAAGTGTCCATTTGCTGGAGTGCAGCATGTGGGAGGCTGAGGGCAGAGGTAGTGGCTGTGTGCTGGTTCCACATGTGTCCTCTGTGCAGGGATCCACCATGTTGGAGACCAATCCAAGACAATAGGTATCCCAGTTTGTGTCCAACCAATCCAGCTTCCCTTATAAAAAGGGGTTGATGCTTAGCTATGTTGCCAGTACTTCAAGTTACTTGCTGCTGTAAGGTGCCCTGTGCTCTTCGCTCAGACTTCTCTCCTAGTCGTTGTGTATAATTGAGGTCTCCTTAAAACTGACTTCCTCTTTCTTCAGTGTATCTTTCTCGGTCATTGACCACATTGCCTACCCCTCTACATCTTCAGGCCTAAGTCTTCAATCCATGAGTAAGAACTACATTCAGCCACCTCATTTCCTTCCTTTGCCGATAGCTGCTCCCTCAGTCAATTATCAGTCATCAGATCCCCAACTCAAGCCAAGCGTGACATGGAAGAAGGGGAATTCCTGGTTTCGCTGGATATTAAGGATGCGTATCTTCACATCCCAATATGGCCGCCTCTTCAGGCTTTCCTCAGGTTTGCACTGCAGGACAGTCACCACCAGGTTCAGGCCTTGCCGTACGGTTTCTCATCTGCACTGATGGTGTTATCAGGGGGGATGGCAGAGATGTTGCTACAACTCCACAAGCAGAAAGTGAACATTGATTCATACTTGGATGATCTCCTCATATTGACTATATTCAGAGCACAGTTGATGGAAAAGATCAGCCTTCAAACACGACTACTCACGGATCATGGGTGGATTCTCAATCTGCAGAAATCCCACCTAGAACCTATGCAGAGGCTTCAGTTCCTGGTAATGATACTGGACACAGTGTCTCAGAAGGTGTTCCTTCCTATGGAAAAGGCAAAGAAAATTCAGACTATGGTACATTCCATTTTGAAGCTGAACAAAATCTCGGTACATCTTTGCATACGCTTACTGGGAAAGATGATGGCCTCCTACGACACAATTCGGTACAGAAGATTTCATGCATGACCATTCCAGCTGAATCTCCTGGACAAATGGTGGTCACATCTGCACATGCGCCAGATAATGTGCCTTTCACCAAATGCCAGGATTTCCCTCTTATGGTGGTTGCTGATCTCCCTCCCGGAGGGTCGATACTTCGGAATTCATCATTGGATTCTGTTAACAACGGATGCAAGCCTCCATGGTTGGGGTGCAATGACCCTAGGGGCTCGGTTTCCATGAAGGTACTCTGATCAAGAGGCTTCCTTTCCGATAAATGTTTTGGAACTCAGGGCAATTTACAATGCCCTTCTGCTGACCTCTTTATATCCTTCAGTATCAGGCCATACAGGTATGGTCGGAAAACGCGCCAACTGGGGCGTACATAAACCAACAAGGAGTTCCAAACAGCAGAGCTGCAATGAGGGCGGTGTCGCAGATACTCATCTGGGTGTAGCGGAATCCCAAGGCCATTTCCGCCATATTAATTCCGAGAGTAGACAGTTGGGGAGCAGACTTCCTCAGTAGACACGATCTGCACCTGGGGGAATGGGGCCTGTAACCGCAAGTGTTTCAGCAGATATTTCATCGGTGAGGCTACCCCCAAATTGACTTGTTGGTTTCTCAGCTAACCAAGAAGCTTCTGCGTTACTGTTCTGGGAGGAGGGATCCACAGGCCACAGCAGTGGACGCTCTGGCGACACCGTGGATTTACCGGTTGGTGTACTTGTTCCCCCCAGTTCCTCTAATTCCAAGAGTTCTCAAAGGACTTAAAGTGACAGGGTTCAGGCAGTTCTGATTGCCCCAGACTGGCCCTATAGGCATTCTAGCCTTATTGCTCGAAGGCCCCTGGCCTCTGCCAGTTCAGGATGATCATCTTACACAAGGGCCGTTCGTCTTTCCAGACTTACCACGGCTACGTTTGATGCAATGGAAGTATATTGGGAGGATTTTTTGCCAGTAAATAGATTCCGGGCAAGGTTATCTCGACTATGCTGAAAGCCGGCCAAATGGTCGCATCAAAACATTACCATCGCATATGGAAGAAATGTGTCTCTTGGTGTGAGGGTCAACAGTATTCTGCTGTGGATTTTCATCTGGGACATTTCTTGCACTTCCTGCAGGCTGCTGTGGATGTGAGCCTACGCTTAGGCTCCATAAAAGTTCAAATCTCAGCCTATTCTTTTTCTTCCAGGGAACAATTGGCTGTTCTCCCAGTGGTCCAAATGTTCTTGAGAGGTGTCCTTCATATTCGACCACCCTTTGTGCCTCCCACAGCGACGTGAGTTGTCAGTTTGGTTCTGGCCTTTCTCCAATCGGTTTTATTGAACCTTTCCACAAGGTGGCCATGGAGTATTTGACATGGCAGGCTATCATGTTGTTGGCCTTGGCCTCAGTGAGGCGTGTTTTGGAATTAGGGGCCTTATCCTGTAAGAGTCCTTCTCTGGTGTTTTATGAGGATAGAGCGGTGCTTAAAACTCGCTAGAAGTTCTTGCCTAAGGTGGTGTCAGCATTTCATATCAGTTGGCCGATGGTTGTTCTGGTTGTCACTGGCACGTCTGTTACACCAATATCCTTGGACGTGGTTCGGGCTTTGGAGATTTATGTCAAGAGTCTAGCTCATCTCAGAAAATCAGACTCGCTTTTTGTTTTCTATGATGCTTCAAAGATTGGTTGTCCTGCTCCGAAGCAGTCTATTGCATGTTGGATCATGCTTACGATCCAACAGGCTCACTCTTCGGCTGCTTTGCTGCTGCCGAGGTCTGTTCAGGCCCACTCCACACGGTCAGTGGGTTCTTCCTAGGTGGCTGCCCGGGGTGTCTCAGCTTTGCAGTTATGCTGGGCAGCTACTTGGTTGGATTTGAACACGCTGTAAACTTTTAAAGGTTCAACACCTTAGCTACTGAGGACCTTCAGTTTGGTCAGTTTTGATGGGGTCTCAGCACTCTCCCACCCGGTTTATAGTTTTGGAACTTCCCCATGGTACTAAGACCATCCCAGTATCCCCTTGGACATTAAATAGGATTTTAATACCTACCGGTAAATCCTTTTCTCATAGTCCATAGGGGATACTGGGCGCCCGCCTCTGTGCTTTGATATTTTCCAGCAAGAGTTGTTCTTGTGTGTTGTAGTTTGGGTCTGCTTTTGCTGTCCCTATGTTCAAGTTGTGGTTAGTGTTGCTGTGTGATGGTTCGTTCTCTCACCACTTTCTTGTCTCTTTTCCTCCTTTCAAAGTATGTCCGTCTCCTCGGGCACAGTTTTCCTAGAAAGAGTCTACAGGAGGGGCATAGAGGGGAGGAGCAGCACATTCTGAAGAAGTTTTAAAGTGCCAGGCTCCAATGGACCCCATCTATACCCCATGGTACTAAGACTATCCCAGTATCCCCTACAGACTACGTCAAAAGGATTTACCTGTAGGTATTAAAATCCTATTTTTTCAGAATAGCAGGGCCATCCTCGGGTGAAGGTATCACTGTGAAGGCTCCGTTTCACATTACAATAACCTTAGTAGGAAATACCCATTTGTATTGTACATTTCCTTCGGTGGAATAGATGCCTTTTGGCCAGCGTCACAGGAGAAATATCCGGAAATATCTGCAGATTATCCAGGCACTCAGCTGTGGATGAGGAAGACAAAGCAGCCTCTAGAATGCGTTCTTTAATATGATAAAAGTGGACCCTGAGCAGAGTGTCCCTCGGTGCTTGGATAGGGGCCTGTTTGGACTTTGGGAGTCTATGGATCCTATCAATAAGAAGGTCAGCGGCAGAAGCCTTCAGTGAAAGTTTCTGAAAAGAGAACCGTGGCATAATCATACAGCTCAGCATTTGAAGCAGAATCCGGAACGCCCATTATTCTGATATTATTTCTCTGAGACCTGTCTTCTAAATCAATGACTTTATCATGAATAGAGACCGGGTCTTCCTGAAGGGTGTCATGAGCTGAAATCAGATCTTTGTGAGACTCAACAATCTCTTTCATCTTAGTCTGTATGAGTGCCATTCTCACTGATACTGGACCTCAAAGCTTGAATATTAGAGTTAAGTTCTGAGGTTAGTTCAGTCCTTAAATGCAGATAACATAGAATGTATAGAGCGTAGAGTACAGGACCATCTAGAGTGTCTTAAGACGTCTTCAGCTATTACAGCTGGGCTGTGCGTCTGACAAGAAGAAGCAGATGATGTTGTAGCGGTCTCAGAAGGACCACCTGAATTCAAGGTACCAAAGAAGTGGACAGGTGGGGCCGATTTTGGTACCTTTTTAACCTTTTTTGGAGGCATGATAAGCCGGCAACAAAGAGACTGACCTCTCAGAGATAGGAAAGTACAAATGATCTATGAATAAAAGGAGCAGTAGTACGCTGTCAGGTGGTTACATCAAGATGACTCAGTTCAAAATGACATTCTTAGTCGGGGTGACGGGGGTATCCGAGCCAAAATTTCAAGTAAACCTAATGTAATACAACTCAAATAACACAGTAATGACCGAGAAATTCCACTAGAGGTCAGCGTGATCACAGACGTGAAGTACTCAGCACAGAGACACACAAATGGCAAAATACACTGCTCAAAAAAATAAAGGGAACATTAAAATAACACATCCTAGATCTGAATAAATGAAATATTCTTATTAAACACTTTGTTCTTTATATAGTTGAATGTGCTGACAACAAAATCAATCAATCAAATTTATTAACCCATGAAGGTCTGGATTTGGAGTCACCCTCAAAATTAAAGTGGAAAACTACACTACAGGCTGATCCAACTTTGATATAATGTCCTTAAAACAAGTCAAAATGAGGCTCAGTAGTGTGTGTGGCCTCCACGTGCCTGTATGACCTCCCTACAACGCTTGTCCCCAGCAGTAGCGGGAGCTGAGCACCTGTGTTATCTGGAGAGCAAGTACTCCTGCCTGAGCCAAAAGTGCCTCCAAGTCAGGTGTCTGGAGCGTACAGGAAAGACTGGGCGCACATAGCCCCAGAATACAGCCCATGGCTTCATAGTCGTCACTAGGCTGCGGCAGTGAACGGTGCCCAGAGTGAGCGGAGTGAGCGGCTATAGGGCAGTAGAAGTGGGGGACTTAATAGATTGGGTCTTGGTCCCAGCGGCGGCTGAGAGCTATCAGGTAGGGTAGATAAGAAGCCACTTAGTGAGGAGAGCTCCAGAAAGCACGTCTGGATGGACCACACCCCTCTTATTTATTATTTTATATACTAACAGGGGTGACAGGTGTGGTACATCCCTGCAAAGGCAGATCCAATCTCTTTCTCATCAGACTCTGCTGTCTTCCCTGCACTCTCACTCAGATGTTCACTGCTGCCAGTAGCACACGTATGAGAAGCAGAAGTATGGCAGCAGCTGTATAGATTCTGATATGTAATTCTCTGTATCATACTTACCGTACACACATCATCCTTATTACTATTGAGAGAATAGAGGTAAGACACTGATGATGGGGATGTAAATATAGGATTTTAATGACCTACCGGTAAATCCTTTTCTCGTAGTCTGTAGAGGATGCTGGGGTCCATTTAGTACCATGGGGTATAGACGGGTGCTTTAGGAGCCACTGTCACTTTAAAAGTTTAATAGTGTGGGCTGGTTTTCCTCCCTGTACCGTGTCAAGCTCCCAGCATGGAGCAGTGGAAAGAGCAAAAGATTGGAGTCTCCGGAATTCCTCCTTACTCCCTCCAGGCTAAACACCGGCAGCTGGACTAGGCAGGCTCCCTTCCAAATATGGATGCAGGTAGATGTTGGTGAGGTTTTTTGGATCTTCCCTGCCCTCCACTAAAAAAGGTGGGAGGGGTTTGGATTTTTTACATTTTGCAGTCCAAAAGGACTGCAGTGTAGGTTTGGGATAAGATTTCCTAGCTGGGGCTGCTGCAGAGCCAGAGTCCTCTGCGTGCCGAGACAGCCATGGAAGTAGCAGGCCAATGTCCTTCATGGCCTCCACCATGAAACCTGCTGAATCCTGTATGTGACGTAAAAAGTCAATGTCACTCCTATCCATAGTATATAAGTCCTCTAGTAATGTGCCTGACCAATAGTGGGCCTTAAAGCCACGCCTGTAGCAGTGTATAGTGATTTGAGTGTAGTCTCAATCTTGCGATCAGCCGGCTCCTTTATGGCGGTTGAACCAGGGACAGGTAAAACCACCTTTTTAGACAGCCTAGATACAGAAGCGTCTACTATAGGTCGGTTTTCCCACTTCTTCCTATTCTCTTCAGGGAAAGGGAAAGCAATGAGAATTCTATTAGGGATTTGGAATTTTTTCTCTGGGTTTTCCCAGGATTTTTCAAACAAGGAGTTTTACTCCTTAGAAGCAGGGAACGTAAGCGAGTACTTCTTATTTACTGTAATATAAGATTCCTCTACTTGTTCCGGAACCTTCTCAGAAATATGCAAAACATCCCTAATGGCATCAATCATTAGCTGCACCCCTTTAGCAAGGGATACATCCCCCCCCCCCCCTGCATATCCCCATCACCGTCCCCTGTATCAGAGTCGGTATCAGTGTCAGCTTGCATTATCTGGGTCAGTGCACGTTTTTTGGGGTATGTAGGTGGGGTTTTAGAGGAAGTAGTGGGAGCTGAATACTTCATACCCACTAAGGATTGTCTCAAAAACTGCGTCTCTTTCTCAGTATGTGACATCCTTGTTGAAATCTGGGATATCATTCCCCTTAAAGAATCCACCCATGGGGGTTTGGATTCAGAAGGCTGAGACAGGATATTGCAGTCCTGAGTACATGGAATAGACTCCTCAGGAGAAGATACACACTCTGCAGCACAGGACACAGAGTCCTTAGACATGGTAATGTGGATATACACATTTATATACACACACACAGGAAAATGTCAGACACCGTTCCCCCCAGAGTACCTTCAGAGAGTCACAGAGTATAAGGAGCCAGCCACACAGCGCCCCTGTAGGCAGTTATTATGATAAAAGCCCGGCGCTGACTAACTAACCTTAATAGGGAGAGCAGCGCTCCCTGTCAGTGTCCTAATTCCTATGATCTGCAGGGAGAAAATTGTGCTGGTGAGTGCTGGATCCGCTGAGAGGAAGCCCCGCCCCGGCTTCCTGCACTAATTATTTATACTGGCCTGAGGATTTTAGTGCTAACAGGGGGATTAGCCCCTGTTAGCTGCGTGACCAGTGTAGGGTTTATCCGCGCTGGCTGAGGACGCCCCTCAAAGCGCCTACACTGTGTTGCTGAGCCTTCCTGGAGCGCAGCCTATCAGAGCTGCACTCCCACCCTTGTGCCGCCATACCTGCCGGAGACTCGCTAATCGGGAAGCCGGCGCTGTACTCGCCACTCTTCTTTCTTCTGGCTTTGTTAGGGGGTGGCGGCCATGCTGCAGGAGTGAGCAGTCGCCTCGTGGGCTTGCGATCAGCACCCTCAGGAGCTCAGTGTCCTGTAAGCGGAGTAGATAACCATTAACTCTTCAGGAAGTTGGTCCCTCCTCCCCCCCCCCTAAGTCCCACGAAGCAGGGAGGCTGTTGCCAGCAGCCTTCCTGTAACCTAATTAACTCTAGAAATAAAAAACTAAGAAAACTCTTAGGAGTTTCCCTAGCTGTGTCTGGCTCCGCTGGGCATATTTTCTAAACTGAGTCTGGTAGGAGGGGCATAGAGGGAGGGGCCAGCCCACACTATTAAACTCTTAAAGTGCCAGTGGCTCCCAAAGGACCCGTCTATACCTCATGGTACTAAATGGACCCCAGCATCCTCTAGGACGTAAGAGAAAGAAGATTATAACCTAGCAGATGATGATTGCAGTGTATTATATGGTGTATTGCATGTAAAGTACCTTGTTCCACACCTACTCTGCTGTAGCAATATACCTTATATACACTTGTACAGGCTTACCAGCGTATGAGCACACACATAAAGGAATGCTACCTTACTAATGCTTCCAGGAGTAACGTTAGGAGACATTTCTCTGATCCATCAGCTCATATGACTGATGTTATTGTTCATCTAGAATCTCCAATTCATACGATATGTTCCCCATCCATTGTTTTACATTGGTGCTGACATAGGACTTGGTGAGTGACTACATCTCCATTTATACTTCATGGTTAGTTACCAGTACAAGAGAGAGATATATCTAAGTCTTATTATAATATTACATTTGTTATTGTGAGTGTTCTCAGGAGGGTGGACACAATGATAGTCTGAGACACAATATTATAAAGCCTTCATTAAAAGTTATGTTTTATTATACACACACATTTACAATTAAGTGTCCCAGACAGTCGTCTTCTCTTATTGTTTACAAGATTAATATTGTTACAGAAAATGTCACATTTCCATAATGTATTTTATTTCCAGCAGATGGACACACAAGCAGGAATATCTCAGAAGGACATCTAATGTTATCCCCGGATTGTGACATAAGAGATAATGACAGTAGACAGGATTCTCCAGGAGATCACCCCATTACACCTATTATACATCCAGCTCTATCAGCTGATCCCTCTGATCCTGGGAAATGTTCTCCTGATCACTCTGATATTGGTGCATCTGTTACAGCTCTGACAGTAGATACAGTGTTTCCCTGTTCTATAGATGCCAAATGTTTTACACAGAACACAAAGCCTATTAACGCACACACAGATAAGGCAGGTGAGAGGCCACTGATATGTTCAGAGTGCGGGAAATGTTTTACACAAAATTCACAACTTGTTACACATCAGCAAAGTCACACAGGTGAGAAGCCATTTCCATGTTCTGAGTGTGGGAAATGTTTTGTATCGAAATCACATCTTGTTATACATAACAGAAGTCACACAGGTGAGAAGCCATTTTCTTGCTCTGAGTGTGGGAAATGTTTTACATGGAAATCACATCTTGTTAGACATCAGCAAAGCCACACAGGTGAGAAGCCATTTTCTTGCTCTGAATGCGGGAAATGTTTTTCACGGAAATCACATCTTGTTAGACATCAGCAAAGCCACACAGGTGAGAAGCCATTTCCGTGTTCTGAGTGTGGGAAATGTTTTTCACGGGAATCACATCTTGTTAGACATCACAGAAGTCACACAGGTGAGAAACCATTTTCTTGCTCTGAGTGTGGGAAATGTTTTACACGGAAATCAGATCTTGTTATACATCACAGAAGTCACACAGGTGAGAAGGCATTTCCATGTTCTGAGTGTGGGAAATGTTTTGCACGGAAATTAGATCTTGTTATTCATCACAGAAGTCACACAGGTGAGAAGCCATTTCCATGTTCTGAGTGTGGGAAATGTTTTGCACACAAATCAGATCTTGATGTACATCACAGAAGTCACACAGGTGAGAAGCCATTTGCATGTTCTGAGTGTGGGAAATGTTTTGCACATAAATCAGATCTTGTTAGACATCAGCGAACTCACACAGGTGAGAGGCCATTTTCTTGCTCTGAGTGTGGGAAATGTTTTACAAAGAAATCATATCTTGTTAGACATCAGCGAACTCACACAGGTGAGAGGCCATTTTCTTGCTCTGAGTGTGGGAAATGTTTTACATGGAAATCCCAACTTGTTACACATCAGCAAAGTCACACAGGTGAGAAGCCATTTCCATGTTCTGAGTGTGGGAAATGTTTTACACAGAAATCAGATCTTGTTATACATCACAGAAGTCACACAGGTGAGAAGCCATTTTCTTGCTCTGCGTGTGGGAAATGTTTTACAAAGAAATCACATCTTGTTAGACATCAGCGAACTCACACAGGTGAGAGGCCATTTCTATAATCTGAGAAATAAATTAGCTCTTGCACACAATAAACATCACTCAGGTGAGGAACCATTTTAATCTTCTGGAGTATTCTCATCATTGCCATGCGTTGTTCTTCAAGGTTCTTATCCTGTCCTATGCTTTTTGCAATATACATGTTACCACTGGGTGAAATAATCAGATGTCTTGTCCTCATCTACCACTGCTACGCCGATGACCCTTTCTTTTGCTCCAGGTACTGAGAACCCAGTACCAATCCTAAATGGTTGTCTAGCTGAGCTCCAAGTGTGGATGATGCCAGTTGGTTGTGACTCAGTCCTGGTGAAACAGGTCCTTGTGATAGAAGCTCACCAACAAAGGGCAGGGCTACAGCTCAGCTTTGCAAACCAACTAGACTTGCGCTTGGGGGTTCAGAGTTACAAAATGCTGATCCTGTGTGGAATCTTGGTGTCCTGGATGGTGGAGTGACACTTAGACATCGGTATCTGCCACAATCAGATCCTCATCTGAGGAACATTGCCAGACTCCAGCACTTATTTTCCTCAGAAGATCTACCTACAGTCATACATGTACTTGTATCATCACACATAGACTACTGCAATGTCCTCTACCTGGGTCTCCCAGCAAAAAAATTGCACCGCTTGTAGCTTGTACAGAATGCAGCAGCCAGGCTGTTACCCAACCAGCCCTTTCCTGCCACATAACACCCATTATCTGCTCCCTTCACTGGCTGCCTGTAAGATGGCGACTATTACATAATCTTACTGATTTTCCCAGCCCTACATGACCAGGGTCCGTGGTACCAGAAGCAGCTTCTGCCTCTTTACTGCCCTGCTTTCTTCCACCTGCAGATGAAGGACTGTTACCAGCAGTACAAAGAATCCCCAAGAAGTTCTGAGATGTCAGAGGGGGAGACAGGGTGGTGGCACTAGTGCTGTAGCGGGGGCTGCCGGAGGCACTGTCTATAGGTAATATTGTCCCCAAGCAGCGCTAAGGTGTCAGAGTGGAGACAGGGCAATGGCAGTAGTGGGGGGAGGCGGGGTGGGTGTCAGTAGCTGGAGGGGAAGGTGGCATTTGGGGAGACGGCGGTGGCAGTAGTGGGGGGAGATGGGGTGGTGACAGTAGTGAAAGGAGACAGGGTGGTAGTAGTGGGGGGAGACGGGGCGGGTGGCAGTAGTGGGGGGAGACAGGGCAGTGGCAGTAGTGCTGTAGCGGGGGCTGCCGGAGGCACTGTCTGTGGGTAATATTGTCCCCAAGCAGCGCTAAGGTGTCAGGGGAGACAGGGCAGTGGCAGTAGTGGGGTGGGGTGGGTGGCAGTAGCTGGAGGGGTGGGTGGCATTTGGGGAGACAGGGTGGTGGCAGTAGTGGGGGAAGATGGGGCGGTGGCAGTAGTGGAAGGAGACATTGTGGTGCTAGTGGGGGGAGACGGGGCCGGTCGCAGTTGTGTGGGGAGACAGGGTGGGTGGCAGTAGTGGGGGGAGACAGGGCGGTGGCAGTAGTGGAAAGAGACAGGGTGGTAGTAGTGGGGGATATGGGGTGGGTGGCAGTTGTGTAGGGAGACAGGGTGGTGGCAGTAGTGGAAGGGGACAAAGCAGGTGGCAGTAGTGGGGGTAGACAGGGCTGATGGTCACAGTACAGTACCAGGGGCTGCTGGAGGCAGTAAAGAGGTATGGGTCCCGCACAGAACCAGTTGATAATTAGACTTAATGATGATTATGCTTCCTTATTTCTAATTAATCCCTTGTATGTGTTACTGTTATTTGCTGTGTCAGCCGTTATGTGTGTTCTGTGTAATAATCCTGAAAGTAGTGCTGCTACCGATCTCATATCATTTGTAGCAGCTTGGAAAAGATGAGATATGAGGTGCACTCTGGAAGCTTATAGAGGGGTTAATCAGAGATGAACGCAGATGTGACATCACGCAGCCCCTGGAAAATGGTCCTGTCCCGCCCGCGTTCACTTCTCAGGGATGCGGCCACAATGTGTGTGTCTGCGCATGTGCATGTTGCCACCACCAGCAAACTGCTGCGGGCAGCTATTGTGGCTGGGTCTGAATGGCCCCCATAGGGTTTTGGCTCTCCTGATATGAATCTGTTTTACTTACCTACAATACTATAATGTAACTTGAATTGTTTCTGTGCTTTAAAGGATATTTTATCCATGTTGTGCAGAGTAAAGTATACTGCTCCAAAAAAATAAAGGGAACACTAAAATAACACATCCTAGATCTGAATGAATGAAATATTCTTATTAAATACTTTGTTCTTTACATAGTTGAATGTGCTGTCAACAAAATCACACAAAAATGATCAATGGAAATCAAATTAACCCATGGAGGTCTGGATTTGGAGTCACACTCAAAATTAAAGTGGAAAAACACACTACAGGATGATCCAACTTTGATGTAATGTCCTTAAAACAAGTCAAAATGAGGCTCAGTAGTGTGTGTGGCCTCCACGTGCCTGTATGCCCATCCTTCCAGACTCAGTTTAGAAAATGAGCCCAGAGGAGCCGGTCACAGCTAGGGGAGCTCTACAGAGCTCTTTTAGTAAAATCTAGTGGGAGGAGCCAGCCCACAGTGTTAAACTCTTAAAGTGCCAATGGTTCCTGGTGGACCTGTCTATACCCCATGGTACTAATATGGACCCCAGCATCCTCTACGGACTACGAGAAAAGGATTTACTGGTAGGTATATAAAATCCTATTTTCCCTTTATATATCATCTAAGAAAAAATGGTCTATAACAATTAGGGGTAATCCTTATTATTCACTATTGTAAAATATTCCAACGTTTTGGAACGCACAGCCATATTCCTGTGAGCCGGTGGAACGCATACTAAGGAGATGCGAATCACAGGCGATCCCATTTTCATGTTTGAAACGTAAAAACGTAACATCCGGGCACCAGTGGAACGCATGGGAAGGGAAGTGCGTCACCTGGTGGGCTGAATCTCATTGGCTTAGTTATTTAATTGAAAGCACGTCCCATTTAGATATCTTTGGAGCGGACTCATTGGCTTAAATCCTCTGACGTTCATTGGCCAGTGGTCACGGTTGCCATGACAACCCGAAAAAAACAGAAGTAAACATCATTAATGCCGTGGAAATTGTACAATGTGACTGTTTATTACATATCATATGGTGACTGTACCAGGGCCCTCATTCCGAGTTGTTTGCTCTGTATTTTTTATCGCATCGCAGCGATTTTCCGCTTAGTGCGCATGCGCAATGTACGCATTGCGACTGCGCCAAGTAAATTTGCTAAGAAGTTAGTATTTTTACTCACGGCTTTTTCTTCGCTCTGGCGATCGTAATGTGATTGACAGGAAATGGGTGTTTCTGGGCGGAAACAGGCCGTTTTATGGGCGTGTGGGAGAAAACGCTACCGTTTCCGGAAAAAACGCGGGAGTGGCCGGAGAAACGGGGGAGTGTCTGGGCGAACGCTGGGTGTGTTTGTGACGTCTACACAGGAACGACAAGCACTGAACTGATTGCAGATGCCGAGTAAGTCTGAAGCTACTCAGAAACTGCTACGAGGTGTTTAATCGCAATATTGCGAATCCGTTGTTCGCAATTTTAAGAAGCTAAGATTCACTCCCAGTAGGCGGCGGCTTAGCGTGAGCAAAACTGCAAAAATCAGCTTGCGAGCGAACAACTCGGAATGACCCCCCAAGCTTCAATGGTCAAAATGTACATTTAGTTTATGGATTATCCTCATTTTCCAAAGTAATATATGTATCTGCCTAATTGAATTAGGAGTGGGCGGGACTATACAGAGTTTAAATAGATGGCTCTGGGATCTGACACACACCATCACCCTGAGGAAGACTAAAGCAGTCGAAACGCGTTGGTGGGGTGGTTGTTTGGATACCCAGACCTGTACTTGTGGCATCCAGCAGAGTGGTGAGAATACATGGGCCCTTTTTGTTCTTTATCCGCTCAGCTGTGATTTTGTTTCCATTGACCCAAGTCAGGCCATTTTGGTGTGCCTGTGTGTTTTATATATTTGTACCCATTAAATACCAATTTTATCACTATATGGTTGTTTTTTTGGGAGCTACATTACCTGTGTGGAAAAGAAACCGCTACGGGAATTTACAACATCAGTTTCAAGTAAGCTTATGTGTAAGCCTGGCTAGTTACCTTATCAGCCTATAAAGAACTAATCTTTTGTAAAGCCTGAGAGATATGGCTGTATAAACTTGAGAGTGAGCATTTATAGAATGATATCCTTTGCACACCTCGGGTGGTCCTGTTACACACACTGTGTGCTCACGGAGTGGGGGTTCTGTCTCACCTGCACCCACATCTTATACTATATTTTATAAAGAAATACTACACATTGGTATTTTTTATTTATTTTTTTAAATTCATGGACGTTGACCTGTGGGAATATCCTTGACCGTGTGGGGGAGATAAAGAAACTGCTACATGACCATATACAACTTGTCTCAAGTAAGCACACGTGTAAGCGTGATATTCTCCTGATCTTTTAAGTGTGAGAGATTTTGAATATATGAAGCAACGATACCTTTATAAGCATGGAATTTGCTGTCTGATGTAAGCTTATGAGTGAGCATCAATCTTCTCTGACCGTCTCACGTTTCTGGTGGTCCCGTAATATCCATTTCATGTTCACAAAGTAAAAGATTTCTGCTGGATTTATCTCCATTCCCCATTATTAATTTGACATTTGAGGAGTCTACTACACATTGGATTTTCTTTCTATGTTTTCTATTCACATATGGTCATCCATTGGGAAGAGACTGTATATTCGCGAGTTATAAAGAAATAAGAAATGGAAACCGTCAACATCATACAAGGACATTTCGTATTATAAGTATCTGGTACCCTTCTTTGTTTGGCGCATGACAGTATCCCCCTCTTTTGCATTATATTCCGTGTTGTTTCCAGTCTTCATAACACTGGAAGAGATTCTTGATTGCTGCCTTCATTGTCCAGCGCAGGTGTAAACTATTCTCTTCTTTTGAATGGGATTTACACCCCGAGTTCTTCCACACTCTGGTAGACAAGTGGGAGTTACTGAAGATAGATCTCATGCCATGCCGTCCCGTCAGAACAACAAAGTTCACGCATACGGGTCAAGAACAAAGGATCCCAGGACAACCTTTGTGGATGCCCTGTCAGTGAGATAGGAATTTCGTCTGGCCTATGTGTTTCCACTGATCGCCCTGTTTCCCAGGGTGATGCAAAACAGGGAAAGGGCGCCGTGATACTAATAGCTCCGGCTTGGCACAGAAGACATTGGTACGCAGATCTGCAGAGGATATCGATGGATGCTCCTCAACATCCAGATCTACTGTCTCAGGGTCCTTGCTATTACAAGCACCTGGATCAACTGTCTTTGACGGCGTGGCTCTTGAGACTTCCATTCTGAAAGCAAGAGGATTCTTACAACAGGTAATTCAAACAATGCTTAAAGCAAGGAAACCATCCTCCGCTCGCATTTATCACCGAATATGGCAAGCCTATATTCAGTGGTGCACTGACCGGAAATTTTACCCTAGGTCTTTCAGAGTTTCCAGAGTCCTAACATTCCTTCAGGCAGGAATGGATAAAGGTCTACGGGTGGCTTCCTAGAGAGATCAGGTGTCAACATTGTCTGTATGGTTCCAAAAGAAAATTGCTAACCTACAGGATGTGTGCACTTTCTTCCAGGGAATGCTTCACATCCAACCACCCTGCAGTGCCTTGGGATATAAGTTTAGTCCTAAAGGCACTTCAAGTTGCTCCATTTGAACCACTACAGCAGGTGGATCATAAATGGTGGACAGCTAAAGCTCTCTTTCTACTGGCTACTGCTTCAGCTAGAAGAGTGTCAGATTGAGGGGCATTATTATGTCGCTCCTTTTCTGATTTTTCATCCAGATAAGCGGTTCTTAGAACCAAATCTTGTTATCTTCCTAAGGTGGAGTCTAAATTCCACCTTAACAAAGAAATTGTTGTCCCGGCCTTCCAAGGGCCGGACCTTTCTGTGGAATATGTATCATTGGACATAGTTCGTGCCTATATGATTTACGTGGATCATATCAGTGCCATCAGAAAGACAGACACTCTCTGTTCTCTATGGATTTACAAGAGAGGATGGACTGCTTACAAGCAGACACTGGCGAGGTGGCTTCAGATGACGATTTCAGAAGCATATTCTCAAGCTGAACTCCCTATTCCGGCTAATATCTCTGTTCACCCTACACGTAAGGTAGGTACATCATGGGCAGCACAACGTAGTGCTTCAGCTAAACAGATATGTAAGGCAGCCACATGGTCTAAATTAACACATTCATTATACATTATGCCTTTGATACCTCAGAACGCTGAATTCAGGCGAAGGATTCTCCTGTCCAATCAGGAGCCTCCCCACCACTAAATTTGCTTTAGGATATCCCAATGTTATCCTGTGGATAACCTGTGGACACTGCATGAGAAATAATAGTTATGGTAGACTTACCGTTGATAACTCTATTTCTTCTTAGTCCACAGTATCCACAGGGATCCCACCCTGATGCACCTGATTTGAGGATCCTTTCACCTACTAACATCTTCCTTCTTGTACAGAAGGGTGTGCATGTGTGTTCTTCTCACCTGATTAGGGCTTTCTTTGATGCTCCTGCCTTGAGCTTTGGAAAAGAACTGAATTGCCTGAGCCAGGAGGCGGGGATTTAGGGGACTGGCCCATTGCATTCTGGAAGTCCGAAAGCCTTTGATCGTTGGTACCAATGCACTGATGCTACCTCATATCCCAAATGTATATCCTGTGGATACTGTGGACTTAGGAGAATTAGAATTGTCGACAGTAAGTCTACCATAACTACATATATTTCTGGCATGGTGTGGCTGCTTGCTGGGGCACAGGCTCGGGGTTCCTCATGCCACGTGACACAATGCTTAGGAAATATCTGGTGCAGCCCCTGTCATGTATCCACATGCTCCTGTAACAGCCGGCCTCAGGGAATTGGCTAATGATCGGCTCCTGTTACTGAGTTGGCAGCATCTGAGTCTTGCTACCGTCGTCTTAGGTATATAATACATTTATTGAGCTTGTGTATGGGAACCAGCATTAAGAATCCTGCACCTTCCCTGCTGATTACCTGTCCCCTGGCACTTGGATGACGGCCTTCTCTGGCTTCTGATCCATGGCCTTAAGGGCACACCAATGGTTCCTAATGGAAGAATCTTCAGGAGCGTCCACATCTAAGTAGAAGGACAGGGCCTCTTGCAAAATTCTGGTGCCTACAGCATCCATTAATATATAATCCTGCAATCTCCAAGGTGGTAAAGGAGGAGTAGTGGGAAAAGGCGACCAGGACCCTATCAGAGGGGTGTGATCAGACCATGAAATTACTGTCGGTAGAATAATTCAAGCGACCAGGTTCTGGGATACAATGTGATAAATATGGAGACTGACACAGGACATTTCATAAAGGATAAGCATTTATTTCTCTAAGTTACAACAATGAGAACCTGCAAATAACAAGTTATACTCAGTTACAGTAATAGCAAGAACAAATTAGAATAATCAGCTCTTATCTCAGATGTTTCATGATCTGTCCCAGATGATGGTCATCGATGAAGTAGTTTAAACAATATAGTTCAGTCGCCCTCAGGGTCCCTCTTTATTAAACTGAGGTGGGTTTATAGAAGTCTGTATCTGCTGTAGACAGAAGTAAATTCAATCAGAACTAACCTGATATGTGTAAGTCTCTAGGCTTTATACTATGCAAGGATACACTAACATTGTCTTACCAGGTATTACATTCAGGTCTGTGATGCTGGGTGCAGTAGTCATTCAGTATAACATAATTTATCTTATCCTGGACAACTGTCCCCTTTCACCTACTTATGTATACAATACCCCAAACATCTTACTAGACAGTTTCCATCTGAGATGCTGATAATTGGAACATATATCTATTATAATCAGCCAGCCTAAAAGCTGTGTATATTGGAGGTCATTCCGAGTTGTTAGCTCGCAAGGCGATTTTAGCAGTATTGCACACGCTAAGCTGCCGCCTACTGGGAGTGTATCTTAGCTTCTTAAAATTGCGAACGATGTATTCGCAATATTGCGATTACAAACTTCTTAGCAGTTTCAGAGTAGCTTCTGACTTACTCGGCATCTGCGATCAGTTCAGTGCTTGTCGTTCCTGGTTTGACGTCATAAACACACCCAGCGTTCGCCCAGACACTCCTCCGTTTCTCCAGCCACTCCCGCGTTTTTCCCAGAAATGGTAGCGTTTTTATCCACACGCCCATAAAACGGCCTGTTTGTGCCCAGTAACACCCATTTCCTGTCAATCACACTACGATCGCCGGAGCGAAGAAAAAGCCGTGAGTAAAAATACTATCTTCATAGCAAAATTACTTGTCGCAGTGCGGACATTGCGCATGCGCACTAAGCGGAAAATCACTGCGATGCGAAGAAATTTACAGAGCGAACGACTCGGAATGAGGGCCATTCTTCCCACTCACTATGTCCTTCACAATAGGTCAAAGGTAGAAGACAACTGTGGATCTATGTTTCTAACTGGTTTCTTAAGCACTAATCATGATAAAATTACATAAATAAAGTAATAAGGTCATACGTATACAGAATAGAGTTACACATGGACAAAATGGCATCTAAAAAGTAGTAACTAATATCACCCTATATTGAAATATATGAATGTAAGGGATCAATTGTAATGACTTAGAAGAAGGTCTATTCTCTAATATGACCTGTGTACAGCAGAGTAATAAGTATAATCACACACACCTGGATGTCTAATTCTCCAAGTATTATAGAGGTCATATTCAGCTAATAAAGGGAGCATGAGGAAGCTGAGGAACGTGCGGCATTAATGGTCTGTTCATCAGTAGTGGAGGATCTATCAAGATGAGGACAGGAGCAAGAGTAACATCTCCCATAAGGAGAAGTGCAATTTCTTGTAGCTTTTGAAAAAAAAATATTTAAGAAATCGGGGCTGTCTGGGATGAGGGCCATAGAGAGAAGTGAGGGTGACATATTTATAATGGATTTTCCCAACTAGAATCCAATATCTACCATTGCAATCCACCCACTTGCTGTCCAGGTGAAAGGGGCAGGATCTATGGGAAAGGATGGCTACACCACAGGAGATATAGCATGCTGGGTAGTTATTGGTAAACTGAGGGGGAGAGTGCAATGGAACATGCGGGTCCTGAATGGCTACCACCGCCGCCTTCTGGTCAGCGAAATATTTTAGTGAAAGACGTCTCTTATGAGGTGAATTAAGACCTCTTACATTAAGACTTAAAAACTTCACCATGATAGAGAGAGATCAGATCATGGAATGAAACATCTAGGATCATCTGTGTAAAGTCAAGTAGAGTCTATAGGGTGTGTGCATACTTCAAATCTATCAGACAGAAAATATAAAATAGGGAACAAAAATGGGAGACAAAAAGAAATAGCGTTCATAAAGGAGCTAGAGATTCCGTCACCAGGCTACCGTGACAGAAAAGTAGAAAAAGGTGGCGGTCGGGCCTGAAAGGGAAACCCACAGACTACCCCAAGTAGCCATACGAGAGGCAAAATCTAGTCATCATAGTAACAATTGTACAAAGAAATACCAAATCTCAATGTAACCAATGTATCCAAAGGAGGTAAAGGCCAAGAACATGGCCTGATATCCAATGTAGGTTCTACCAACACCTTTATAAGAGCAACAGGATGTTACATGAATCAGTCATGCTTTGCCTGAACACCCAAACATTCTAAAAAGGTATTATGAAACGTAACAGTGCAGTGATCGCAAATACTCGCTATAGCGCATATTTTACGCGCTATAAGCAGTAAGGGACCCGGTTTTCAAAAATCAGCGGGTCCCGCAGGACGCGCTGTGACGAGCGCTGCACACCACCATCAGTAAATCCTCATGCTGCCTCCCCGTCCCCTTCCAATTGATGCTACGCTGCCGTGAGCCGCCCCCCTTCCCGGGTCACTGATATACAGGGAGGGCGGAGCATAGTCGCTGCCGCCTCCCCGTCCCCTTCCAATGGATGCTGCGCTGCCGTGAGCCCGGGTGGAACATGGTTGGTGCCGCCTCCCCGTCCCCTTCCATATGGTGCTGCGCTGCCGTCACTGATAGACAGGGAGGGTGCCGCATGGTTGGTGCCGCCTCCCCGTCCCCTTGCAATTTCTGCCGCGAGCTACCCCCCGAGAACCCCCCCCCGCCCCAAGCCTCCCCCCCCGGTCACTGACAGACATTGCTGCCGCTTCCCCTCACGGCCCAACACAGCAGAGTGCGGCGGCTATAACGGAGCAGTGATTACCTGGCGGGGGGAGAGGAGAGACGGCTTTGTCAGGCACAGTGTCTATGGAGCGCGGGCCTGGGGGCGGGCGGCAGGAGACGCGGAGTGGAGAGAGCTCTGTTCCCGGCTATTCTCAGCACCCAGCAACCCGGTAACAGGGATGGGCAGCTTGTGTTATTGTCTGTATATATACATGTGTGTGTCGATGTTTGTTTATAATGTGTGTGTGTGTGTGTGTGTGTGTGTCTAACTTAAAATCTGGTTGCCAAGAAGTGGATTCCCATCAGCTATATTTGCAAATTCATGTATGCAGTACCCTCTATTTGCACTGCCTTGGCATATCTGCACAATGGTATAATGCCACTTGGGCTAGCGGGGTAGTACCACACTCACGCTCTGCCTGGCGCAATGTATATAACGTGCTCTGCCTGGCGCAATGTATATAACGTGCTCTGCCTGGCGCAATGTGTATAGTAACGTGCTCTACCTGGCGCAATGTGTATAATAACGTGCTCTGCCTGGCGCAATGTGTATAATAACGTGCTCTGCCTGGCGCAATGTGTATAATAACGTGCTCTGCCTGGCGCAATGTGTATAGTAACGTGCTCTGCCTGGCGCAATGTGTATAGTAACGTGCTCTGCCTGGCGCAATGTGTATAGTAACGTGCTCTGCTTGGCGCAATGTGTATAATAACGTGCTCTGCCTGGCGCAATGTGTATAATAACGTGCTCTGCCTGGCGCAATGTGTATAATAACGTGCTCTGCCTGGCGCAATGTGTATAGTAACGTGCTCTGCCTGGCGCAATGTGTATAGTAACGTGCTCTGCTTGGCGCAATGTGTATAGTAACGTGCTCTGCTTGGCGCAATGTGTATAGTAACGTGCTCTGCCTGGCGCAATGTGTATAATAAAGCGCTCTAACTGGCGCAATGTGTATAATAACGTGCTCTAACTGGCCCAAAGTGTATAACGTGCTGTACCTGGCGCAAAGTGTATAAAGTGATGTACCTGGCGCAATGTGTATAACATAATGTACCTGGCACAATGTGTATAACGTGATGTACCTGGAGCAAAGTGTATATTGTGCTGTACCTGGCGCAAAGTGTATAACGTGCTGTACCTGGCGCAATGTGTATAACGTGATGTACCTGGCGCAATGTGTATAACGTGATGTACCTGGAGCAAAGTGTATAACGTGCTGTACCTGGAGCAAAGTGTATAACGTGCTGTACCTGGCGCAAAGTGTATAACGTGCTATACCTGGCGCAGTGTGCATAGGAGGTTCTACCTGGCGCAATGTGTATAAGCGGCACTACTGTGTGGTGTAATGTGAATTGGCATTATTATGTGGTCACACCCTGTCCCCATGAAGCCACGCCCCTAAAATTTTGCAGCGCGCCTTCGGCGTGCGCTGCCTGTGCTTTGCACGCTAGGAGGTGGAACACTAATTCACTTTCTGCCTAAGGGCACCAAAATGTCTCGTTACACCTATGGTGCAGGGTGTCCTGCATGCTACACAGCCCAGCAGCATTGTCACCCCATCCCCCCACCTTGCAACACTTTTGTAGTGTCCAAACAAGATTAAGATTAATACGAACCTTTATTGCGATGGGACCCAGAAAAAGACCGGTAGGACCCCAATTTTTAAAAGTGAGGGGTCCATGGGACCCACTTTTTTTGGCGCTCAGCGCGATCACTGCAGTGGAAAGATTATCAGACCATATACTACATAGCAATTAAATAGCACAGGAAATTAAGATAACGAGATTTATGGTAAGAACTTACCTTTGTTAAATCTCTTTCTGCGAGATACAATGGGCTCCACAAGGATAGACATTGGGGTGTAGAGTAGGATCTTGATCCAAGGCACCAACAGGCTCAAAAGTTTTGATTGTTTCCAGAATGCATAGCGCCGCCTCCTCTATAACCCCACCTCCCTGCACAGGAGCTCAGTTTTTAGTTAACCAGCCCAATGCAGTAGCAGGTAAAAGAGACGACAACAGTTAGTAGCCACATACACCACACTCTCACGACAGGAGAAAGTGTCAGCGGCTAATGGCATACCAACCCAAAAAAAGCTAAGTGCGTCAGGGTGGGCGCCTTGTGGAGCCCAGTGTACCTCGCAGAAAGAGATTTAATAAAGGTAAGTTCTTACCATAAATCTAATTTTCTGCTGCGGGGTACACTGGGCTCCACAAGGATAGACATTGGGGATGTCCTAAAGCAGTTCCTTATGGGAGGGGACACACTGTAGAACCCGGCTTTCAAAGGAAGCATCCTGGGAAGCGGCAGTATTGAAGGCATAGAAACTTATAAACGTGTTCACTGAGGACCACGTAGCCGCCTTGCTCAATTGTTCAAGGGTCGCACCACGGCGGGTCGCCCAATAAGGTCCAACAAGCCGAGTAGAATGGGCCTTAATGTTAGCAGGAGCCGGAATGCCAGCCCGAACATAAGCATGTGCAATCACCATTCTAATCCAACAGGCCAGGGTCTGCTTGTGAGCAGGCCAGCCATGTTTGTGAAAACCAAACGGAACAAAGAGGGAATCAGACTTCCTGATGGAAGCTGTCCTCTTCACATAGATACGGAGAGCCTGTACCACATCCAAAGACCGCTCTTTGGAAGACAAATCAGGATAGGCAAAGGCCGGAACCACGATCTCCTGATTAAGGTGGAACAATGAGACCACCTTATGTAAATACCCGGGACAAGTCCTAAGAACCGCCCGGTCATGGTGAAAAATCAGATTGGGGAACTACAAGACAAGGCACCCAAATGCGACACTCGTCTAGAAGAGGCAATAGCCAGTAGAAACAAGACCTTAAGAGAAAGCCACTTAAAGTGCACCAATTCAAGTTGTTCAAAGGGAGACTCTTGTAATGCCTCCAAAACCACCGACAAATCCTAAGGAGCCACAGGCGGGACTTAGGGAGGTTGAATCCGCAAAACACCCTGAGTGAAGGTATGTACATCAGGTAAGGTTGCAATTTTTCTCTGGAATCAAACCAACAAGGCAGAAATATGAACCTTGATGGAAGCCAGATGCAGGCCTAAGTCTAGGCCCTGCTGAAGGAAAGCCAAAAGCTTGGCTGTACTAAACTTGGAAGCGTCATGATTGTTAGATGCGCACCAAACAAAGTAAGAATGTCAGACCCTATGGTAAATCCAAGCAGAAGCCGGTTTCCGGGCCCACAACATAGTCTGAATGACCGCCTCAGAAAATCCTTTAGCCCTCAAGACGGAAGCTTCAAGAGCCATGCCGCCAAGCCCTAGTAGACACAGGGGCCCTAAACGAGGAGATCTGGTCGTTGTGGAAGTAGAATGGGACGCTCTAGCGAGAGGCCCTGGAGGTCTGAGAACCAGTGCCATCTGGGCCACGCTGGAGCTATGAGAAGCAGGCTTCCTCCTTCCTGCTTGAACTTCCGGATTACCCTGGGCAGAAGTAACACCGGAGGGAATACGTACGGCAGCCGAAAGGTCCATGGAACCACCAGTGCATCCACGAATGCTGCTTGAGTACTTGGCAGACAGGCTGTTTTAGCAGATGCCAAATCAGCCACTCTCTTATTAAGGTCCTCTCCGAAAAGGATATCTCCCATAAAAGGTAGTACCTCCAGGGTTTTCTTAGAGACCAGATCCACAGACCAGGACCGCAGCCATAAAATCCGGCAGGACAGAACGGACGTAGTAGAAGCCTTGGCCGCCAGGATACCGGCATCAGAAGCCGCCTCCTTAATATAGTGAGAAGCTGTGACTATATACTATAAGCATTGCCGAGCATGGTCAGAAGAGATTTCAGCTTCCAACTCCTGGGCCCACGCTTCAATAGCTTCTGCAGCCCATGTTGCTGCAATAGTGGGCCTATGCGCAGCACCCGCTAGGGTGTAAATCGCCTTTAGACAATGACTACCCTCCACACACTTATCCGTAGGCTCTTTTAGAGACATGACGGTAGTGCTGATGAGACCACCATCCTTGCCGCATGTGAATCCACTGGCGGAGGCGTTTCTCAATTTTTACTCAGCTCCGGCGTGAGGGGATAGTGAGCAAGCAGATTCTTGTGAGGCTTGAACGTCTTTCCTGGATTTTCCCAGGATTCCTGATGTTTATCAACAAGATGATCAGAAGGAGGTAAAACTTGTTTAGCCACCTTCTGACGCTTAAACCTGTCCGGTTTCTTAGGAGGAACGGACGGCTCCGGGTCATCTGTAATTTGAAGAATGATCTTGATAGCCTCCAATAAATCAGGAACATCCACTTGTGAAACACCATCCCCATCAGGAGCATCCAGATCGGTATCTGTGGGTTCAGTATAAACGCTATCTTCATCAGACGAGCTGTCAGGGACAGCAGTGGATTGTGAGGAAGTAATGACCCGCTTGGATGACCTCTTGGTCTTAGGCGGCCGAGGGTTAGACTTCTTAGTAGTCAGGGAATGGCTCAATTGCTATAACTGAGTGGACAATTGATCTGCCCACGACGGATTAACCGCGGGGACCATGAACTGTTGCACCGACACAGGTGGTCCCATAGGGGGCGTTAGTCTGGTAACTTGCATAGTCAGTAGCGTGGAGAAGGTAGCCCACAGTGGGTTATTCTGAACCCCCGTTGCTACCGTCCCACTGGGGGGCAAGGAACCACCAGAACCCTCAGCTACTACGTTTTCCTCAAATGTGTCTGCAGCTTCATCACCACTCCCGGTGGGATCAGCCACAGAACCGTTACCCTCAGTAGCGGACATGTTATAAAGCGCAATATAAGGTAACACAGTACAATATCAGCAGCACAATACCTGAACCGTGCAGTGTATTCAGCACAAACAGGAATTCAGGAGAGATATGGTGACTAAAATCACAGAGAAAAATACACACTAAGTATATCTTGTGAACAACCTATATTAATAATAAACCTGACGCACCTAGCCCCCAGAGGTTATAGAATATAGGGATAGCAAGCCGAGTGAGAAACACGAAATGGAGGTCACACAGCAGCCAGATGAACACATATAGTCACAGTTGTACAATGAAGAAGTTATGACAGGCAATAATACTGCACTGGACTAGCCATACAATGAGATATAGCTATACAGATAATAGATATAACAATGCACAGTAAAGACTGGATGTATATCACAGGGTACTTGTACTAAATCACCCTGACTAAATGCACTTTTTCTTACACTGTCAGCAGACATGTAGAATACTTAAGTGTCCTGTAAAAAACACAGCGCTGACATGCAGGCGGCTTTACAGAGGAGGATTTGCCCCAGCAGTCCCAGGAACAGTGTTGCTGTGTGTAATGGCGCCCAAACACTAACTAGCAGTGAGAGAGAAAGATATGCAGCTCCAGGGCGGGAACATTTACTCTAAGTGGCGCCCTGGGGCTTGGGAAGACTTATCCCTCTGCTGGACTTCACCACCGGTACTGTGGGCTGCATAAAAATGGCTTTTGAGAGAAACTGACCTGTGCCCTTGCCCTGGTGGTCTAATGGGGTCCCTGTACTGCCACAGTGTCAACGCCAGCACGCGCGGCCTGCCTCCCACTGGCAGCGCCGGATCGTGATAAAGTGTGGGTCCCACGAGCAGTACCCACTTACCTCCTCCCAAAGTGCGGCCACACGATCCAGGAGAGTTTCGGCCATGTGTGACTGACCAGAAGAAAACCGGATCCTCCGCTGTAGGTACTCGGCAACCAGGGCGTGGGAGTGTACAGCGCCACTGGGGGAGAGATGAAGCTGCAGCAGGAAATGTCTCCTGACATCTGACCTCTGCTGCAGCCCTTGTAGACTTCTTTTTTCAGCAAAAAAGCTTTTTTCTTAGGGCTGCTGGAGCAGCCCCCCTGTAACGTGCCTGCTATTGCAAGCACCGACTACAAAACTGAGCTCCTGTGCAGGGAGGCGGGGTTATAGAGGAGGCGGCGCTATGCATTTTGGGAACAGTCAAAGCTTTTGAGCCTGTTGGTGCCTCGGAACAAGATCTTACTCTACACCCCAATGTCTATCCTTGTGGAGTCCAGTGTACCCCGCAGCAGAAAAAAAAGATACGTTTTATACCCATAACAAGAGCAAATAAATCTGGCCTAAAAATAGATCAATTGGCACATGTTAAAGTAGGAAACAAACTCTGGGTGTCTGCAGCAGTCTTACTCCTTTAGCATATTACTTCGAGACAGAAGACAACTCCTCCGGGATTGGTTTAGGTAAAGTGTCATGAAGGCTGTCAACAGGAGTGTCCCACTTTTTCAGAATAGCAGGGCCATCCTCGGGTGAAGGTATCACTGTGAAGGTGCCGTTTCGCATTACAATAAGCTTAGTAGGAAAGCCCTATTTGTATTGTACATTTCCTTGGGTGGAATAGACGCCTTTTGGCCAGCGTCACAGGAGAAATATCCAGAAATAGCTGCAGATTACCCAGGCACTCAGTTGTGGATGAGAAAGACAAAGCAGGCCGTAGAATTCGTTCTATAATATGAAAAAAGTGGACCCTGAGCAGAGTGTCCCTCGGTGCTTTGATAGGGGCCTGTTTGGACTTTGGGAGTCTATGGATCCTATCAATAAGAAGGTCCACGGCAGAAGCCTTCAGTGAAAGTTTCTGAAAAGAAGACCGTGGCATAATCATAAAGTTCAGCATTTGAAGCAGAATCCGGAACGTCCATTATTCTGATATTATTTCTCCGAGACCTGTCTTCTAAATCAATGACTTTATCACGACTAGAGACCGTGTCTTCCTGAAGGGTGTCGTGCTGAAATCAGATCTTTGTGAGATGCAACAATCTCTTTCATCTTAGTCTGTACGCGTGCCAATCTCACTGATACTGGACCTCAAAGCTTGAATGTTAGAGTTAAGTTCTGAGGGATTTCAGTCCTTAAATGTAGATAACATAGAATGTATAGAGCGTAGAGTAACAGGACCATCTAGAGTGTCCTAAGACGTCTTCAGCCATTACAACTGGGCTGTGCATCTACAAGAAGAAGCAGATGATGTAGTGGTCTCAGAAGGACCACCTGAATTCGAGGTACCGAAGAGATGGGCAGGTGGGGCCAATTTGATACCTTTTAACCTTTTTTGGAGGCATGGTAAACCGGCTACAAAGAGACTGACCTCTCAGAGATAGGAAAATACAAACAATCTATGAATAAAAGGAGCAGTAGTACGCTGTCAGGAGGTTACATCAAGATGACTCCGTTCAAAATGACATCCTTAGTCGGGGTGACGGGGGTATCCGAGCCAAAATTTCAAGTAAACATGATGTAATGCAACTCAAATAACACAGTAATGACTGAGAAATTCCACTAGAGGTCAGCGTGATCACAGACGTGAAGTACTCAGCACAGAGACACACAAATGGCAAAATATGTGCTGAATTGAACATATATGTTTCTTTGTGCCCTTGAGAACGATCCCACTGTTATACATTATAGGTAGTAACACTGTCCTAACGTGTGATACGCTATGGATAGTAACAAAGTGGTCATTGTAAGACATAGTGGTTACCAGAAAAGGCCTCTTAGGTTGTATGCAGTACTAACACTCTGCAGGGAGCACTTACAGTAGGTTGTAAGCAGTAGTAACGCTCTGCAGGGAGCACTTAGGTTGTATGCAGTAGTAACGCTCTGCAGAGGGAACTTAGGTTGGAAGAAAAAAAGGCATTGGTTTCCCCCAGCACCCTGAATGATAACAGTAACCAGATATAAATCCCACATAATAATAGAATTCAGAGATCTTCGTTACACATATTTGCACAAATGTGTGGTTAAGTCCCAATGCCGCATCAAGGTGTCTCTGTATATTTGGGGACCCTAGCGCTATATCTAGGTGCAGGGTGTGGCACCCCAAAACACCGACATAAGCCAGAAAGCCCAGCGTAGCATACCAGTGAAAAAATTATAGTGTTAATAAATTAGTATTAAGGAAGCCGAAGCTATAGAGAGGTTGATACAAACATGAAATGTAATTAAAATAGAGAAATAGTGTTAAAAAATTAATAAGTGAAAAGTGTTTATAGAATGTAAAGGTATGCCACACTAAAGCCATCCAGCTCAGCCAGTCCAGAGGCACCACACCTCACACCTCCATTACCCCAATCTGGGTCTAATATTAACCAGCAAGGAGTCACATGATAATGGCTCCTTACTACAATATGTCTAAGCTAAGAGCCACCTACCTTGGAGCAACCCCATAATGCTCCATGTGGCATGTCAGGACCTGCACCTCCTCCTAATGCAGGAACCTCTCTGCCTCTCACAACAGACATATATATTGGTAGATGCTTAATTAGCTTAGTGATATCATTCAAGCGCTCCCTTTCGAGCACCTGAATGATATCACTTAGCTAATTGAGCATCTACCAATATATATGTCTGGAACTTAGGTTGTATGCAGTAGTAACACTCTGCAGGGAGCACTTAGGTTGTATGCAGTAGTAACGCTCTGCAGGGAGCACTTAGATTGTATGCAGTAGTAACGCTCTGCAGGGAGCACTTAGGTTGTATGCAGTAGTAACGCTCTGCAGGGAGCAGCTGTAAACCAATCCCGTTGTGAAAGGATCTCATAAATTTGATAAATAAAACGTGTTTAAATCCGTTTTATATTTCACTTGCTTATATCAGTTATTACTCTACCCATACATATGTAGTGCTGGTATATACATTTTCTCATACGTCCTAGAGGATGCTGGGGTCACCATTAGAACCATGGGGTATAGACGGGATCCGCAGGAGACATGGGCAGTTTAAGACTTTCAAAGGGTGTGAACTGGCTCCTCCCTCTATGCCGCTTCTCCAGACTCCAGTTTTAGAACTGTGCCCAGGCAGACTGGATGCACTACAGGGTAGCTCTACTGAGTTTCTCTGAAAATACTTTTGTTAGGTTTTTTGTTTTCAGGGAGATCTGCTGGTAACAGTCTCCCTGCTTCGTGGGACTTAGGGGAGAGAAGTAGGAACCACTTCCAGTGAATTCAATGGCTCTTCTTCTGGCTACAGGACACCATTAGCTCCTGAGGGTGCTGATAGCTGGGTACGCCTAGATGCTCACTCCCTCAGCCGGCCGTCACCCCCCTTACAGAGCCAGAAGTTAGAAGACAGGTGAGTAGCAGAAGAAAAGAAGACTTCTACAGTGACGGCATTCTGTGGTACAGCGCAGCAAACGGAACGCTGCGCGCCATGCTCCCACACATAACAGGCACTGCAGGGCATAAAATCCTCCTTTAACACTAGCACATAAGGGCATATAGGCCCTCATTCCGAGTTGTTTGCTCGGTAAATTTCATCGCATCGCAGCGATTTTCCGCTTAGTGCGCATGCACTATGTCCGCACTGCGTCTGCGCCAGGTAAATTTGCTAAGAAGTTAGGAATTTTACTCACGGCTTTTTCTTCGCTCTGGCGATCGTAATGTGATTGACAGGAAGTGGGTGTTACTGGGCAGAAACTGGCCGTTTTATGGGCGTGTGGGAAAAAACGCTACCGTTTCTGGGAAAACGCAGGAGTGGCCGGAGAAACAGGGGAGTGTCTGGGCGAACGCTGGGTGTGTTTGTGACGTCAAACCAGGGACGACAAGCACTGAACTGATTGCAGATGCCGAGTAAGTCTGGAACTACTCAGAAACTGCTAAGAGAGGTCTAATCGCAATATTGCGAATCCGTCGGTCGCAATTTTGATAAGCTAAGATTCACTCCCAGTAGGCGGCGACTTAGCGTGTGCAAAGCTGCTAAAAGCAGCTTGCGAGTGAACAACTCGGAATGAGGGCAATAGTGCGGTGGCACTGTCCTAACCCCCGCCAGTATAAAATTGTAGTAACCCACACTGAGGAGAAGCGCGCCATTGCGAGGACGGGACTTCTTCCTCAGTCAGCCAGCACACTACTCTGCGCCATTTTTCCCTTCTTCCATGCAAGGACGCTGATCCTTCCTTCACCACTGTATCAGGGTGCAACATTAAATTAGTGCTGTGTATATTTCTGTATATACTGTTATATGAATAAAAGGGCGCTGCAGGCAGGGGCGGATTGGGACCGGAAACCAGCCTGGGAAATTTATGGAAGCAGCCCTAATAGGGGTGGTGTCTGTTGAGGGGATGAAGTCTGTCAAGTGGGCGGAATTACTGCTCAAAGGGCCTGATAAAGCGCTGGGACAGAAAGTGCGCAACGCAAAATTTTACGGGCGTGACTTCGTGGGGAAGGGGCGTGGCCACATAATCGTGCCAATTCATGATTTCACTGAACTCAAATCTCACTTGAAAATCCTGAGGCTTCAACCAAATCCAGAATCTGATCCTCCATTCATCCCTAATGACCCCCGTCTCTTCTACAGCACGACATGCCAGTGATGCTGTATCACATGACCCTGCTCGTATCATCATCATCATCACATCCCTGTTATCATGTATGTAGCCTGTCAGCCTGCGTGTGTCACTATCATGCAGCAGCAGCGTGCCCATATCATACACATGAGCATGGCAGCACTAGCATCCCCCGGCGGGCAGCACCGGTGCCCAATGTCACCACACAGCACATAGTGGCACCATCCTGTATACACTTCATTCCTGACCTTTATAAAGTGCTGGAATCACTGTTGCTGGCTCCAGTGTGTTGGTTTGACGCAGAAGTATTGCTGTAGCCAGGGCCGGCTCTAGACCCTTCGGCGCCCCGGGTGGAAAGTGGGGGCGTGGCTTCATACAGGGGGCGTGGTCAGTTACGCCCCCTGTACAGTGGAGTAGCGCCGCTGAAAAAAACCCCCAAATACTTACTATCCCCGTTTCCGACTGCTGCAGATCTCCGACGGCGCCGCTCCTTTCCTCGGATGATAGACACTAGAGGTCAATTATGACCCCTAGCGTCTGTCACTCCCACAATGCTGTGCGGTGCGCGATGACGTCATCGCGCACTGCACAGCAAAGGTTCTCTACATGAAGGGAGACTAGACGTGTAGCATCTAGTTTCCCTTCACAGCGGGGGACAGCGGGACCAGCGGGGGACACATCGGGCAGCGGGGGGCACAGAGTAGCGGATCTTGCCATGGTGTGGCGCCCTCCAAATGGTGCCGGCGCCCCCTGGAAGGCGGCGCCCCGGGCAAAAGTCCTGCTTGCCCGTGGCAAGATCCGCTACTGGCTGTAGCAGCAGGGTGCCTGACATATCATGTACATTTGCTACAACATGACGCCACAGAGCAATCGGAAGATGGGTTATAGGTGGTCGGGAAGTGGGGGGTTAAGCAGCCAGCAATGACTGGGGGGATGAGGAGAAGAGAGGGAGGTAGGGAGGGGCAGAGTGAGCAGGGAGAGGGGAGTGTAAGACTGGGACTAGAGGAGAGAGGGAGGCAGGGAGGGGCAGGGAGAGGGGAGTGTAAGACTGAGACTAGAGGAGAGAGGGAGGCAGGGAGGGGCAGAGTGAGCAGGGAGAGGGGAGTGTAAGACTGAGACTAGAGGAGTGAGGGAGGCAGGGAGGGGCAGAGTGAGCAGGGAGAGGGGAGTGTAAGACTGGGACTAGAGGAGTGAGGGAGGCAGGGAGGGGCAGAGTGAGCAGGGAGAGGGGAGTGTAAGACTGAGACTAGAGGAGTGAGGGAGGCAGGGAGGGGCAGAGTGAGCAGGGAGAGGGGAGTGTAAGACTGGGACTAGAGGAGTGAGGGAGGCAGGGAGGGGCAGAGTGAGCAGGGAGAGGGGAGTGTAAGACTGGGACTAGAGGAGTGAGGGAGGCAGGGAGGGGCAGAGTGAGCAGGGAGAGGGGAGTGTAAGACTGGGACTAGAGGAGAGAGGGAGGCAGGGAGGGGCAGAGTGCGCAGGGAGAGGGGAGTGTAAGACTGAGACTAGAGGAGTGAGGGAGTCAGGGAGGGGCAGAGTGAGCAGGGAGAGGGGAGTGTAAGACTGGGACTAGAGGAGTGAGGGAGGCAGGGAGGGGCAGAGTGAGCAGGGAGAGGGGAGTGTAAGACTGGGACTAGAGGAGTGAGGGAGGCAGGGAGGGGCAGAGTGAGCAGGGAGAGGGGAGTGTAAGACTGGGACTAGAGGAGTGAGGGAGGCAGGGAGGGGCAGAGTGAGCAGGGAGAGGGGAGTGTAAGACTGGGACTAGAGGAGTGAGGGAGGCAGGGAGGGGCAGAGTGAGCAGGGAGAGGGGAGTGTAAGACTGGGACTAGAGGAGTGAGGGAGGCAGGGAGGGGCAGAGTGAGCAGGGAGAGGGGAGTGTAAGACTGGGACTAGAGGAGTGAGGGAGTCAGGGAGGGGCAGAGTGAGCAGGGAGAGGGGAGTGTAAGACTGGGACTAGAGGAGAGAGGGAGGCAGGGAGGGGCAGAGTGAGCAGGGAGAGGGGAGTGTAAGACTGAGACTAGAGGAGTGAGGGAGGCAGGGAGGGGCAGAGTGAGCAGGGAGAGGGGAGTGTAAGACGGACTAGAGGAGTGAGGGAGGCAGGGAGGGGCAGAGTGAGCAGGGAGAGGGGAGTGTAAGACTGGGACTAGAGGAGTGAGGGAGGCAGGGAGGGGCAGAGTGAGCAGGGAGAGGGGAGTGTAAGACTGGGGGTATGAGGAGGAGAGAGGGAGTCAGGGAGGGGCAGAGGGAGCAGGGAGAGGGGAGTGTAAGACTGGGACTAGAGGAGTGAGGGAGGCAGGGAGGGGCAGAGTGAGCAGGGAGAGGGGAGTGTAAGACTGGGACTAGAGGAGAGAGGGAGGCAGGGAGGGGCAGAGTGAGCAGGGAGAGGGGAGTGTAAGACTGGGACTAGAGGAGTGAGGGAGGCAGGGAGGGGCAGAGTGAGCAGGGAGAGGGGAGTGTAAGACTGGGACTAGAAGAGTGAGGGAGGCAGGGAGGGGCAGAGTGAGCAGGGAGAGGGGAGTGTAAGACTGGGACTAGAGGAGTGAGGGAGGCAGGGAGGGGCAGAGTGAGCAGGGAGAGGGGAGTGTAAGACTGAGACTAGAGGAGAGAGGGAGGCAGGGAGGGGCAGAGTGAGCAGGGAGAGGGGAGTGTAAGACTGGGACTAGAGGAGAGAGGGAGGCAGGGAGGGGCAGAGTGAGCAGGGAGAGGGGAGTGTAAGACTGGGACTAGAGGAGTGAGGGAGTCAGGGAGGGGCAGAGTGAGCAGGGAGAGGGGAGTGTAAGACTGAGACTAGAGGAGTGAGGGAGGCAGGGAGGGGCAGAGTGAGCAGGGAGAGGGGAGTGTAAGACTGGGACTAGAGGAGAGAGGGAGGCAGGGAGGGGCAGAGTGAGCAGGGAGAGGGGAGTGTAAGACTGGGACTAGAGGAGTGAGGGAGGCAGGGAGGGGCAGAGTGAGCAGGGAGAGGGGAGTGTAAGACTGGGACTAGAGGAGTGAGGGAGGCAGGGAGGGGCAGAGTGAGCAGGGAGAGGGGAGTGTAAGACTGGGACTAGAGGAGTGAGGGAGGCAGGGAGGGGCAGAGTGAGCAGGGAGAGGGGAGTGTAAGACTGGGACTAGAGGAGTGAGGGAGGCAGGGAGGGGCAGAGTGAGCAGGGAGAGGGGAGTGTAAGACTGGGACTAGAGGAGTGAGGGAGGCAGGGAGGGGCAGAGTGAGCAGGGAGAGGGGAGTGTAAGACTGGGACTAGAGGAGTGAGGGAGTCAGGGAGGGGCAGAGTGAGCAGGGAGAGGGGAGTGTAAGACTGGGAGTAGAGGAGAGAGGGAGGCAGGGAGGGGCAGAGTGAGCAGGGAGAGGGGAGTGTAAGACTGGGACTAGAGGAGTGAGGGAGGCAGGGAGGGGCAGAGTGAGCAGGGAGAGGGGAGTGTAAGACTGGGACTAGAGGAGTGAGGGAGGCAGGGAGGGGCAGAGTGAGCAGGGAGAGGGGAGTGTAAGACTGGGACTAGAGGAGTGAGGGAGGCAGGGAGGGGCAGAGTGAGCAGGGAGAGGGGAGTGTAAGACTGGGACTAGAGGAGTGAGGGAGTCAGGGAGGGGCAGAGTGAGCAGGGAGAGGGGAGTGTAAGACTGGGACTAGAGGAGTGAGGGAGGCAGGGAGGGGCAGAGTGAGCAGGGAGAGGGGAGTGTAAGACTGGGACTAGAGGAGTGAGGGAGGCAGGGAGGGGCAGAGTGAGCAGGGAGAGGGGAGTGTAAGACTGGGACTAGAGGAGTGAGGGAGGCAGGGAGGGGCAGAGTGAGCAGGGAGAGGGGAGTGTAAGACTGGGGGTATGAGGAGGAGAGAGGGAGTCAGGGAGGGGCAGAGGGAGCAGGGAGAGGGGAGTGTAAGACTGGGACTAGAGGAGTGAGGGAGGCAGGGAGGGGCAGAGTGAGCAGGGAGAGGGGAGTGTAAGACTGGGACTAGAGGAGAGAGGGAGGCAGGGAGGGGCAGAGTGAGCAGGGAGAGGGGAGTGTAAGACTGGGACTAGAGGAGTGAGGGAGGCAGGGAGGGGCAGAGTGAGCAGGGAGAGGGGAGTGTAAGACTGGGACTAGAGGAGTGAGGGAGGCAGGGAGGGGCAGAGTGAGCAGGGAGAGGGGAGTGTAAGACTGGGACTAGAGGAGTGAGGGAGGCAGGGAGGGGCAGAGTGAGCAGGGAGAGGGGAGTGTAAGACTGGGACTAGAGGAGTGAGGGAGGCAGGGAGGGGCAGAGTGAGCAGGGAGAGGGGAGTGTAAGACTGGGACTAGAGGAGTGAGGGAGGCAGGGAGGGGCAGAGTGAGCAGGGAGAGGGGAGTGTAAGACTGGGACTAGAGGAGTGAGGGAGTCAGGGAGGGGCAGAGTGAGCAGGGAGAGGGGAGTGTAAGACTGGGACTAGAGGAGAGAGGGAGGCAGGGAGGGGCAGAGTGAGCAGGGAGAGGGGAGTGTAAGACTGGGACTAGAGGAGTGAGGGAGGCAGGGAGGGGCAGAGTGAGCAGGGAGAGGGGAGTGTAAGACTGGGACTAGAGGAGTGAGGGAGGCAGGGAGGGGCAGAGTGAGCAGGGAGAGGGGAGTGTAAGACTGGGACTAGAGGAGTGAGGGAGGCAGGGAGGGGCAGAGTGAGCAGGGAGAGGGGAGTGTAAGACTGGGACTAGAGGAGTGAGGGAGGCAGGGAGGGGCAGAGTGAGCAGGGAGAGGGGAGTGTAAGACTGGGACTAGAGGAGTGAGGGAGGCAGGGAGGGGCAGAGTGAGCAGGGAGAGGGGAGTGTAAGACTGGGACTAGAGGAGTGAGGGAGGACCTGTGCTGCAGTCTGGGACACATACTGTACAAGCTGCTGGCTCCAGAGCCGAATTGTCCCTGGGGTCTCGTAGCCTCCGAACGGGCCGATTCTAGTGCTGGAAGGCGGGCTCCGCTAGCACCACGGCTGCCCCGGGTTTGCTGTTATAGTACTGTCAGAACCGCCCAGGTTGGCCCCGCCCCCCTCCTCTGGGAGCACAGAAAGCTGCCGGTGAAGGGCGGAGCTCCGAAAGGCATCACTAATCAAATGGGCGGGATTTAGCAGCTAACTCTCCCACCCACCGCCCTCTCTCCTGAGCCGCAGCAGTCATCCACCTGTCCGCGGCCCTTGGTGTGCGGGTAGCGCCGGGCCTGGCTGCCGCGAGCGGAGCTAAGCTCCGATCACGGCAGCCGGCCAGCATGGGGGATGACGGCAGCCACGGAGGGGACATACGGACCAACCAAAAGGAATCTGGTCCAGTGTCCCGGCGTGCCAATCCGCCGCTGGCTGCAGGTCTGTGGCAAACTTTGTTGTACAGTTCTCTGCTACTAACGCAGGGTTGTGAGCTGACAAAATCCTCTCTGTGTCCCTTGACAGAGTTTACATGATGAGAGTTCACACGGCTGTGCGACATGTGCAGTCCTTCTGTTACCACTCCGCACATTACTCCTCTGATTAATGGATCTGTCCCGTATAAGCCCCGGAGTGTCTGTGGGGTGTTTGCACATGTATGTAGCATGTCTGACAGGGTGGTCTTCCCCTGAGGAAATGTTAGTAGGGACACAGATAGATATATATATATATATATATATATATATATATATATATGTGTGTGTAAATGTGTATATATGTATAATGTGGTGGACCGTCCGACACCACTAAAAACGTGTATGGGTGAAAACATTGAGTGATAATATGTCTGAGTCTCAGGCACATCCTGGAGACAGTCTGTGGAAGAGGTGTTTTTCCAAAGTTTTCTTTTTCATCCACACCAGACCCCTCGGGGTCTCCTAACATTGTCTCTGTAATACACACTGATACCGACACAGACTCTGAATCCTGTGTCGACACTAGTTTTCCAGAATGATTCCGACATTAACTAGAAATATTCAGTACATGATTGTAGCTATAAGACAATACGGAGTACCCTCCTGTACCAACAGAAGAAGGTTTACCTATATAAAGAAAGAAAAGGAAACCTTTTCCTTCCTCTCATGCTTCACAAGGGAATTCAGGTTAGCCATTCCCAGCGGTAGACAGGGGGAGTCACCCCCCATTTTAAGAAGGGTCCTCTCACGGTTAATAAGAAAGTGACTCTGCCTGCATCTGGGACATCTGTCCTTAACGAGCCGACAGACCGCACGTTGGTGTATACATTAATATTTACTTATACAACCCATGAGACTTTACTCAGGACTACATTGCATGTGCGTGAATGAGTAGGGCTATTGCAAAGTGCTCTGATAATTTTATCATCCAGTATTGACGCTAGCTATGGTTGAGATTCTCCTAACGTTAGATCATATATAGTATGCTACGACATCCATGCGTGGAGCCATGACAGAGAATTCACCAGTGGAAGGCGCTTCCTGCTTCCAAAATAGATTATGGAGTCTCTCCCGTACTCGAGGGGAGACCTTGTTTGGTAGCGTCCTGGATGATTTGGTGGGCAGCTGCCACAGGGGAGTTGTTTTTTCTGCCCTTTGTCCCTCCACAAAATAAAAAAAATACAAAATCAGCCCATGTGGTACGAAAGAAGTAAAAAGTTTCCCTTTCTTTGCATATAGAGGTAGGGGAAGAGGAAGAGGTCCACCTCTTCAGGATCACAGGAGCAGAAATCATCTCCTGCTTCTGCCAAATCTACTGCATGACGCTGGGACTCCTTTGCGAGGGTCCGCCCCAGTGGGGGAGTGCCTGACATTTTTCAGTCAGTTCTGGGTTCATTCTGGCCTGGACCCGTGGGTTTTACAAATAGTGTCCCACAGATGCGAACTGGAGTTCAAGGCGTTTCTCCACACCGATTTTAAATCGGCCTTACCAGTTTCTCTCCCTGACAGGGAGGTAGTAAGCGCAGCCATTCAAAATTGAGTCAGGATCAGGTCATTACCCTGATTCCCTTGTTCCAACAGGGGGGTAAATTTACTAAGGTGAGAGATTTTTAGAACTGGTGATGTTGCCCATAGCAACCAATCAGATTGTATCTATTATCTTCTAGAAACAGCTTGACAAATGTTAAGTAGAATCTGATTGGTTGCCATGGGCAACATCACCAGTTCTAAAAAAAACTCCCACCTTAGTAAATTTACCCCTGGGAGTGGTTTTTTTTATTCAAGCCTCTTTGTGGCTCCAAACCCGGACGCCTCAGTCAGACCGATCCTAAATCGAAAATTTTTCATTTTCTACCTGAAGTAATTCAAATTCAGGATGGAATCTCTGTAGGCAGTAATCTCTAGTCTGGATAGACATAATGGATGCCTACTTACATGTTCACATTTATCCTCCAAGGATTGCCTGAGATTTGCAATTCAGGATTGTCATTACCAATTTCAGAAGTTGCCGTTTGGTCTATCCACGGCTCCGAGAATTCTCACCAAGGTAATGGTGAAAATGATGGTTCTCCTTCGCAAGCAATTGTCACGAACCGGGTATCTGGACGCCATTACTTGCCTTTTAGATGTCTCCTGAAGCTGGCTCAGCGTTCCAGGGCCGGATTTCATCTGTAATACTGAGGCCCACATTCTGCATCCCTCTCTTGTCACCCTGAGACGCTGTCACAGCGGTGCCATGTTTACTTTCTGAATGGCGTCTCCCGTCCTCCGCGGCCTCCGCCGCCGTTCCTGTGTTCCAGTATACAGGTTATCAGAGTGGCGCCTCATGCCTGCCGCAGCCTCCGCTGTCGTCCGCGTGGTTCTGGTGGGCAGTCATCAGTCTGGCGTCTCCTGTCCTCTGCGGCCGGCGCCGCCATTGCTGCTAAGTTTCCACATGGATTACCAAACCAACTTTCCCTCCAAGTACCAACATGGGCGCAGCCATGTTGGATTCCTTCACATGTTCAGTTTCCACCAATTCGCTGCTCCACTGAAATCTGCATAATTGCCTAGCCAATTCCTTCCTTGCTGCAGGTATAAGTATCCTGTGCCTGAGCAAGGAAGACGTCAGTGCTTTGGTTGTCAAACCTAGTTCCAGTCTGTCTCCTGTGGTTGTTTTCCAGGTTCCATTTCCTGTCTACAAGCTTCCACTAAAGAGACCCGCTCCAGTCTACCACCTGCGGTGCAGCCTGACTCTCCAGTCCTCTGTGACTCCTCCATTTCCAGTTACAGATTCACCTGCTTCCAGCACTCAAGCTTCCAGCAGAGATCAGCTTCCCTTAAAGCACCGGTATTATTATTTCATCGCTCTCAAGCTTCATATTTCATTTGTATTTCATCGCTCTCAAGCTTCATATATCATTTGGCTGGTTCCATCCAGCACTCACTCCGTGTCTACATCTGACTGGTTCCAACCAGTACCCACAGCAGCCACTTCATCTTCAGCAGTCCAGCTTCCCGAAGAACATCAGCTGGTACGATCCTGGGTTATTCCCACTACTACAGTCGGGCCTGGTAAGGACTTTCCATCTAGAGGACAATAAGAACTGTACCCATACTACCAGAGCCCTGTGGCCATTGCCACCCTGTAGTACCCAGGAACTGTGATATGTTATTGCTGATCTTACGTATTTCTTTTATTACTGCTGTGTTGCATGGAGTTTGTTAATAAACATCATTGACTTTTATCTTGGTTGTCGTGGTCACGCCTTCGGGCAGTTATTCTACATGTTACTTACATGTCTAGGGGTCTGATACAACCTCCCAGGTTCCGTTACATCTCAGCCCCTACAACTGAGGCTGCCTCCCGTCAGCTCAGGCCCTCAGTTGTGACAGTAAGCGCTGACCATATGAATCCAGCCGGAGATCAGGATCAAGCGACCAGGCCGATGCAAGAACTGGCAGCCAGACCCGAACATCAGGAGGCTGCACAAGGCCATATTATCCACTGTCTCCAGGATCTCTCTACTCGGCTGGATGGGATCCAAACGACCCTTCGTGGATCTGGCGCATCCGGTGCGTCCACCACAGCGACACCAGTTGTAACCCCACCCACCTTACCCATTTCTACTCCACAACTTCATCTTCCAACGCCAGCAAAATTTGACGGATCTCCAAGATTCTGCAGGGGATTTCTCAACCAGTGTGAAATTCACTTTGTGCTACAACCCGGCAGTTTCCCCAGTGATCGTACTAAAATTGTCTATATTATTTCCCTTCTCAGTGGCTCAGCCCTTGACTGGGCATCACCTTTATGGGAGAAGTCCGATACCCTGCTGTCCTCCTATACTGACTTTGTAACAACATTCAGGTGCATCTTCGACGAGCCAGGCCGGGTAACTTCAGCTTCTTCTGAGATTCTCCATTTACACCAGGGAACACGTACTGTGGGACAGTATCTTATACAGTTCAAGATCCTGGCATCCGAACTGGCATGGAACGACGAGGCCCTGTATGCTGCATTCTGGCATGGCTTACCAGAATGCATCAAGGATGAATTAGCTACCAGAGACTTGCCCTCTAAGTTGGATGAGCTAATCTCTCTATGCACTAAAGTTGATCTGCGGTTCAGAGAAAGAGCAACTGAGCGAGGAAGATTATCTGCTCCAAAATCTTCTGCTCCTCCTCCTCGTCAACCGTCTCCATCCAAAGATGAGCCCATGCAAATTGGTCGTTCCCGTCTATCTCCCGCTGAGCGCCGAAGACGTCTTTCTGAGTCTCTCTGTCTCTACTGTGCAGCTCCGTCTCACACCATCAATACCTGTCCCAAACGTCCGGGAAACTTCAAATCCTAGCTCGCCAAGGAGAGGGCCGGCTAGGAGTAATGATCTCCTCTCCATCTCCTCATGATTGTAATCTCCCAGTCTCGCTTCAAATTGCTCAAAGTTATAGGAACGTTATTACCCTCCTAGATTCCGGAGCAGCTGGGAATTTCATAACGGAAGCATTTGTTAAACGGCGGTCCCTACCCACCGAGAGACTTTCCTCGTCCATTTCCTTGACTGCCGTGGATGGTAGCAAGATTTTTGATGCAGTTATTTCTCTAAGGACTCTACCAGTTCATCTGAGAGTAGGAGTTCTTCATTCAGAATTTATTTATTTTCTAGTGATTCCAAGAGCCACACATCCAGTGGTTTTGGGCCTTCCATGGCTCCGTCTCCACAATCCATCGATTGACTGGACAACTACGCAAATACTGGCATGGGGTCCCTCCTGTGCTGAGACCTGTTTGTCCAAAGTACTTCCTGTTTGTTCTTCCTCCTCCAGGTCGTCTGATGTTCCACCTCCTCCATATCAAGACTACACGGACGTATTCAGTAAAGCTTCTGCTGATATCCTTCCTCCTCCTAGGGAATGGGACTGTCCAATTGATCTCATCCCAGGGAAGGTTCCACCTCGAGGCCGAATTTATCCATTGTCCTTACCAGAGACGCATTCCATGGAGGAGTACATCAAAGAGAATCTGGCGAAGGGTTTTATTCGACCTTCTTCTTCTCCAGCTGGCGCAGGCTTCTTTTTTGTAAAGAAGAAAGACGGTGACCTGCGGCCGTGCATCAACTACAGAGGTTTGAATGACATTACCGTCAAGAACCGATATCTTTTACCCTTGATTACAGAGCTCTTTGATAGGAGTTAGCGGAGCAACCATCTTTTCAAAGTTGGATTTGAGGGGTGCCTACAATCTCATCCGGATCCGTGAGGGTGACGAGTGGAAGACCGCCTTTAACACCCGTGATGGACATTATGAGTACCTCGTCATGCCCTTCGGATTGAGAAACGCTCCAGCTGTCTTCCAGCATTTAGTGAATGAGATCTTCAGAGACATCTTATACCGCCATGTCGTGGTTTATCTAGATGATATCCTTATCTTTGCCAATAATCTAGAGGAACATCGTTACTGGGTAAAGGAGGTTCTGTCCCGTCTCCGTGTCAATCATCTCTACTGCAAATTAGAGAAATGTGTTTTTGAAGTCAAATCCATTCCGTTTCTAGGTTACATTGTGTCCGGTTCCGGACTAGAGATGGATCCTGAGAAACTACAAGCAATCCGGAATTGGCCGATACCCTTAACCCTCAAAGGGGTCCAGAGGTTCTTAGGGTTCGCCAATTACTACAGAAAGTTTATACAAGACTTTTCCACCATTGTGGCGCCTATCACTGCGTTGACCAAGAAGGGTGCTAATCCGTCCAAGTGGTCTGAAGACGCTACGCAAGCTTTTCATCTATTAAAACAACGGTTCATCTCTGCACCGGTTCTGAAACAGCCCGACATCGACTCTCCTTTCATCCTTGAGGTGGATGCCTCCTCCGTTGGAGTAGGAGCGGTGTTATCCCAGAGGGCTAAAGATGGTCATCTACATCCTTGCAGTTTCTTCTCCTGGAAGTTCTACCCAGCTGAGCGCAACTATGCCATTGGCGACCAGGAGTTGCTAGCCATCAAGCTCGCTCTAGAGGAGTGGAGAGATCTGTTGGAGGGAGTTTCACATTCACTCACTATACTTACCGACCACAAGAATCTTTTATATCTGAAAAGCGCACAATGTCTTAATCCTCGTCAGGCCAGATGGGCACTTTTCTTTTCCAGGTTCGACTTTAAACTCCAGTTCTGTCCGGGCTCTCAGAATCGCAAGGCCGATGCCCTTTCCCGCTCTTGGGAGCAAGAAAATGAATCGGAGTCTTCAGACAAGCATCCTATTATTAATCCATTGGCATTCTCCACAGTAGGGATGGACTCTATGCCCCCACCAGGTAAAAGTTTTGTGAAGCCGGTGTTAAGGAAGAAGCTCATGCATTGGGCCCATGCTTCCCGTTTTGCCGGACTTACAGGCATTCAGAAAACCCTTGAGTTTATCTCTAGGTCCTATTGGTGGCCAACTCTGAAGAAGGATGTCATGGAGTTTATTGCATCTTGCCCAAAGTGTGCCCAACACAAAGTATCCCGCCAGTCGCTTGCGGGGCAACTGGTTCCATTATCTGTTCTCCGTCGACCGTGGACCCATTTGTCGATGGACTTTGTTACAGACCTGCCTACGTGCAACAAGTTTAATACCATCTGGGTGGTAGTTGACCGGTTCAACAAGATGGCACATTTCATTCCTCTCACCGGTCTTCCGTCAGCTTCCAAGTTGGCTCAAGTGTTCATTCAAGAGATCTTCCGACTCCACGGTCTTCCTGAAGAGATTATCTCAGATCGAGGAGTACAATTTGTAGCCAAATTCTGGCGAAGTTTGTGTCAAGTCCTCCAAGTCAAGTTGAAGTTTTCTACAGCTTACCATCCTCAGACCGATGGTCAAACTGAGATGGTGAATCAGGACTTGGAGGCCTTCCTCCGCATTTATGTGTCTTCCTCTCAAGATGACTGGGTTCAACTCCTTCCCTGGGCCGAGTTCAGCCATAACAACCAATACCATTCCTCATCTTCTTCTACACCATTCTTAATCAACTATGGATTCCACCCTAAAGTTCCAGAATTCCAGCCGCTTCCAGCAACTTCTGTTCCAGCAGTGGATGTCACCTTGCGTCAGTTTGCAAACAACTGGAAGAATGTACGAGCGGCTCTGCTCAAAGCATCGCTCAGGTACAGGAAGTTTGCAGATAAGAAGCGTAGAGCGGTTCCTGCTCTCAAGGTGGGTGATCGTGTGTAGTTGTCCACAAAGAATTTGAGGTTAAGAGTTCCCAGCATGAAGTTTGCACCTCGTTACATCGGTCCTTTTAAAATTGAACAAGCCATCAATCCTGTTGCTTACAGACTCCAGTTACCTCCCTTCTTGAAAATACCTAGGACATTCCATGTTTCCCTTTTGAAACCGCTGATTCTGAATCCGTTTCATTCTGCACTTCCTCCGGCTCCGAAAGTCCAGACTCAATGGGGAGTTGAGTATGAAGTTGCCAAGATTCTGGATTCACGTTTCCGTTACGGTCAATTACAGTATCTTATTGACTGGAAGGGCTATGGTCCTGAAGAACACTCTTGGACCAATGCTTCAGATGTCCATGCTCCTGCCTTGGTCCGGAATTTCCACTCTAAGTTTCCTCAGAAGCCTAAGAAGTGTCCTGGGGCCACTCCTAAAAGGGGGGGGGGTGCTGTCACGATCCGGGTATCTGGGCGCCATTACCTGCTGTTTAGATGCCTCCTGAAGCTGGCTCAGTATTCCTGGGCCGGATTTCATCTGTAATACTGATGTCCACATTCTGCATCCCTATCCTGTCACTCTGAGACGCTGTCACAGCGGCGCCATGGTTACCATCTGAATGGCGTCTGCCATCCTCCGCGGCCTCCGCCGCCATTCCTGTGTTCCAGTATACAGGTTGTCAGAGTGGCGTCTCATGCCAGCCGCGGCCTCCGCTGTTGTCCGCGTGGTTCCAGTATGCAGTTGTCAATCTGGCGTCTCCTGTCCTCTGCGGCCGGCGCCGCCATTGCTGCTAAGTTTTCACATGGATTTCCAAACCAACTTTCCCTCCAAGTACCAACATGGGCGCAGCCATGTTGGTTTCTGTCACATGTTCAATCTCTACCAATCCGGTGTTCCCCTGGAATCTGCATAATTGCTTAGCCAATCCCTTCCTTGCTGCAGGTATAAGTATCCTGTGCCTGAGCAAGGAAGGCGTCAGTGCTTTGGTTGTCAAACCTAGCTCCAGTCTCTCTCCTGTGGTTGTTTTCCAGGTTTCCAGCTCTTGTCTCCAAGCTTCTACTAAAGAGACCCACTCCAGCCTACCACCTGCGGTGCAGCCTGACTCTGCAGTCCTCTGTGACTACTTCATTTCCAGCTACAGATTCACCTGCTTCCAGCACTCAGCTTCCAGCAGAGATCAGCTTCCCTTAAAGCACCGGTATTATTATTTTATCGCTCTCAAGCTTCATATTTCATTTGTATTTCATCGCTCTCAAGCTTCATATTTCATTTGTATTTCATCGCTCTCAAGCTTCATATATCATTTAGCTGGTTCCACCCAGCACTCACTCCGTGTCTACATCTGACTGGTTCCAACCAGTACCCACAGCAGCCACTTCATCTTCAGCAGTCCAGCTTCCCGAAGAACATCAGCTGGTACGATCCTGGGTTATTCCCACTACTACAGTCGGGCCTGGTAAGGACTTTCCATCTAGAGGACAATAAGAACTGTACCCATACTACCAGAGCCCTGTGGCCACCCTGTAGTACCCAGGAACTGTGATATGTTATTGCTGATCTTACGTATTTCTTTTATTACTGCTGTGTTGCATGGAGTTTGTTAATAAACATCATTGACTTTTATCTTAATTGTCGTGGTCACGCCTTCGGGCAATCTTCCTACATGTAACTTACATGTCCAGGGGTCTGATACAACCTTCCAGGTTTCACTACAACTCAGCCTCTACAACTGAGGCTGCCTCCCGTCAGCTCAGGCCCTCAGTTGTGACAATAGGGGCCTACAGTAAGTCAGTAAGGAGGCAGAAGCTGCTTCTGGTACATGGACCCTGGTCATGTAGGGGTGGGAGAGTCAGTAAGATTATGTAATAGATGCCTACAGTAAGTCAGTAAGGAGGCAGAAGCTGCTACTGGTACATGGACCCTGGTCATGTAGGGCTGGGAGAGTCAGTAAGATTCTGTAATAGGGGCCTACAGTAAGTCAGTAAGGAGGCAGAAGCTGCTTCTGGTACATGGACCCTGGTCATGTAGGGCTGGGAGAGTCAGTAAGATTATGTAATAGGTGCCTACAGTAAGTCAGTAAAGAGGCAGAAGCTGCTTCTGGTACATGGACCCTGGTCATGTAGGGGTGGAAGAGTCAGTAAGATTATGTAATAGGGGCCTACAGTAAGTCAGTAAGGAGGCAGAAGCTGCTTCTGGTACATGGACCCTGGTCATGTAGGGCTGGGAGAGTCAGTAAGATTGTGTAATAGGGGCCTACAGTAAGTCAGTAAGGAGGCAGAAGCTGCTTCTGGTACATGGACCCTGGTCATGTAGTGCTGGGAGAGTCAGTAAGATTATGTAATAGGGGCCTACAGTAAGTCAGTAAGGAGGCAGAAGCTGCTTCTGGTACATGGACCCTGGTCATGTAGGGCTGGGAGAGTCAGTAAGATTATGTAATAGGGGCCTACAGTAAGTCAGTAAGGAGGCAGAAGCTGCTTCTGGTACATGGACCCTGGTCATGTAGGGCTGGGAGAGTCAGTAAGATTGTGTAATAGGGGCCTACAGTAAGTCAGTAAGGAGGCAGAAGCTGCTTCTGGTACATGGACCCTGGTCATGTAGGGCTGGGAGAGTCAGTAAGATTGTGTAATAGGGGCCTACAGTAAGTCAGTAAGGAGGCAGAAGCTGCTTCTGGTACATGGACCCTGGTCATGTAGTGCTGGGAGAGTCAGTAAGATTATGTAATAGGGGCCTACAGTAAGTCAGTAAGGAGGCAGAAGCTGCTTCTGGTACATGGACCCTGGTCATGTAGGGCTGGGAGAGTCAGTAAGATTATGTAATAGGGGCCTACAGTAAGTCAGTAAGGAGGCAGAAGCTGCTTCTGGTACATGGACCCTGGTCATGTAGGGCTGGGAGAGTCAGTAAGATTGTGTAATAGGATGCCTACAGTAAGTCAGTAAAGAGGCAGAAGCTGCTTCTGGTACATGGACCCTGGTCATGTAGGGGTGGAAGAGTCAGTAAGATTATGTAATAGGTGCCTACAGTAAGTCAGTAAGGAGGCGGAAGCTGCTTCTGGTACATGGACCCTAGTCATGTAGGGCTGGGAGAGTCAGTAAGATTATGTAATAGGGGACTACAGTAAGTCAGTAAGGAGGCAGAAGCTGCTTCTGGTACATGGACCCTGGTCATGTAGGGCTGGGAGAGTCAGTAAGATTATGTAATAGGGGCCTACATTAAGTCAGTAAGGAGGTAGAAGCTGCTTCTGGTACATGGACCCTGGTCATGTAGGGCTGGGAGAGTCAGTAAGATTCTGTAATAGGGGCCTACAGTAAGTCAGTAAGGAAGCAGAAGCTGCTTCTGGTACATGGACCCTGGTCATGTAGGGCTGGGAGAGTCAGTAAGATTCTGTAATAGGGGACTACAGTAAGTCAGTAAGGAGGCAGAAGCTGCTTCTGGTACATGGACCCTGGTCATGTAGGGCTGGGAGTCAGTAAGATTATGTAATAGGGGCCTACAGTAAGTCAGTAAGGAGGCAGAAGCTGCTTCTGGTACATGGACCCTGGTCATGTAGGGGTGGAAGAGTCAGTAAGATTATGTAATAGGTGCCTACAGTAAGTCAGTAAGGAGGCAGAAGCTGCTTCTGGTACATGGACCCTGGTCATGTAGGGCTGGGAGAGTCAGTAAGATTATGTAATAGGGGCCTACAGTAAGTCAGTAAGGAGGCAGAAGCTGCTTCTGGTACATGGACCCAGGTCATGTAGGGCTGGGAGAGTCAGTAAGATTCTGTAATAGGGGCCTACAGTAAGTCAGTAAGGAGGCAGAAGCTGCTTCTGGTACATGAACCCTGGTCATGTAGGGCTGGGAGAGTCAGTAAGATTATGTAATAGGGGCCTACAGTAAGTCAGTAAGGAGGCAGAAGCTGCTTCTGGTACATGGACCCAGGTCATGTAGGGCTGGGAGAGTCAGTAAGATTCTGTAATAGGGGCCTACAGTAAGTCAGTAAGGAGGCAGAAGCTGCTTCTGGTACATGGACCCAGGTCATGTAGGGCTGGGAGAGTCAGTAAGATTCTGTAATAGGGGCCTACAGTAAGTCAGTAAGGAGGCAGAAGCTGCTTCTGGTACATGAACCCTGGTCATGTAGGGCTGGGAGTCAGTAAGATTGTGTAATAGGGGCCTACAGTAAGTCAGTAAGGAGGCAGAAGCTGCTTCTGGTACATGGACCCTGGTCATGTAGGGCTGGGAGAGTCAGTAAGATTATGTAATAGGGGCCTACATTAAGTCAGTAAGGAGGCAGAAGCTGCTTCTGGTACATGGACCCTGGTCATGTAGGGCTGGGAGAGTCAGTAAGATTATGTAATAGGGGCCTACAGTAAGTCAGTAAGGAGGCAGAAACTGCTTCTGGTACATGGACCCTGGTCATGTAGGGCTGGGAGTCAGTAAGATTATGTAATAGGTGCCTACAGTAAGTCAGTTAGGAGGCAGAAGCTGCTCTGGTACATGGACCCTGGTCATGTAGGGCTGGGAGAGTCAGTAAGATTATGTAATAGGGGCCTACAGTAAGTCAGTAAGGAGGCAGAAGCTGCTTCTGGTACATGGACCCTGGTCATGTAGGGCTGGGAGAGTCAGTAAGATTATGTAATAGGGGACTACAGTAAGTCAGTAAGGAGGCAGAAGATGCTTCTGGTACATGTACCCTGGTCATGTAGGGCTGGGAGAGTCAGTAAGATTATGTAATAGGGGACTACAGTAAGTCAGTAAGGAGGCAGAAGCTGCTTCTGGTACATGGACCCTGGTCATGTAGGGCTGGGAGAGTCAGTAAGATTGTATTATAGGGGCCTACAGTAAGTCAGTAAGGAGGCAGAAGCTGCTTCTGGTACATGGACCCTGGTCATGTAGGGCTGGGAGTCAGTAAGATTATGTAATAGGTGCCTACAGTAAGTCAGTAAGGAGGCAGAAGCTGCTTCTGGTACATGGACCCTGGTCATGTAGGGCTAGGAGAGTCAGTAAGATTATGTAATAGGGGCCTACAGTAAATCAGTAAGGAGGCAGAAGCTGCTTCTGGTACATGGACCCTGGTCATGTAGGGCTGGGAGTCAGTAAGATTATGTGATAGGTGCCTACAGTAAGTCAGTAAGGAGGCAGAAGCTGCTTCTGGTACATGGACCCTGGTCATGTAGGGCTGGGAGAGTCAGTAAGATTATGTAATAGGGGACTACAGTAAGTCAGTAAGGAGGCAGAAGATGCTTCTGGTACATGGACCCTGGTCATGTAGGGCTGGGAGAGTCAGTAAGATTGTATTATAGGGGCCTACAGTAAGTCAGTAAGGAGGCAGAAGCTGCTTCTGGTACATGGACCCTGGTCATGTAGGGCTGGGAGAGTCAGTAAGATTATGTAATAGGGGCCTACATTAAGTCAGTAAGGAGGCAGAAGCTGCTTCTGGTACATGGACCCTGGTCATGTAGGGCTGGGAGAGTCAGTAAGATTCTGTAATAGGGGCCTACAGTAAGTCAGTAAGGAGGCAGAAGCTGCTTCTGGTACATGGACCCTGGTCATGTAGGGCTGGGAGAGTCAGTAAGATTATGTAATAGGGGCCTACAGTAAGTCAGTAAGGAGGCAGAAGCTGCTTCTGGTACATGGACCCTGGTCATGTAGGGCTGGGAGAGTCAGTAAGATTCTGTAATAGGGCGCTACAGTAAGTCAGTAAGGAGGCAGAAGCTGCTTCTGGTACATGGACCCTGGTCATGTAGGGCTGGGAGAGTCAGTAAGATTATGTAATAGGGGCCTACAGTAAGTCAGTAAGGAGGCAGAAGCTGCTTCTGGTACATGGACCCTGGTCATGTAGGGCTGGGAGAGTCAGTAAGATTATGTAATAGGGGCCTACAGTAAGTCAGTAAGGAGGCAGAAGCTGTTTCTGGTACATGGACCCTGGTCATGTAGGGCTGGGAGAGTCAGTAACATTATGTAATAGGGGCCTACAGTAAGTCAGTAAGGAGGCAGAAGCTGCTTCTGGTACATGGACCCTGGTCATGTAGGGCTGGGAGTCAGTAAGATTATGTAATAGGTGCCTACAGTAAGTCAGTAAGGAGGCAGAAGCTGCTTCTGGTACATGGACCCTGGTCATGTAGGGCTAGGAGAGTCAGTAAGATTATGTAATAGGGGCCTACAGTAAGTCAGTAAGGAGGCAGAAGCTGCTTCTGGTACATGGACCCTGGACATGTAGGGCTGGGAGTCAGTAAGATTATGTGATAGGTGCCTACAGTAAGTCAGTAAGGAGGCAGAAGCTGCTTCTGGTACATGGACCCTGGTCATGTAGGGCTGGGAGAGTCAGTAAGATTATGTAATAGGGGACTACAGTAAGTCAGTAAGGAGGCAGAAGATGCTTCTGGTACATGGACCCTGGTCATGTAGGGCTGGGAGAGTCAGTAAGATTTAATTATAGGGGCCTACAGTAAGTCAGTAAGGAGGCAGAAGCTGCTTCTGGTACATGGACCCTGGTCATGTAGGGCTGGGAGAGTCAGTAAGATTATGTAATAGGGGCCTACATTAAGTCAGTAAGGAGGCAGAAGCTGCTTCTGGTACATGGACCCTGGTCATGTAGGGCTGGGAGAGTCAGTAAGATTCTGTAATAGGGGCCTACAGTAAGTCAGTAAGGAGGCAGAAGCTGCTTCTGGTACATGGACCCTGGTCATGTAGGGCTGGGAGAGTCAGTAAGATTATGTAATAGGGGCCTACAGTAAGTCAGTAAGGAGGCAGAAGCTGCTTCTGGTACATGGACCCTGGTCATGTAGGGCTGGGAGAGTCAGTAAGATTCTGTAATAGGGCGCTACAGTAAGTCAGTAAGGAGGCAGAAGCTGCTTCTGGTACATGGACCCTGGTCATGTAGGGCTGGGAGAGTCAGTAAGATTATGTAATAGGGGCCTACAGTAAGTCAGTAAGGAGGCAGAAGCTGCTTCTGGTACATGGACCCTGGTCATGTAGGGCTGGGAGAGTCAGTAAGATTATGTAATAGGGGCCTACAGTAAGTCAGTAAGGAGGCAGAAGCTGCTTCTGGTACATGGACCCTGGTCATGTAGGGCTGGGAGAGTCAGTAAGATTATGTAATAGGGGCCTACAGTAAGTCAGTAAGGAGGCAGAAGCTGCTTCTGGTACATGGACCCCGGTCATGTAGGGCTGGGAGAGTCTGTAAGATTATGTAATAGGATGCCTACAGTAAGTCAGTAAGGAGGCAGAAGCTGCTTCTGGTACATGGACCCTGGTCATGTAGGGCTGGGAGAGTCAGTAAGAGTGTGTAATAGGGGACTACAGTAAGTCAGTAAGGAGGCAGAAGCTGCTTCTGGTACATGGACCCTGGTCATGTAGGGCTGGGAGAGTCAGTAAGATTATGTAATAGGGGCCTACAGTAAGTCATGCTTCTGGTACATGGACCCTGGTCATGTAGGGCTGGGAGTCAGTAAGATTATGTAATAGGTGCCTACAGTAAGTCAGTAAGAAGGCAGAAGCTGCTTCTGGTACATGGACCCTGGTCATGTAGGGCTGGGAGAGTCAGTAAGATTATGTAATAGGGGACTACAGTAAGTCAGTAAGGAGGCAGAAGCTGCTTCTGGTACATGGACCCTGGTTATGTAGGGCTGGGAGAGTCAGTAAGATGATGTAATAGGGGACTACAGTAAGTCAGTAAGATTATGTAATAGGGGCCTACATTAAGTCAGTAAGGAGGCAGAAGATGCTTCTGGTACATGGACCCTGGTCATGTAGGGCTGGGAGAGTCAGTAAGATTATGTAATAGGGGCCTACAGTAAGTCAGTAAGGAGGCAGAAGCTGCTTCTGGTACATGGACCCTGGTCATGTAGGGCTGGGAGAGTCAGTAAGATTATGTAATAGGGGCCTACAGTAAGTCAGTAAGGAGGCAGAAGCTGCTTTTGGTACATGGACCCTGGTCATGTAGGGCTGGGAGAGTCAGTAAGATTCTGTAATAGGGCGCTACAGTAAGTCAGTAAGGAGGCAGAAGCTGCTTCTGGTACATGGACCCTGGTCATGTAGGGCTGGGAGAGTCAGTAAGATTATGTAATAGGGGCCTACAGTAAGTCAGTAAGGAGGCAGAAGCTGCTTCTGGTACATGGACCCTGGTCATGTAGGGCTGGGAGAGTCAGTAAGATTATGTAATAGGGGCCTACAGTAAGTCAGTAAGGAGGCAGAAGCTGCTTCTGGTACATGGACCCTGGTCATGTAGGGCTGGGAGTCAGTAAGATTATGTAATAGGTGCCTACAGTAAGTCAGTAAGGAGGCAGAAGCTGCTTCTGGTACATGGACCCTGGTCATGTAGGGCTAGGAGAGTCAGTAAGATTATGTAATAGGGGCCTACAGTAAGTCAGTAAGGAGGCAGAAGCTGCTTCTGGTACATGGACCCTGGACATGTAGGGCTGGGAGTCAGTAAGATTATGTGATAGGTGCCTACAGTAAGTCAGTAAGGAGGCAGAAGCTGCTTCTGGTACATGGACCCTGGTCATGTAGGGCTGGGAGAGTCAGTAAGATTATGTAATAGGGGACTACAGTAAGTCAGTAAGGAGGCAGAAGATGCTTCTGGTACATGGACCCTGGTCATGTAGGGCTGGGAGAGTCAGTAAGATTTAATTATAGGGGCCTACAGTAAGTCAGTAAGGAGGCAGAAGCTGCTTCTGGTACATGGACCCTGGTCATGTAGGGCTGGGAGAGTCAGTAAGATTATGTAATAGGGGCCTACATTAAGTCAGTAAGGAGGCAGAAGCTGCTTCTGGTACATGGACCCTGGTCATGTAGGGCTGGGAGAGTCAGTAAGATTCTGTAATAGGGGCCTACAGTAAGTCAGTAAGGAGGCAGAAGCTGCTTCTGGTACATGGACCCTGGTCATGTAGGGCTGGGAGAGTCAGTAAGATTATGTAATAGGGGCCTACAGTAAGTCAGTAAGGAGGCAGAAGCTGCTTCTGGTACATGGACCCTGGTCATGTAGGGCTGGGAGAGTCAGTAAGATTCTGTAATAGGGCGCTACAGTAAGTCAGTAAGGAGGCAGAAGCTGCTTCTGGTACATGGACCCTGGTCATGTAGGGCTGGGAGAGTCAGTAAGATTATGTAATAGGGGCCTACAGTAAGTCAGTAAGGAGGCAGAAGCTGCTTCTGGTACATGGACCCTGGTCATGTAGGGCTGGGAGAGTCAGTAAGATTATGTAATAGGGGCCTACAGTAAGTCAGTAAGGAGGCAGAAGCTGCTTCTGGTACATGGACCCTGGTCATGTAGGGCTGGGAGAGTCAGTAAGATTATGTAATAGGGGCCTACAGTAAGTCAGTAAGGAGGCAGAAGCTGCTTCTGGTACATGGACCCCGGTCATGTAGGGCTGGGAGAGTCTGTAAGATTATGTAATAGGATGCCTACAGTAAGTCAGTAAGGAGGCAGAAGCTGCTTCTGGTACATGGACCCTGGTCATGTAGGGCTGGGAGAGTCAGTAAGAGTGTGTAATAGGGGACTACAGTAAGTCAGTAAGGAGGCAGAAGCTGCTTCTGGTACATGGACCCTGGTCATGTAGGGCTGGGAGAGTCAGTAAGATTATGTAATAGGGGCCTACAGTAAGTCATGCTTCTGGTACATGGACCCTGGTCATGTAGGGCTGGGAGTCAGTAAGATTATGTAATAGGTGCCTACAGTAAGTCAGTAAGAAGGCAGAAGCTGCTTCTGGTACATGGACCCTGGTCATGTAGGGCTGGGAGAGTCAGTAAGATTATGTAATAGGGGACTACAGTAAGTCAGTAAGGAGGCAGAAGCTGCTTCTGGTACATGGACCCTGGTTATGTAGGGCTGGGAGAGTCAGTAAGATGATGTAATAGGGGACTACAGTAAGTCAGTAAGATTATGTAATAGGGGCCTACATTAAGTCAGTAAGGAGGCAGAAGATGCTTCTGGTACATGGACCCTGGTCATGTAGGGCTGGGAGAGTCAGTAAGATTATGTAATAGGGGACTACAGTAAGTCAGTAAGGAGGCAGAAGCTGCTTCTGGTACATGGACCCTGGTCATGTAGGGCTGGGAGAGTCAGTAAGATTATGTAATAGGGGACTACAGTAAGTCAGTAAGGAGGCAGAAGCTGCTTCTGGTACATGGACCCTGGTCATGTAGGGCTGGGAGAGTCAGTAAGATTATGTAATAGGGCCCTACAGTAAGTCAGTAAGGAGGCAGAAGCTGCTTCTGGTACATGGACCCTGGTCATGTAGGGCTGGGATAGTCAGTAAGATTGTGTAATAGGGGCCTACATTAAGTCAGTAAGGAGACAGAAGATGCTTCTGGTACATGGACCCTGGTCATGTAGGGCTGGGAGAGTCAGTAAGATTGTATTATAGGGGCCTACAGTATGTCAGTAAGGAGGCAGAAGCTGCTTCTGGTACATGGACCCTGGTCATGTAGAGCTGGGAGAGTCAGTAAGAGTGTGTAATAGGGGCCTACATTAAGTCAGTAAGGAGGCAGAAGATGCTTCTGGTACATGGACCCTGGTCATGTAGGGCTGGGAGAGTCAGTAAGATTATGTAATAGGGGACTACAGTAAGTCAGTAAGGAGGCAGAAGCTGCTTCTGGTACATGGACCTTGGTCATGTAGGGCTGGGAGAGTCAGTAAGATTATGTAATAGGGGACTACAGTAAGTCAGTAAGGAGGCAGAAGCTGCTTCTGGTACATGGACCCTGGTCATGTAGGGCTGGGAGAGTCAGTAAGAGTGTGTAATAGGGGCCTACATTAAGTCAGTAAGGAGGCAGAAGATGCTTCTGGTACATGGACCCTGGTCATGTAGGGCTGGGAGAGTCAGTAAGATTATGTAATAGGGGACTACAGTAAGTCAGTAAGGAGGCAGAAGCTGCTTCTGGTACATGGACCCTGGTCATGTAGGGCTGGGAGAGTCAGTAAAATTATGTAATAGGGGACTACAGTAAGTCAGTAAGGAGGCAGAAGCTGCTTCTGGTACATGGACCCTGGTCATGTAGGGCTGGGAGAGTCAGTAAGATTATGTAATAGGGGACTACAGTAAATCAGTAAGATTATGTAATAGGGGCCTACATTAAGTCAGTAAGGAGGCAGAAGATGCTTCTGGTACATGGACCCTGGTCATGTAGGGCTGGGAGAGTCTGGAAGATTGTATTATAGGGGCCTACAGTAAGTCAGTAAGGAGGCAGAAGCTGCTTCTGGTACATGGACCCTGGTCATGTAGGGCTGGGAGAGTCAGTAAGATTGTGTAATAGGGGCCTACAGTAAGTCAGTAAGGAGGCAGAAGCTGCTTCTGGTACATGGACCCTGGTCATGTAGGGCTGGGAGAGTCAGTAAGATTATGTAATAGGGCCTACAGTAAGTCAGTAAGGAGGCAGAAGCTGCTTCTGGTACATGGACCCTGGTCATGTAGGGCTGGGAGAGTCAGTAAGATTATGTAATAGGGGCCTACATTAAGTCAGTAAGGAGGCAGAAGCTGCTTCTGGTACATGGACCCTGGTCATGTAGGGCTGGGAGAGTCAGTAAGATTATGTAATAGGGCCCTACAGTAAGTCAGTAAGGAGGCAGAAGCTGCTTCTGGTACATGGACCCTGGTCATGTAGGGCTGGGAGAGTCAGTAAGATTCTGTAATAGGGCGCTACAGTAAGTCAGTAAGGAGGCAGAAGCTGCTTCTGGTACATGGACCCTGGTCATGTAGGGCTGGGAGAGTCAGTAAGATTATGTAATAGGGGCCTACAGTAAGTCAGTAAGGAGGCAGAAGCTGCTTCTGGTACATGGACCCTGGTCATGTAGGGCTGGGAGAGTCAGTAAGATTATGTAATAGGGGCCTACAGTAAGTCAGTAAGGAGGCAGAAGCTGCTTCTGGTACATGGACCCTGGTCATGTAGGGCTGGGAGAGTCAGTAAGATTATGTAATAGGGGCCTACAGTAAGTCAGTAAGGAGGCAGAAGCTGCTTCTGGTACATGGACCCTGGTCATGTAGGACTGGGAGAGTCAGTAAGATTATGTAATAGTCACCATCTTATAGGCAGCCGGTGAAAGGAACAGAGAATGGGTGTTATGTGGTAAGTCTGGTTGGTAGGTAAAGCTGAGCTGTAGCCCTGCCCTTTGTTGGTGAACTTCTACCATATGGACCTGTTTCACCAGGACTGAGTCATAGCCAACTGGCATCACCCACACCTGGAGCTCAGCTAGACAACCATTTAGGATTGGTACTGGGTACTCAGTACCCGGAGCAAAGAACAGGTCATCTGCATAGCAGTGGTAGATGAGGGCATGACATCTGGTTATTTCAGAAAGAAAAGATGACTACTGGCGCTATAATACTAGATGGCGCATATATGAATGAAGACGCCTGTATAATAAATAACCATCTGGTTTTATTCAAGACAAAATATTATTATTTTTTAACAAACTACTTTCACTATGTAAAATTCACGTATACATGTCATCTAACATTTTTCCTAATTTCAACAACCATTAAAAATCACCTGGCATGTGTTACCATGATAACTATTTCCAGAAATAGATCTTTCATAATATGTCCCGTAAGTGTGTTTTAGAAGAAAATACGCTTAAAGGTGCTGTCCCAAATTGTGGTTGCTGCTCATATGCTATGTGCACACAGCCTAGCACCCCATAAAGCAGGCATATCCAAACTGCGGCCCTCCAGCTGTTGTGAAACTACATATCCCAGCATGCCCAGACACAGTTTTGCTGTCAGAGAATGCTAAAGCTGTGTCAGGGCATGCTGGGATGTGTAGTTTCTCAACAGCTGGAGGGCCGCAGTTTGGACATGCCTGCCATAAAGCATATATTGCTGTACGTGGTGTGAAGATTATTTCACCCACCGGTAGCATGTATATTGCAAAAAGCATAGGATAGGATAAGAACCTTGAAGAACAACGCATGGCAATGATAAGTATACTCCAGAAGATTAAAATGGTTCCTCACCTGAGTGATGTCTATTGTGTGCAACAAGAGATGATTTATTTCTCAGAGTATGGAAATGGCTTCTCACCTGTGTGACTTCTGTGATGTGTAAGTAAATCACATCTTGTTAGACAACATTTCCCACACTCAGAGCAAGAAAATGGATTCTCACCTGTGTGACTTTTCTGATGTATAACAAGATGTGATTTCTGTGCAAAACATTTCCCACACTCCGAGCAAGAAAATGGCTTCTCACCTGTGTGACTTCTCTCATGATTAATAAGATGTGATTTCTGTGCAAAACATTTCCCACACTCCGAGCAAGAAAATGGCTTCTCACCTGTGTGACTTCTCTGATGTCTAACAAGAACTGATTTGAGTGCAAAACATTTCCCACACTCAGAGCAAAAAAATGGCTTCTCACCTGTGTGACTTCTCTGATGTCTAACTAGATCTAATTTGAGTGCAAAACATTTCCCACACTCAGAGCAAGAAAATGGCCTCTCACCTGTGTGACTTCTCTCATGATTAATAAGATGTGATTTACTTACAAAACATTTCCCACACTCAGAACATGGAAATGGCCTCTCACCTGTGTGACTTCGCTGATGTCTAACAAGTTGTGATTTGTGTGCAAAACATTTCCCACACTCAGAGCAAGAAAATGGCCTCTCGCCTGTGTGACTTCTCTGATGTCTAACAAGATGTGATTTCCATGCAAAAGATTTCCCACACTCTGAACATATCAGTGGCCTCTCACCTTCCTTACCTGTGTGTGGGTTAATACGCTTTGTGTTCTGTGTAAAACATTTGGCATCTATAGAACAGGGAATCACTGTATCTACTCTCAGAGCTGTAACAGATGCACCAATATCAGAGTGATCAGGAGAACACTTCCCAGGATCAGAAGGACCAGCTGATAGAGCTGGATGTATCATTGGGGTAATGGGGTTATCTCCTGGAGAATCCTGTATACTGTCATTATCTTTTATGTCACAATCCGGGGATAACATTAGATGTCCTTCTGAGATATTCCTGCTTGTGTGTCCACCTGCTGGAAATAAAATACATTATGGAAATGTGACATTTTCTGTAACAATATTAATCTTGTAAACAATAGGAGAAGACGACTCTCTGGGACACTTAAATTGACATCGGACATCGGAAAAAACGAAAATGCAGAATACGACAGCTTAGTAAATCCCACTAAAAAAAACTAAAAGTTGCAAATTCACACTACCGACGTCATTCGTGTTTAATCTCCCACCAAATTCCGACAATTACGAATCTTAGTAAATATACCCCCAAGAATGGAATGCGACACCAGTAGTTAAATGTTATGTTGTGGTCCAATGCATCAACAATATATTTACTCAAAAAGATACAAGTAAAAGATACAACAGTCCATATGTTTGTTCGCCAGCACTCCCGGATCCGGTCCTCAGCCAGTCTTAGCAAGATGACCTTCAGAGATAGACTGAGCCTGGCCAGGAGGCCGTACTTTTATACAATGTGTCCATAATACAATACAAAAGGAAATGTAAGCTCTCTTCTTCCATAGGTCAAGGGGCAGGTCATTTACAGTACATGAGGGGTCATAGGTTGGTTTGAATGAGTGGGCGATGCTTGGTCCAGGTGTTTTTGCAGGTTTCCACCACCGGGTTCCCGACGAATATCATGAGTACAGTATTTATAGTATTTGCAAATATTACAATTCGTAAATGTGTGTGTATAATAAAACATAACTTTTAATGAAGGCTTTATAATATTGTGTCTCAGACTATCATTGTGTCCACCCTCCTGAGAACACTCACAATAACAAATGTAATATTATAATAAGACTTAGATATATCTCTCTCTTGTACTGGTAACTAACCATGAAGTATAAATGGAGATGTAGTCACTCGCCAAGTCCTATGTCAGCACCAATGTAAAACAATGGATGGGGAACATATCGTATGAATTGGAGATTCTAGATGAACAATAACATCAGTCATATGAGCTGATGGATCAGAGAAATGTCTCCTAACGTTACTCCTGGAAGCATTGGTAAGGTAGCATTCCTTTATGTGTGTGCTCATACGCTGGTAAGCCTGTACAAGTGTTACTCACCCTTATATAAGGTATATTGCTATAGCAGAGTAGGTGTGGAACAAGGAATTTTACATGCAATACACCATATAATACACTGCAATCATCATCATCATCATCATCATCTGCTAGGTTATAATACCCTGTTACACCCCATCATCAGTGTCTTACCTCTATACTCTCAATAGTAATAAGGATGATGGTGTGATCGGTAAGTATGATACAGAGAATTACATATCAGAATCTATACAGCTGCCGCCATACTTCTGCTTCTCATACGTGTGCTACTGGCAGCAGTGAACATCTGAGTGAGAGTGCAGGGAAGACAGCAGAGTCTGATGAGAAAGAGATTGGATCTGCCTTTGTAGGGCTGTACCACACCTGTCACCCCTGTTAGTATATAAAATAATAAATAAGAGGGGCATGGCCTGAGTCCATCCAGACGTGCTTTCTGGAGCTCTCCTCACTAAGTGGCTTCTTATCTACCCTACCTGATAACTCTCAGCCACTGCTGGGACCAAGACCCAATCTATTAATTCCACCACTCCTACTGCCCTAAAGCTGCTCGCTGTGCATACTCCAGTCACTGTTCACTGCCACAGCCTAGCAACGCAGCTGAAGCCATTGGCTGAATTCTGGGGCTAAGTGTGCCTAGTCTTTCCTGCACGCTCCAGACACCTGACTTGGAGGCGCTTTTGGCTCAGGCGGGAGCACTTACTCTCCTGCTAACACAGGTGCGCAGCTCCCGTTACTACTGAGGACAGAAGGGGCTGCCCACAGTCACCGGAGCCCTGCGGTGGTATTGGGAAGTGAGATGGCTGCCATTTTGGATCCTGGTACCCGGCCATCGCATGCTTTGCCTTCTGCCTTCAATAATGTGTAAAATTGATATAAACTGCTAAATAAGTGTCCTGACGGCTGGACCGGGGTCATTACACTAAATTGAGGCATTTGCCTGGAGGTGAAACTACCTTCTATTTATATGGTACCACTATAATCTACTTCCTCTCAGTCTACATGCAGAGCCCAGTATCAAGTATCGTCTGAGTACAGCTCATTACACTCTGATTACAACCTCACAGTGTATTATTTTGTGGATTTAGCCACTGAATATATTTTGCCATTTGTGTCTCTCTGTGCTGAGTACTTCACATCTGTGATCACGCTGACCTCTAGTGGAATTTATCGGTCACTACTGTGTTATTTGCGTTGCATTACATCATGTTTAAGCTTTGAGGTCTGATATCAGTGAGATTGGCACTCGTACAGACTAAAATGAATGAGATTGTTGCATCTCACAAAGATCTGATTTCAGCACATGACACCCTTCAGGAAGACCTGGTCTCTATTCGTGATAAAGTCATTGATTTAGAAGACAGGTCTCTGAGAAATAATATCAGAATAATGGACTTTCCAGATTCTGTTACAAATGCTGAGCTTTATGATTATGCCACGGTCCTCTTGTCAGAAACTATCACCGAAGGCTTCTGCTGCGGACCTTCTTATTGATAAGATCCATAGGCTCCCAAAGTCCAAACAGGCCCATATCCAAGCTCCGAGGGACACTCTGCTCAGGGTCCACTTTCTTCATATTAAAGAACGTATCCTACAGGCTGCTTTGTCTTCCTCATCCACAGCTGAGTGCCTGGATAATATGCAGCTATTTCCGGATATTTCTCCTGTGACGCTGGCCAAAAGGCGTCTATTCCACCCAAGTGAATATACGTTATGGTAAGAACTTACCGTTGATATCGGTATTCTTCCTAAGTCCACAGGATCCACAAAATAACAATGGGATATGATGAAGCGACAGCCTCCCAGATTGCAACGGGCCCGTCCATATATCCCCGCCTCCTTGCTCAGGCAAATCAGTTGTATTCCAAAGCTCAAGGCAGGAGCATCATAGAGAGCCTTAATCAGGCGATAAGAACACACATGCACACCCTTCCGTACAAGAAGGAAGAGGCCAGTGAGTAAAAGGATCCTCAAATCAGGTGAGTCAGGGTGGGATCCCTATGGATCCTGTGGACTTACCATAACGTATATTTCTCTGGCAGGGTCCACAGTTATCCACAGGATAACAATGGGATTTCCCAAAGCAATTTAGTGAAGGGGACGCTCCAGACTGGAAAGGAGAATCCTTCGCCCGAATGCAGCATCCTGAGGCAAAGGTATCAAAGGCATAATGTCTAATGAATGTGTTAATGGAAGACCGTGTGGCTGCCTTACATATGTGTTCCGCTGAAGCACCACGTTGTGCTGCCCACGACGGACCTACCTTACGAGTAGAGTGAGCAGAGACACTAGCTGGATTAGGGAGATCAGCTTGAGAATATGCTTCTGAAATCGTCATTCTAAGCCACCTCGCTAGTGTTTGCTTGTCAGCAGGCCATCCTCTCTTGTGAAATCCGTAGAAAACAAAGAGAGAATCTGTCTTTCTGATGGCACTGGTACGATCCACGTTGATCCTTAAAGCCCTGACTACGTCCAAAGATGCATCTCCCACAGAAAGACCTGGCCCTTGAAAAGTTGGTACAACAATTTCTTCCTTAAGGCGGAATTTAGTCACCACCTTAGCAAGATATCCAGATTTAGTTCTGAGAACCGTTCTATCTGGATGAAATATCAGAAAAGGAGAGCGACATAACAATGCCCCTAAATCTGAATCTCTTCTAGCTGAGGCAATAGCAAGTAGAAAGAGAACTTTAGCTGTCAACCATTTAAGATCCAGTTTATTAAGTGGTTCAAATGAGGCAACTTGAAGGGCTTTCAGGACTAGACTTAAGTCCCAAAGCACTGTAGGAGGAACAAAAAAAGGTTGAATGTGCAGCATTCCCTGGAAAAAAGTACGCACATCCTGTAAATTGGCAATTTTCTTTTGGAACCATACAGTCAATGCCAACACTTGCACTCTCAAGGAAGCCACCTTCAAACCTGTATCCATTACAGCCTGAAGGAATGCTAAGACCCTGGAAACTCTGAAAGCCTTAGGGTCCATTTTCAATTCACTGCACCAATGAATATAGGTTTTCCATATTCGGTGATAAATGCAAGCTGAGGAAGGTTTCCTTGCTCTGAGCATAGTCTGAATTACCTGTTGTGAGAATCCTCTTGACTTCAGGATAGATGTTTCAAGAGCCACGCCATCAAAGACAGTCGATCCAGATGTCTGTGATAACAAGGACCCTGCATCAGTAGATCTGGATGTTGAGGGAACAGAAGTTGAACACCCATCGACATACTCAGCAGATCTGTGTATCAATGTCTTCTGGGCCAGGCCGGAGCTATTAGTATCACGGCACTTTTCCCTTGCTTTATCTTTCTCACCACCATGGGTAATAAGGTGATTGAAGGAAACACATAAACCAGATGAAAGTCCCATGGGACCGACAGGGCATCCACAAAGATCGCTCTGGGATCCTTTGTTCTTGCCCCATAAGCAAAAACTTTGTTGTTCAGATGGGATGCAATGAGATCTATCTCTGGAAACCCCCACTTGTCTACTAGCGTCTGGAAGACCTCCGGGTGTAGAGACCATTCATTTTCCTGAATGGCGTGTCGACTGAGAAAGTCCGCTTCCCAGTTTAGGACTCCCAGAACGAACACTGTGGACAAGGCTGGATGATGAAGTTCTGCCCACTTTAGTATGTGACTTACCTCCTCCATCGCTTTCCGGCTTCGAGTTCCTCCCTGATGGTTGAGGTACGCTACTGCCGTTGCATTGCCTGAGCGGATCTGGACTGGTTTTCTCCGAAAAATGTCCTTTGCCTGAATCAGTGCCATATATATGGCCCAAAGTTCCAATATGTTTATTGGCAGGCAACTTTCTTCCCTGGTCCATTGCCCCTGAAAACACATTTCTGACACTGCTCCCCAGCCCTGAAGACTGGAATCTATCATCAGAATTTCCCAATCTGATATCCAAAGGGGTCTACCCTTGTCCAGATGGGATGTCTGTAGCCACCGGGCTAATGACCTTCTTACTTCTATTGTAAGAGACAGGGTCTGTGTTTTTATCGTCTGATGCAACCCATGCCATTTGGCAAGAATCAGAAGCTGCAGAGGCCTTGAGTGGAATTGTGAATACTCCACCATGTCGAACGTTGATACCATCAAACCCATCACCCGCATTGCTGCGTGAATGGATACCATTTCACTGTGTAACAAGTCCTGAATCCTTGAGTGAACCTTGGATATCTTGTTCAGATTTAAACTTACTCTCTGAAGACCTGAATCCAGTACCAGCTCCAAGTGAGTCATCTGTTGTGACGGAACCAGAAACTATTTTTCCCAATTTATGAGCCACCCATGGTTCTGCAGACATGTTATTGTCTGTCGCAGATTACATAAGAGCAACTCCTGCATCTGTGTCAGGATTAAAAGATCAACGAGGTATGGAAAATTTATTTTCTCATACGTCCTAGAGGATGCTGGGGTCATCATAGAACCATGGGGTATAGACGGGATCCGCAGGAGACATGGGAACTTTAAGACTTTGAAAGGGTGTGAACTGGCTCCTCCCTCTATGCCCCTCCTCCAGACTCGTTTTATAATTGTGCCCAGTGAGACTGGACGCACTGCAGGGAGCTCTACAGAGTTTCTCTGACAAGACTTATGTTAGGTTTTTTATGTTCAGGGAGGCTGCTGGCAACAGACTCCCTGCTTCGTGGGACTTAGGGGAGAGGAGTATCACCCACTTCCAGTGAGCTCAAGGGCTCTGCTTCTGGCTACAGGACACCATTAGCTCCTGTGGGTGCTGATCGCTGGGTATGCCTAGATGCTCACACCCGCAGCCCGCCGTCACCCCCTTACAGAGCCAGAAGTCAGAAGACAGGTGAGTAGATGAAGAAAAGAAGACTTCAGTGACGGCATTTATCTGAGGTACTGCAGCGTGCGGACGCTGCGCGCCAAGCTCCCACATACATGCAGCACTACAGGGTGCAGGGTGCGCAGACACTGATATCGACACGGACACTGATTCCAGTGTCGACTATAGCGATTCCAGATTAGATCCAAATTTGGCATAAAGCATTCAGTACATGATTGTGGCTGTTAAAGGGGTATTACATATCACCGAAGACCCGACTGTCCCTGATAAAAGGGTCTGTATGTATAAGGAAAGGAAACCTGATGTAACGTTTCCTCCCTCTCATGAACTGAACACGCTATTTGAAAACCTCTGTGAAGCTCCTGACAAAAAGTTTGAGATTCCAAAAAGAATTACGGTAGCTTATCCGTTTCCCTCGGCGGATAGGGAAAAGTGGGAGTCACCCCCCACCGTGGACAAGGCCCTGTCACATTTGTCTAAAAAGGTGGCTCTTCCGTCACCTGCCACGGCGGCCCTTAAGGATCCTGCGGTTCGTAAACAAGAAACTACGTTAAAGTCCATTTATGCGACCACAGGAACGCTACTCAGACCTGTCATTGCGTCTGCGTGGGTAAGTAGTGCTATCGAAAAGTGGGCAGACAACTTGTCTTCTGAAATAGATACCCTAGATAGGGATAGCATCCTCTTGACGCTGGGTTATATCAAGGACTCTGCAGCATACCTCAAGGAAGCTGCGAGAGATATTGGTCTTTTGGGATCTAAGGCCAATGCCACGGCAGTCTCAGCTAGACGAGCGTTGTGGATACACCAATGGAATGCTGATGCCGATTCCAAGAAAAGTATGGAATCTCTACCATATAAAGGTAAGGCTTTATTTGGTGACGGCCTTGATGATTTACCGCGGGTAAGTCATCCTTTTTACCTTATGTTCCTCCACAACAAAAGAAAAAGCATCACTATCAGATGCAGTCCTTTCGGCCCAATAAATACAGGAAGGGCCGAGGTTCTTCCTTCCTTGCTACTAGAGGAAGGGGAAGAGGTAAATGATCACCAGCCTTGTCAGGCTCCCAGGAGCAGAAGTCCTCCCAGGCTTCTGCCAATTCAACCGCATGACGTTAAGGCTCATATACGGGAGTCCGCACCGGTGGGGGCACGTCTCAAACTCTTCAGTCAGTTTTGGGTTCGTTCAGACCTAGACCCATGGGTTTTACAAATAGTATCCCAAGGGTAGAAGCTGGAGTTTCAAGACGTTCCCCCTCGCCGTTTTTTCAAATCGGCCTTACCAGCGTCTCTTCCGGACAGGGAGGTAGTTTGCGACGCAATACAAAAGTTGTGTCAAAATCAAGTTATCGTCAGGGTTCCCCAGTCACAACAGGGAGAAGGCTTTTATTCCAGCCTGTTTGTGGTCCCGAAGCCGGACGGTTTGGTCAGACCAATCCTAAACCTGAAATCCCTAAATTTCTACCTAAAAGAAATTCAAATTGAAGATGGCGTCTCTCCGAGCAGTGATCTCCAGTCTGGAGGAAGGGGATTTTATGGTGTCGGTGGACATAAAACATGCCTACTTACATGTTCCCATTTATCCTCCGCATCAGGCTTACCTGAGGTTTGCAATACAGGATTGTCATTACCAATTTCAAACATTGCCGTTTGGTCTGTCCACGGCTCCGAGGATTTTCACCAAAGTGATGGCGGAGATGATGGTTCTCCTTCGCAAGCAAGGAGTCACGATTACCCCATACTTAGACGATCTCCTGATAAAGGCGAGATCCAGGGACCAGTTGGTGCAAAACGTTGCACTCTCCCTGACAGTTCTTCAGCAGCATAGTTGGCTCCTAAATTTGCCAAAATCACAGTTGATTCCGATGACGCGGTTGTCGTTTTTGGGAATATTGGACACAGAACTACAGAGAGTCTTTCTTCCAGTGGACAAGGCTCTGGAACTTCAGAGTCTGGTCAAACAAATTCTGAAACCAGCAAGAATGTCAATCCATTAATGCATTCGGTTGCTGGGGAAGATGGTTGCGGCCTACGAGGCCATTCAGTTTGGCAGGTTTCATGCAGAGTGTTCCAGTGGGACCTGTTGGACAAGTGGTGTCCAGGTCCCACCTACACCGGAGGATAATCCTGTCTTCCAAGACCAGGATATCACTCCTGTGGTTGCTGCACAGCTCTCACCTCCTAGAGGGGCGCAGGTTTGGGATACAGGACTGGATCCTAGTGACCACGGATGCAAGCCTCCGAGGCTGGGGGGCAGTCACAATGGGAGAAAACTTCCAAGGAAGATGGTCAAGTCAGGAAACTTGTTTCCACATAAATGTTCTGGAGTTAAGGGCCTGTTACAACAGGGGCCGTGCGTGTATCAGGACTTACCGTGGCTTCGTTTGACGGCATGGCGGTTGAGCACAAAATCCTAGCCCGTAAGGGTATTCCCAGTGAAGTCATTCCCACACTTATTCAGGCCAGAAAAGGTAACGTCTAAACATTACCACCGTATTTGGAGAAAATATGTTTCTTGGTGTGAATCCAAGGGGGCTCCTACGGAAGAGTTTCGACTAGGACGTTTTCCCAATTTTCTACAAGCAGGTGTGGATGCGGGCCTAAAATTGGGCTCAATTAAGCTACAGATTTCGGCCTTATCGGTTTTATTTCAGAAACAATTGGCCTCCCTTCCAGAAGTTCAGACTTTCGTAAAAGGAATGTTGCACATCCAACCTCCATTTGTGCCTCCAGTGGCACCATGGAATCTTAATGTGGTGTTGCAGTTCCTTCAATCACATTGATTTGAACCATTACGGAAGGTGGAGTTGAAATTCCTCACTTGGAAAGTGGTCATCCTGTTAACCTTGGCATCCACAAGGCGGGTGACTGAGTTAGCGGCCTTGTCTCACAAGAGCCCTTATTTGATCTTTCATGAAGATAGAGCAGAGTTGAAAACTTGTCAACATTTTCTGCCGAAAGTGGTTTCATCTTTCCACATGAACCAACCGATTGTGGTGCCAGTGGCTACTGACTCTTTGGTTGAATCAAAGTCTCTGGATGTGGTCAGAGCTTTGAAAATTTATGTCGCCAGAACTGCTCAGATTAGGAAAACAGAGGCTCTGTTTGTCCTGTATGCTCCCAACAAGATTGGGTGTCCTGCTTCCAAGCAGACTATTGCATGCTGGATCTATAATACGATTCAGCAGGCTCATTCCACGGCTGGATTGCCGTTACCAGAATCGGTGAAAGCCCATTCTACTAGAAAGATGGGCTCGTCCTGGGCGGCTGCCCGGGGGGTCTCGGCATTGCAACTTTGCCGAGCAGCTACTTGGTCTGAGTCAAACACATTTGCAAAGTTCTACAAGTTTGACACCTTGGCCGATGAAGACATTCAGTTGTTCAATCGGTGCTGCAGAGTCATCCGCACTCTCCCGCCCGTTCTAGAGCTTTGGTATAACCCCATGTTTCTATGATGACCCCAGCATCCTCTAGGACGTATGAGAAATAGACGTTATGTTAAGAACTTACCGTTGATAACGTAATTTCTCTTATGTCCACAGGTATCCACAGGATAACATTGGGATATGCTGGAGCGACAGCGGAAATGGCACCAAACAGTCACAAGCTTTCTGGCCTCCCAGGATGCATCGGGGCTTCACCATATAATCCCGCCCACTCACTCAGTCAAATCAGTTCTTTCCACAGCGATTAGGCAGGAGCATCAGGTAGAAACCTATTTAGGCGATAAGAACACACATGCACACCCTTCCATACAAGAGGGAGGAGGTTTAATGATTGTCAAGATCCTCAAATCAGGTGCGTCAGGGTGGGATCCCTGTGGATACCTGTGGATATAAGAGAAATTACGTTATCAACGGTAAGTTCTTACCATAATGTCTATTTCTCTGGCTGGGTCCACAGGTTATCCACAGGATAACATTGGGATTCCCAAAGCCAGTTTTAGTGGTGGGGACGCTCCTGATTACACAGGAGGACCTTTCGCCCGAAGTCTGCGTCATGAGAGGCAAAAGTATCCAAGGCATAATGTTTGATGAATGTGTTTATGGAAGACCATGTGGCTGCCTTACAAATCTGTTCTGCTGAAGCACCCTGTTGTGCTGCCCATGAAGGACCTACCTTACGTGTAGAGTGAGCAGAGACATTAGCCGGAGTAGGGAGATCTGCATGAGAATAAGCTTCTGATATTACCATTCGGAGCCATCTTGCGAGCGTCTGTTTACTAGCAGGCCATCCTCTTCTATGAAATCCGTAGAGGATGAAGAGAGAATCTGTTTTTCTGATGGCACTAGTACGATCTATGTAGATTCTTAAAGCTCGGACTACATCCAGCGACGCTTCTCCCGCAGAAAGTCCCGATACCTGAAAAGCTGGGACTACAATCTCTTCATTAAGGTGAAACTTTGACACCACCTTTGGAAGATAACCAGATCTAGTTCTGAGAACTGCTCTGTCTGGAAAAAATTTTAGGAAAGGAGACTTACATGATAATGCTCCTAAATCTGACTCTCTTCTGGCTGACGCCATTGCCAGTAGAAAAAGTACTTTAGCCGTTAACCATTTAAGATCCGCTCTCTTAAGTGGTTCAAACGGAAGTCCCTGAAGGAATTTAAGAACTAGATTCAAATCCCAGGGAGCTGCAGGAGGAACAAATGGAGGTTGAATATGTACCACTCCCTGAAAGAAAGTATGTACATCCTGTAAATCAGCAATCTTTTGCTGAAACCATACAGTTAACGCTGATACTTGAACTCTCAAGGAAGCTACTTTCAAACCTTTATCCAATCCTGCTTGAAGGAAATCCAAAATCCTGGATACTTTAAAAGATCTCGTATTCAAACTTTTTTTCAGTACACCAATGAATATAGGCTTGCCAATTTCTATGATACACACGAGCTGAAGAAGGCTTTCTTGCTCGGAGCATAGTTTGGATTACTTGTTTTGAAAATCCTATAGCTTTTAGGATAGAGGTTTCAACAGCCACGCCGTCAAAGACAGACGATCCAGATGACTGTGACAACAAGGACCCTGCATTAGCAGATCTGGACGTTGAGGGAGCAGTATTGGTGCTTCCACGGACATTCTCAGTAGATCTGTGTACCAATTACTTCTTAGCCAAGCTGGAGCTATCAGAATTATTACTCCTTGTGCTTGCTTTATTTTCCTCACTACTCTGGGTAACTGAGATATTGGAGGGAACAGATATGCCAGATTAAATTTCCATTCTACTGACAGTGCGTCTACAAGGACCGCTCCGGGATCCTTGGTTCTTGATCCGTACTTCAGAACTTTGTTGTTTAGACGAGACGCCATGAGGTCTATCTCTGGTAGACCCCATCTGTTCGCTATTGTCTGAAACACTTCTGGGTGTAATGCCCATTCGGTTTCCTGAATGGTGTGTCGACTGAGAAAATCCGCTTCCCAGTTCAGTACACCTGGGACAAACAGTGCTGACAATGCTGGGAGATTGAGTTCTGCTCATCTTAGAATGGGAGTTACTTCCTCCATCAATCTTTTGCTGTGAGTTCCTCCTTGATGATTGAGGTACGCTACTGCTGTCGCATTGTCTGAGCGAATCTGGACCGGTCTTCCTTGCAGACTGTCCTTTGCCTGAACTAGAGCCATATAAATGGCCCTTATTTCCAACAGATTTATTGCCAGGCGACTTTCCCTTATGGTCCATTTTCCCTGGAACCAAAGGCTTCCGAGTACCACATCCCAGCCTTGCAGACTGGCATCTGTTGTCAGGACTTGCCACTCTTTTATCCAAAAGGGTCTCCCCTTATTTAAATGGTCTGACTGTAGCCACCACGCTAGAGACCTTTTTACATTTACTGGAAACGTTATCATCTGCTTTCTTATCGTCTGATGATTTCCATTCCATTTGGTCAGAATAAGGTGCTGCAATGGTCTGGAGTGGAATTGCGCATATTCCACCATGTCGAAGGTTGATACCATCAGACCCAACAGTCGCATTGATGCATGGACTGACATTGTCTGGGTGTGCAACGCTTCCTGAGTCATGACCTGCACCTTGACCATCTTTTTTTCTGGTAAGAAAACTCTCTGTAGGTCTGAATCCAATATGGCCCCCAAATGAACCATCCGCTGTAATGGATTCAGAGACGACTTTTCCCAATGTATGAGCCACCCGTGTCTCTGTAGACAAACTATTGTCTGTTGAAGATGGCTCAAAAGTAAATCTTGCGAATGTGCTAAGATTAACAGGTCGTCGAGGTATGGGAATATTCTTATCCCCTGTTTGTGCAGACAAGCTGCCATAACCACCATGATCTTGGTAAACACCCTGGGTGCTGTTGCTAGCCTGAAGGGCAGAGCTTGGAACTGAAAATGTTCCTGGAGGATGGCAAACCTGAGGTAACACTGATGAGACAGTGCTATAGGCACATGTAGGTAAGCATCCCGTACACCCAGAGATACCATGTAATCTCCCGGTTCCATGGCCAACATTATGGAGCGCAACGTCTCCATGTGGAACTTCGGGATCCAAATGTATTTGTTTAACATTTTTAGATTGAGAATTGGTCGATATGACCCATTTGGCTTCTGGATAAGAAATAGATTGGAGTAAAACCCCTGTCCCCTTTGTGATGGAGGTACTGGGACAATCACACCAGACTGCAGTAATTTTTGGACTGCTGCTTGCAAGGCATTGGCCTTCGACTCTATACGAGACGGGCTGGTGCAAAAAAATCTTTGAGGAGGCTGCCTCCTGAATGGGAACCCATACCCCTGAGATACCACCTTCTGCACCCAAGCAACTGTTGTTGACTGTTGCCATATGTGTGCAAAAATGAAGGAGTCGGCCCCCAACCCTGGCATCCTCCAGGCGGAGGCCTGTCTCTTCAGGCTGATGGTTTCTGTTCAGGCTTGGAAGCTGGCTTTTTGCTAGCCCACTGCTTCCTACCCCTGGTTTTGAACTGGGGTTGCTTAGACTCCTCTTTAGCTTTCGCTTTACTTTGCCAACGAAATGAGCAAAACTTTAAACCCTTGGACTTAGGGTTATAAATAGCCGGAAATCTGACCTTCTTTGATTCAGCCTCTGATTCTAGGATATCAGAAAATGGTTTCCCAAACAATATATTACCAACGAAAGGCAATGCTTCCAATTCTTTCTTGGATTCCGCATCTGCTTTCCAGGTACGTAGCCAAACTGCTCTGGGAGCAGCTACTGTCAAGGCTGAAGCTTTAGAAGCAACTGTACCCATATCAATTGCTGCTTGTTCTAAGTATTGGGCAGATTGTCTCAAACGGCTTAAAAGGTACTCTTGCTCCGAAGTAGGAGAAGAGATGTAATTTCTAGTTCCTCTATCCATTCGCCCATTGCCTTTGCTACCCAGGCTGAAGCCATCGCAGGTCTAACCACTAGTCCTACTAGAGAAAATACATTTTTCAAAAAACTATCTACCCTTCTGTCAGTGACATCATTTAGCGAGGTAGATGACAGTGGTAAAGCAGATTTATGCACAATCGCAGAACATGTGCATCTACTTTTGGAGGAACTTCTCTTTACGAACAATCCGCAGCTGGAAATGGATAATAAGAATTCCATCTTTTCGGAATCTTATATTTCTTACTGGGCGTCGCCCAAGACTCATCCATCATTTCTGTCAGTTCGTTTGACGCTGGGAATTCAGTTTTCACTGATTTTGTTCGTTTAAACACAGGTGCTTTAGATTTTAACACTGTTTTAGCTGGCTCTTCCAAAGAGAGAACAGCCTTCATAGCATTAATAAGTTCAGCTACATCCTCTGAACTAAAACTCTGCGACTGATCATCATACGGAGTATTTGAATATACTGTATCATCATCTGTTGTATCATCTTATGTAGTCTGCCACATAGACACATCTGTCTTACCTGTCCCTTGTTTGCTTGTAGAGGCTACTGGAACCAAGCCGTAGGAAGGGAGCTGCATGTATGGGTTCATAGTGTAACCTAACCCTTGAGGTGGTGCTACCGGAGCTAACCTGTCCGCTATTGAAGATAGTGTCTTTGCGACCATATTCCATGGTGGCTCTGTTGGTGGTTGAACTAACTCCTGTTTTTTACTTCGCTGAAAAGCGAAACAGTTTGCACACAAACCCTCATAAGTCACCAATTGATCCACATCAATTAACCCTGTCTTATAAGATAAGCATGTTAGGGATGTAGGAGTGCTTGATAAATTCTCCTTATCACTTTTGCCGCTCACAGACATGGTAATAATCTGTTAATGACTACACAATTTGTGACTGAAAATCACCTGTATATGAGTATATAGAAGTGAAATCAATCTGACCACAGTGCACCTGATTTGAGGGTCAGAACAGGACTGACATTACACAGAAAAGTCAGCACACATACTAGCAGTCAGTCACATGTTAAAGCATTAGACATTGCCATATGAGAATACAACCTCCATAATAACTTATACATAAGTAGGAAAATTGTACTTCTGTTTAACTGGTTCTTTTTCAACATAGCATACAGAAAACACAGTAATATACAGGTCTCATATGCAATAGGTACTAAAACTTAACAATGCATACTAAGAAGTAGAGAGAATTTTTAGTACTGTATACCCTGCCTCCAGAGAGCGGGATACAGGGAGACTCACCACACTTCCATATCCAAGCAAAGACGCTCGTAAGACGCTGAGTGGATTCAGACGCTACTGATGTACACTACCGCTCTTATATAACTGATAACGGACACAGTCGCTCCTGCGGACACGGACGCTCAGTGACTTCCACGTGTATGCAGACGCTAAGGCCTGCGACTCTGTCTAGGCGGGATCTCTAGTGTACACAACCGCAGCGTCTAAGTTGCGACCGAGTACCCTCGTGGTAGCGTCTGAGCCGGAAGTGAGGTCATTCAGTTCATGAAACGAGAGACGTGCGGAAACTGGTCATGAACTCGGAGGAGGGGCGGCCAGGAGAGCGTCTGAATCCCCCTGTTGACTTAAACTGTAAGGATCGTGGCCTCTACATAGGCCTGGCGCCTATGATCCCTAGAGCGTAGCGCTGTCGCACTCAAGATGTTCGGCGCATCAACACACTATTTGTAGTCTCCACCAAATTCAGCGTAGCTGTGTCCTGACCCCTCTAGTAAGAGGAAGTCCATAGACTCGCCGTCTCCCCATGCTCCGGCCACAGCCTGGTTACGTCTGCTGGACATGCTGGAACATCCGACACAGACGCCCGTCGAGACAGCACTAATACCCGAAGGTAAGCGTTGTTGCGACCCGGAGAGGAGTTGTTGGAGCGACTCTTTCTAGCATGCGTTTAAGACGCTATTAACAAGTAAGTTTATAAAAATTAAATAATAAAAGCTTGAGGCTATTCTCACAGCAGCTCTGTGACCATGAGGCTTCCTGCCACACCAAGCAAAAAACTGATCTGACTGAGTCAGTGGGTGGGACTATATGGTGAAGGCCCCGATGCATCCTGGGAGGCCAGAAAGATTGTGACCGCGTTGGTGCCATTCCCGCTGTCCCTCAACCATATCCCAATATTATCCTGTGGATAATCCTGTGGACCCAGCCAGAGAAAGTCACAGTTTGTACAATGCAGAGGTTATTACTGACAATAATACTGCACTGGACTAGTTTATATTGCTAAATAGTCAATAGATATAACACTACACAGTAAGAAATGGATGTATATCACAGGGTAATTGTACTATAAAACCCTGACTAAATGCACTCTCTTTCTTAACTATCATGGTCTAAAAAGGCAGGTAGAATACTTAAGTGTCATGTAAAGTCACAGCGCTGACAACCAGGCGGCTTTACATAGGAGGATTTGCCCAAGCAGTCCCAGGAACAGTGAGCTGAGGGATAATGGCGCCGCAGACACTGATAGGGAGTGAGGAAAAGACAGAGATGCAGCTCCAGGGTGGGAACACTTGCTGGAAATGGCGACCTAGGGCTGGGGGAGGGCCTTCAGGTCTAAGCCTTATCCCCTCTGCTGGCAAAACCACCGGGTACTGTGGGCGATATAAAAACCGGTTTAGAGAGAAAACCTGACCTGCGCCCATGCCCTGGTGATCTAGTGGGATCGCCTGTACTGCCAAAGTGTCCACCGCCAGCGTGCACGGCCCGCCTCCCACTGACCGCGCCGGATCGCGATAAAGACAGGGTCCCGCAAGCGGGACCCACTTACCACCTCCCGAAGCGCGGCCACGCGATCCTGGAGAGCCCCAGCCGTGTGTGTCTAACGTGAAGAAAACCGGAGCCTCCGCTGTAGGTACCAGGCAACCAGGGCTCGGGAGTGTACAGCGCCGCTGGGGAGAGCTGGAGCTGCAGCAGTGAATGTCACAAGACATTTACCACCGCTGCTGCCCTTGAAGTCTTCACTTTTTACTTCATAAAAACCTTTTCTCAGGGCTGCTTGGAGCAGCCCCTCTGTTAAGTGCCTGTTACTGCAGCACCAACTTACAAAACTGATCTCCTGTGCAGGGAGGCGCGGTGATATAGGAGGCGGTGCTGTGCATTCTGGGAACAGTCAAAGCTTTGAGCCTGTTGGTGCCTCGGATCAAGAGCCTACTCTACACCCCATTGTCCAATCCTTGTGGAGCCCAGTGTACCCCGCAGCTGAAATCCTGTTTTCTCATAAATCCTAGAGGATGCTGGGGTCCACTTCATGACCATGGGGTTTATACCAAAGCTCCAGTATGGGCGGGAGAGTGCGGATGACCCTGCAGCACCGATTGACCGAACTTGAGGTCTTCATCGGCCAAGGTGTCAAACTTGTAGAATTTAGCAAATGTGTTTGACCCTGACCAAGTAGCTGCTCGACAAAGTTGCAATGCCGAGACCCCCCGGGCAGCCCCCCAGGAGGAGACCACCTTCCTAGTAGAATGGGCCTTCACTGACTTCGGTAACAGCAATCCAGCTTGCTGAATCGTACCTCTGATCCAGCGTGCAATAGTCTGCTTGGAAGCAGGACACCCAATTTTGTTGGGAGCATACAGGACAAAGACTCTGTTTTCCGTATTCTAGCTGTTCTAGCAACATAAATCTTCAAAGCCCTAACCACATCTAAATACTTTGACTCAGTGAATGTGTCAGGAATTACTGGCACCACAATAGGTTGGTTTATGTGGAAAGATGAAACCACCTCTGGAAGAAAATGTTGACGAGTTCTCAACTCTGCCCTATCTTCATGGAAGATCAGGTAAGGGCTCTTGTGAGATGCCAATGCCAAAAGCATCACCACTTTCCAAATGAGAAACTTCTACTCTATCTCTTGTAGAGGCTCAAACCAATCCGATTGAAGGAACTGCAACACCACATTAAGGTCCCATGGTGCCACTGGAGGCACAAATGGAGGCTGGATGTGCAGAACCCATTTCACGAAAGTCTGAACCTCTCGAAGAGAGGCCAATTGTTTTTGGAAGAACACTGACAAGGCCGAAATCTGGACCTTGATTGATCGTATTCGGAGGCCCGCCTCCACACCAACCTGAAGAAAATGGAGAAAACGTCCCAACTGAAACTCTTCCATAGGAGCCTTCTTGGATTCACACCAAGATACATATTTTCTCCAAATACGGTGGTAATGTTTCAACGTTACTCCTTTCCTGGCCTGAATAAGAGTGGGGATGACTTCCTTGGGAATACCCTTTCGGGCTAGGATTCGCCGCTCAACAGCCATGCCGTCAAACGTAGCCGCGGTAAGTCTTGATACACGCACGGCCCCTGCTGTAACAGGTCCTCGCGAAGAGGAAGAGGATCTTCTATGAGCTACTCCTGAAGATCTGGGCACCAAGCCCTCCTTGGCCAGTCTGCGGCAATGAAGATTGCTCGAACTCCTATTCTTCTAATGATCCTGAGCCCTTTTGGGATCAGCGGAAGTGGAGGGAAGACAGACACTGACCGGAAAACCCACTGGGCCACTAGCGCATCCACCGCTAATGCTTGAGGTTCTCTCGACCTGGAACAATATCTCTGAAGCTTCTTGTTGAGACGAGATGCCATCATGTCTACTTGAGGAACTCCCCAAAGACTTGTCACCTCTGCGAAGACTTCTTGGTGGAGGCCCCACTCTCCTGGATGGAGATCATGTCTGCTGAGGAAGTCTGCTTCCCAGTTGTCTACTCCTGGAATGAAAATTGCTGACAGAGCCTTTAGATGTCTTTCTGCCCAGAGGAGGATCTTCGTCACCTCTGCCATTGCCGCTCTGCTTTTCGTTACACTCTGCCTGTTTATGTACGCGACTGCTGTTACATTGTCCGACTGGATCTGCATGGGATGATCTTGAAGATGTACCGCTTGTTGAAAGCCGTTGTAAATGGCTCTCAATTCCAGCACGTTTATGTGAAGGCAGGCTTCCTGACTAGACCATTTCCCTTGGAAGCTTTCTCCCTGAGTGACAGTTCCCACGCCTCGGAGACTTGGATCCGTGGTCACCAGGAGCCAGTCCTGAATCCCGAATCTGCGTACCTCCAGTAGGTGAGAGCTGTGTAATCACCACAGGAGTGAAATCCTAGCTTTTGACGACAGGATTATCTTTCGGTGCATGTGTAGGTGGGAACCCGACCATTTGTCCAACAGGTCCTACTGGAAAACTCTGGCATGGAACCTGCCAAACTGTATGGCCTCGTAGGCCGCCACCATTTTACCCAACAACCGAATGCACTGATGGATCGCCACACTTGTTTCGAAAGGGCTTTCTACGTAATCTCCTGTTGTACTGTCATACTAACCTACAGTTTCTTAGGTCTTTAAATTGCAGACGTTATAGAGAATGAAGATACACAGACATTTTCACCAGAGAATTTTAGTATCATTTAATTTTTCTCCAGACGAAAGATCCGCTATAAATGGGAGATTAACTAGGCTTTTTTAGTGATCACCTGCTGCCCAGGGGCCTGACCGGATCGTTCCTCTAGCCAGGGGCAAAACCGGACCGTTCTTCCTGCCAGGGGCAAAACCGGACCCCATGCTCTAGCCCAGAGGCAAAACCATAACGATCCTCTAGCCAGGGGCAAAACCGGACCGATCCTCTAGCCAAGGGGCAAAATTAGACCGATCCTCTAGCCAAGGGACGTAACTGGACCGATCCTCTAGCCAAGGGGCGTAACCAGACCATTCTTCTATCAAGGTGTCTATCCCTCTTTACATGATCTCCACTCTGTATAACAGGGATTGTCTAGATACCTTCTCCAGGACATCTGTACAGAATATCACTCCCCATAATCAATCTGTTTGCTCATGAAGTATGAACTTTTCTATCTATGAGGTCTCTACTTGCAGACATACTAGGAATGGAGTACCTATATTAAGGAATGAAGACCATCCTGTCACATACACTTCCCATTACTCTGCTTTAGAAAATAAGAACTATTAAGAGGTTCCAATTCTTAATTAAAGCATGGTCCACTGAATCCAGTGACCTCCTATAATGCATTAGTCATCCGTGTGCTGAAGAACAATTTCACGGCCTACTCGAAAAAGGAGACTGGCGTTCTAGGGCAGAGAGCTCAGTTCTCAGCTTGCCTTCTTATTGCAGAGACTCAACACCATGTTAGTTACAGAAAACAAATCCTACCTGACCTCAGTGACATGATAAGAAGACTATGGGATTAATATGGGCTGATGGCTCCTGATGTATGAGATATGCCAGAGAGTGTGGGGAGGAGACTGGTCAGAACTCTGGGCTGGTAACACACAGTGAGATTATGTGAAGGGGAGAGTAGGAGTATAATAGGGGTTGAAGGCTCCTGATGTATGAGATACACCAAAGAGTGTGGGGAGGAGACTGTTCAGATCTCTGGGCTGGTAACACAGTGACATGATGTGAGGGAGAGAGCAGGAGTATAATAGGGGCTGATGGCTCCTGATGTATGAGATATACCAGAGAGTGTGGGGAGGAGACTGGTCAGATCTCTGGGCTGGTAACACACAGTGACATGATGAGAGAGGGAGAGCAGGAGTATAATAGTGGCTGATGGCTCCTGGTGTATGAGATACACCAGAGAGTGTGGGGAGGAGACTGGTCAGATCTCTGGGCTGGTAACACAGTGACATGATGAGAGAGGGAGAGCAGGAGTATAATAGTGGCTGATGGCTCCTGGTGTATGAGATACACCAGAGAGTGTGGGGAGGAGACTGGTCAGATCTCTGGGCTGGTAACACAGTGACATGATGTGAAGGGGAGAGCAGGAGTATAATAGGGGTTGAAGGCTCCTGATGTATGAGATACACCAAAGAGTGTGGGGAGGAGACTGTTCAGATCTCTGGGCTGGTAACACACAGACATGATGTGAGGCGGAGAGCTGGAGTATAATAGGGGCTGATGGCTACTGATGTACAATACACCCCAGAGAGTGTGGGGAGGAGACTGGTCAGATCTCTGGGCTGGTAACACACAGTGACATGATGTGAGGGTGAGAGCAGGAGTATAATAGGGGCTGCTGGCCCCTGATGTATGAGATACACCAGAGAGTGTGGGGAGGAGACTGGTCAGATCTCTGGGCTGGTAACACACAGTGACATGATGTGAGGCGGAGAGCTGGAGTATAATAGGGGCTGATGGCTCCTGATGTACAATATACCCCAGAGAGTGTGGAGAAGAGACTGGTCAGAAGGAAGGAGAATATGTGACACTTTCCTGTAATAAGTGTTTATTACTCACCTGTGCTGATATCTGTAGGGATCTCCTCCTCCTCACACTGCTGATCACCCTTCAGATACGTCTCTTCTTCTTCCTCAGTATCTTCTGTCTCTATATCAGTCACATACGTCTCTTCTTCTCCCTCTGTATCTTCTGCCTTTATATCAGTCACATACGTCTCTTCTTCTCCCTCTATATCTTCTGTCTTTATATCGGTCACATACGTCTCTTCTTCTCGCTCTGTATCTTCTGCCTTCATATCAGTCACATACGTTTCTTCTTCTCCCGCAATATCTTCTGCCTTCATATCAGTCACATACGTCTCTTCTTCTCCCTCTATAGCTTCTGCCTTTATATCAGTCACATATGTCTCTTCTTCTCCCTCTATATCTTCTGCCTTTATATCAGTCACATACGTCTCTTCTTCTCCCTCTATATCTTCTGCCTTTATATCAGTCACATACGTCTCTTCTTCTCCCTCTATATCTTCTGCCTTTATATCAGTCACATATGTCTCTTCTTCTCCCTCTGTATCTTCTGCTTTTATATCAGTCACATACGTCTCCTCTTCTCCATCTATATCTTCTGCCTTTTTATCAGTCACATACGTCTCTTCTTCTCCCTCTGTATCTTCTGCCTTCATATCAGTCACATACGTCTCTTCTTCTCCCTCTATATCTTCTGCCTTTATATCAGTCACATACATCTCTTCTTCTCCCTCTATATCTTCTGCCTTTATATCAGTCACATACGTCTCTTCTTCTCCTTCTGTATCTTCTGCCTTTATATCAGTCACATACGTCTCTTCTTCTCCCCCTAAATCTTCTGCCTTTATATCAGTCACATACGTCTCTTCTTCTCCCCCTATATCTTCTGCCTTTATATCAGTCACATACGTCTCTTCTTCTCCCTCTGTATCTTCTGCCTTTATATCAGTCACATACATCTCTTCTTCTCCCTCTATATCTTCTGCCTTTATATCAGTCACATACGTCTCTTCTTCTCCATCTATATCTTCTGCCGTTATATCAGTCACATACGTCTCTTCATCTCCCTCTATATCTTCTGCCTTTATATCAGTCACATACGTCTCTTCTTCTCCATCTATATCTTCTGCCTTTATATCAGTCACATACGTCTCTTCTTCTCCCTCTGTATCTTCTGCCTTTATATCAGTCACACATGTCTCTTCTTCTCCCTCTGTATCTTTGATTTTAATATTATTTAATTGGGCTTCACCCTATGTAAACAATACAAATATAATGACACACAGCTCCTCTACACAACATACAGTGACAGTCACTTTGGTTTATTGGGGAGACCCTATAGCCCACCTACCTGATCCTCCTGTGGGATCCTGTGATTCTCCTCTGTACAGTCCTGGGAATACAGAGGACGGGGACATCTCTCTGGGGTATCTCTGTTACTGGGTCCTTCTGTAGGAGACACGCAGTGACTGAGTACAGTGTATATATGTGATTATCAGATGATGTGTGTATATAGGGGCCCCCATACCTGCTCTCCCCTGTACAATACATGACAGTCTCCCCTTACCCAGTGATGTGTGGGGCCGGTGATTCTCCATCATCACGTCCTTGTACAGACCCCTGTGTTCCTCTATACACTCCACCTCCTGCATGGAGACATAGACAGTGACATCCTGACACCTTATAGAAACCTGACACACACTGTGATACAGTCATCACCCAGACACATCCCCTGGTGTTACTGTATAATGCCCCATTCCCAGCAGTCACCTCTCCAGTCATCACCCAGACACATCCCCCGGTGTTACTGTATAATGCCCCATTCCCAGCAGTCACCTCTCCAGTCATCACCCAGACACATCCCCCGGTTTTACTGTATAATGTGCCATTCCCAGCAGTCACCTCTCCAGTCATCACCCAGACACATCCCCTGGTGTTACTGTATAATGTCCCATTCCCAGCAGTCACCTCTCCAGTCATCACCCAGACACATCCCCAGGTGTTACTGTATAATGCCCCATTCCCAGCAGTCACTTCTCCAGTCATCACCCAGACACCCCCCCTGGTGTTACTGTATAATGCCGCATTCCCAGCAGTCACCTCTCCAGTCATCACCCAGACACATCCCCCGGTGTTACTGTATAATGCCCCATTCCCAGCAGTCACCTCTCCAGTCATCACCCAGAAACTTCCTCTGGTGTTACTGTATAATGCCCCATTCCCAACAGTCACCTCTCCAGTCATCACCCAGATACATTCCCTGGTGTTACTGTATAATGTCCTATTTGCAGCAGTCACCTCTTGAGTCATCACCGAGACACACATCCTGGTGTTACTGTATAATGCCCCATTCCCAGCAGTCACTTCTCCAGTCATCACCCAGACACATCCCCCGGTGTTACTGTATAATGCCCCATTCCCAGCAGTCACCTCTCCAGTCATCACCCAGACACATCCCCTGGTGTTACTGTATAATGTCCCATTCCCAGCAGTCACCTCTCCAGTCATCACCCAGACACATACCCCGGTGTTACTGTATAATGTCCCATTCCCAGCAGTCACCTCTCCAGTCATCACCCAGACACCCCCCCTGGTGTTACTGTATAATGTCCCATTCCCAGCAGTCACTTCTCCAGTCATCACCCAGACACATACCCCGGTGTTACTGTATAATGTCCCATTCCCAGCAGTCACCTCTCCAGTCATCACCCAGACACGTCCCCTAATGTTACTGTATAATGTTCCATTCCCAGCGGTCACCTCTCCAGTCATCACCCAGAAACTTCCTCTGGTGTTACTGTATAATGCCCCATTCCCAACAGTCACTTCTCCAGTCATCACCCAGACACATCCCCAGGTGTTACTGTATAATGCCCCATTCCCAGCAGTCACTTCTCCAGTCATCACCCAGACACATACCCCGGTGTTACTGTATAATGTCCCATTCCCAGCAGTCACCTCTCCAGTCATCACCCAGACACGTCCCCTAATCTTACTGTATAATGTTCCATTCCCAGCGGTCACCTCTCCAGTCATCACCCAGAAACTTCCTCTGGTGTTACTGTATAATGCCCCATTCCCAACAGTCACCTCTCCAGTCATCACCCAGATACATTCCCTGGTGTTACTGTATAATGTCCTATTTGCAGCAGTCACCTCTTGAGTCATCACCGAGACACACATCCTGGTGTTACTGTATAATGCCCCATTCCCAGCAGTCACTTCTCCAGTCATCACCCAGACACATCCCCCGGTGTTACTGTATAATGCCCCATTCCCAGCAGTCACCTCTCCAGTCATCACCCAGACACATCCCCTGGTGTTACTGTATAATGTCCCATTCCCAGCAGTCACCTCTCCAGTCATCACCCAGACACATACCCCGGTGTTACTGTATAATGTCCCATTCCCAGCAGTCACCTCTCCAGTCATCACCCAGACACCCCCCCTGGTGTTACTGTATAATGTCCCATTCCCAGCAGTCACTTCTCCAGTCATCACCCAGACACATACCCCGGTGTTACTGTATAATGTCCCATTCCCAGCAGTCACCTCTCCAGTCATCACCCAGACACGTCCCCTAATGTTACTGTATAATGTTCCATTCCCAGCGGTCACCTCTCCAGTCATCACCCAGAAACTTCCTCTGGTGTTACTGTATAATGCCCCATTCCCAACAGTCACTTCTCCAGTCATCACCCAGACACATCCCCAGGTGTTACTGTATAATGCCCCATTCCCAGCAGTCACTTCTCCAGTCATCACCCAGACACCCCCCCTGGTGTTACTGTATAATGCCCCATTCCCAGCAATCACCTCTCCAGTCATCACCCAGACACATCCACTGGTATTACTGTATAATGTCCCATTCCCAGCAGTCACCTCTCCAGTCATCACCCAGACACATACCCCGGTGTTACTGTATAATGTCCCATTCCCAGCGGTCACCTCTCCAGTCATCACCCAGACACGTCCCCTAATCTTACTGTATAATGTTCCATTCCCAGCGGTCACCTCTCCAGTCATCACCCAGAAACTTCCTCTGGTGTTACTGTATAATGCCCCATTCCCAACAGTCACCTCTCCAGTCATCACCCAGACACATTCCCTGGTGTTACTGTATAATGTCCCATTCCCAGCAGTCACCTCTCCAGTCATCACCCAGACACATACCCCGGTGTTACTGTATAATGTCCCATTCCCAGCAGTCACCTCTCCAGTCATCACCCAGACACGTCCCCTAATGTTACTGTATAATGTTCCATTCCCAGCGGTCACCTCTCCAGTTATCACCCAGAAACTTCCTCTGGTGTTACTGTATAATGCCCCATTCCCAGCAGTCACCTCTCCAGTCATCACCCAGACACATCCCCTGGTGTTACTGTATAATGCCCCATTCCCAGCAGTCACTTCTCCAGTCATCACCCAGACACATACCCCGGTGTTACTGTATAATGTCCCATTCCCAGCAGTCACCTCTCCAGTCATCACCCAGACACGTCCCCTAATCTTACTGTATAATGTTCCATTCCCAGCGGTCACCTCTCCAGTCATCACCCAGAAACTTCCTCTGGTGTTACTGTATAATGCCCCATTCCCAACAGTCACCTCTCCAGTCATCACCCAGATACATTCCCTGGTGTTACTGTATAATGTCCTATTTGCAGCAGTCACCTCTTGAGTCATCACCGAGACACACATCCTGGTGTTACTGTATAATGCCCCATTCCCAGCAGTTACTTCTCCAGTCATCACCCAGACACCCCCCCTGGTGTTACTGTATAATGTCCCATTCCCAGCAGTCACCTCTCCAGTCATCACCCAGACACATCCCCTGGTGTTACTGTATAATGCCCCATTCCCAGCAGTCACTTCTCCAGTCATCACCCAGACACATCCCCAGGTGTTACTGTATAATGCCCCATTCCCAGCAGTCACTTCTCCAGTCATCACCCAGACACACCCCCTGGTGTTACTGTATAATGCCCCATTCCCAGCAGTCACCTCTCCAGTCATCACCCAGAAAAATCCCCCGGTGTTACTGTATAATGCCCCATTCCCAGCAGTCACCTCTCCAGTCATCACCCAGACACATCCCCTGGTGTTACTGTATAATGTCCCATTCCCAGCAGTCACCTCTCCAGTCATCACCCAGACACATACCCCGGTGTTACTGTATAATGTCCCATTCCCAGCAGTCACCTCTCCAGTCATCACCCAGACACATACCCCGGTGTTACTGTATAATGTCCCATTCCCAGCAGTCACCTCTCCAGTCATCACCCAGACACGTCCCCTAATGTTACTGTATAATGTTCCATTCCCAGCGGTCACCTCTCCAGTCATCACCCAGAAACTTCCTCTGGTGTTACTGTATAATGCCCCATTCCCAGCAGTCACCTCTCCAGTCATCACCCAGACACATCCCCTGGTGTTACTGTATAATGCCCCATTCCCAGCAGTCACTTCTCCAGTCATCACCCAGACACATCCCCAGGTGTTACTGTATAATGCCCCATTCCCAGCAGTCACTTCTCCAGTCATCACCCAGACACGTCCCCTAATGTTACTGTATAATGTTTCATTCCCAGCGGTCACCTCTCCAGTCATCACCCAGAAACTTCCTCTGGTGTTACTGTATAATGCCCCATTCCCAACAGTCACCTCTCCAGTCATCACCCAGATACATTCCCTGGTGTTACTGTATAATGTCCCATTCCCAGCAGACACCTCTCCAGTCATCACCCAGACACATTCCCTGGTGTTACTGTATAATGTCCCATTCCCAGCAGTCACCTCTCCAGTCATCACCCAGACACATACCCCGGTGTTACTGTATAATGTCCCATTCCCAGCAGTCACCTCTCCAGTCATCACCCAGACACGTCCCCTAATGTTACTGTATAATGTTCCATTCCCAGCGGTCACCTCTCCAGTCATCACCCAGAAACTTCCTCTGGTGTTACTGTATAATGCCCCATTCCCAGCAGTCACCTCTCCAGTCATCACCCAGACACATCCCCTGGTGTTACTGTATAATGCCCCATTCCCAGCAGTCACTTCTTGTTACGATTCCTGTACTCCAGACTGGAGAAGATCTTATGGCAGAGATCTGAGTACAGGAATGAAATACAGGTTGTGGGAGCTGGAGAGCCTAGTAACCCCTGGCGCCCTAACTCCGTTGTCTCGCCCGTGTTATCAGAAATCCCCTGCGAGACTATGGTTGCTTGAGCCCATGGCAGCCGCGTTCGAAGGGCGGATTATGTCTGCCCAACCCCGATGCCCCCGCAGGTCTTAATGGGAGACAAGGGGAAGTCCGAGACAGGGAGATAACAAGGGGCCCTCTGACTAAGCAACCAAGCCAGGGGTTACAAGCTAACTTAACTAAATCAAAAGGTATGTGCGGACTAGCCGCCAGGGAAAAGGACAACCAAGGATCCACAGATCCGACACTCCTATCCGGCACCGCTGGACACCAGAGTGGATCTTGTGGAAGCGGAATCCTCCGCAAAGCTCCAGAACTCAAAATAAACACAATAATAAATAGTAGCGGACAAGCCGCAACACACGGCTGCGCCGCGACTCACGAACACCACCAGATGTTAAAGGTGCTCGGTCAGACTCCAGGAACAGATGGTAACTTCCGAGTACTGGATCACTGAGAACAGGAACAAACGAACAGACCGGGACTGGGAACTCTCTCTGCAGCAGAATCAGGCAAACAGGAAGCTATCACCGGCGTCTGTGAGGAGTCCTGGGAGTGCTTTTAACAGAGAGTCTTCCAATCAGCTGTTTGGAGGCTGATTGGATTAAATGCCATGCAGCTGACAAGCTGCATGGCCAGGAAAACAGATGAGTGATAATTACAACATGCCGTGCAGCTGCATGCTACACAGCCAGGAAACCAGTGATGATATAAACTTAGACCCAGCAACGGGGAACACGATCCGACAGTGGCGTCCCCGTTGCTAGGCGCCGGCCGCACTGACGAGCGGACCCTCGGCGCCTAACAGTACCCCCCCCTTGAGGAGGGGTCAAGGAACCCCTAAATCCGGGTTTCTGAGGAAATTCTTGAAAAAATGCCCTTTTGAGCCTTGGGGCATGAAGGTCCTCATCTAGGACCCACGACCTTTCCTCAGGACCATAACCTTTCCAATGCACCAAAAAATAAAGCCGACCCCGGGACAGCTTGGAATCGAGAACCTTCTCAACCACGAACTCCTGCTGACCCTGTACATTAACTGGTGATCTCCCCTGAGGTTTTTTACGAGGAAATCTGCTAGATGAAACATATGGTTTGAGCAAAGAGCAATGGAAGGTATTTCCGATTCGTAACGTTTTTGGTAGCTGTAACCGGAAAGCAACTGGATTGACTTTTTTGATAATGAGAAATGGTCCAATAAATCTAGGACCCAATCTGGCTGAGGTTTGTCGAAGTTTGATATTGCGAGTCGACAGCCACACCCTGTCTCCTACTCTAAAAGTGCACGGCCACCGGAACCTGTCCGAAAAATCTTTTTCCTTGAAAGCTGCTTTTCTGAGAGCTATGTGCACTTTTTTTCCAAATAAGTTTAAGATGAGAGGTCAGGGCCAGAGAGGAGACAGAGGAATGTTGGAAAAATGAATTAGCTCTGGGGTGGAAACCAAAAACTGCAAAAAATGGAGACACATTGGTGGAGGAATGACAGGCATTATTATAAGCAAACTCTGCCAATGGAAGAAACTCAGACCAGTCATTTTGGAGTTTGTCCGAGTACAAACGCAAATATTGTTTTAAGGATTGGTTCACTCGCTCAGTCTGTCCATTTGATTGCGGATGATAACCGGAGGTTAATGATAATTTCATTTTTAACGAAGCACAAAAAGACTTCCAAAACTGTGCAATGAATTGTGGACCCCTGTCAGAAACAATATCAGTGGGTAACCCATGGAGTCTGAAAACATGACGGAGGAACAAGACTGCCAATCCCTGGGCAGATGGCAATCGGGGAAGACCAATAAAATGAGCCATCTTACTAAAACGGTCCACTACCACCCATATGACTGTGCATCCAGCTGACAGAGGGAGATCCACCACAAAATCCATGGAGATATGCGACCATGGTCTAAGAGGAACATTCAATGGCATAAGTTGACCAATAGGCAAAGAACGGGGAACTTTATGCTGTGCACAGACCTGACACGAAAAAACAAACTCTTTAATGTCTTTAGAAAGACCAGGCCACCACACTGAGCGGGATACCAATTCAAAAGTTTTAGCGACTCCCAGATGCCCTGCAACTTTGCTATCATGAAATTCCTCCAAAACAGTTGCTCTCAAAAACTCAGGAACAAAAAGACGACCAGCAGGAGTATTTCCCGGAGCTTGATGTTGAAGCAGCTTCAATTGAGAAAAAACATCCTGTGTGAGACCTGCCTGAATGACTGAAGGCGGAAGTATGAGAGTAACAGGACTGTTGTCTTGAGCGGGAAGAAAACTGCGTGAGAGGGCATCTGCCTTGGTATTCTTGGAACCAGGTCTGAAGGTGATAATGAATTTGAAACGAGTGAAAAATAAAGCCCAACGAGCCTGTCGGGCATTCAGTCGCTTAGCTGATTCAATGTATTGAAGATTTTTGTGATCTGTCAAAACAGAAATGGTATGGGTCGCTCCTTCAAGCCAATGTCTCCACTCCTCAAAAGCCCATTTAATAGCCAGCAACTCCCGATTACCAACATCGTAGTTGGATTCAGCAGATGAGAATTTCCTGGACATAAAGGCACAAGGATGTAACTCAAGGGAATCTGGATCCTTCTGAGAAAGGATAGCCCCTACACCAACCTCCGAGGCATCTACCTCAACGATGAAAGGCAATTCTGGGTTGGGATGTCTAAGGACAGGGGCTGAGACAAAGGCTTGTTTCAAGGCCTGAAAAGATACTTTAGCTTCACATGACCAATTGGTAGGATCTGCTCCCTTCTTAGTGAGTGCCACAATGGGAGCAACTATGTCAGAGAAAGAGTGAATAAACCTTCTGTAGTAGTTCGCAAACCCTAAAAAGCGCTGAATTGCTTTTAAGTTGGTGGGTTGCGCCCAACTCAGGATGGCTTGGAGCTTCTTAGGTTCCATTCGGAATCCCCGAGGGGAAATAATGTACCCTAAAAAGGATACCTCCGTGACGTGAAATTCACACTTCTCCGGTTTGGCATACAAGTGATTTTCACGTAATTTCTTAAGTACCTGACGCACCTGGGTAACATGTTGTTCTATAGAGTCAGAATAAATCAAAATGTCGTCTAAATAGACCACAACGAATCTTCCCAGAAACTCACGGAGCACATCATTAATGAGATCCTGAAAGACTGCCGGAGCGTTAGATAGGCCGAAAGGCATGACCAGATACTCATAGTGACCTGATTGAGTACTGAATGCCGTTTTCCACTCATCCCCCGATCTGATTCTAATGAGATTATATGCTCCTCTCAGGTCAATCTTGGAAAAAATAACAGCCGAACGTAGCTGATCAAAGAGGACAGAGATCAGAGGCAGAGGGTAAGTATTCTTTACTGAGATTTTATTCAGGGCTCGAAAGTCAATGCAGGGTCTGAGGGAACCATCCTTCTTCTCTACGAAGAAAAAACCTGCACTTAAAGGGGATTTAGATGGCCTGATAAACCCTTTCTCAAGACTTTCTTTCACATACTCATTCATGGCCACAGTTTCAGGACCAGACAATGCATATAACCTTCCTTTAGGCAACGTGGCACCAGGAATTAACTCAATGGTACAATCATAAGGCCTATGGGGAGGCAAAATATCCGCATTGCCCTTGGAAAACACATCCAAAAAATCTTGGTATTCTCCAGGAATATGTGCGGACCTGGCAGCAGCTACTCGGATAGGAAGTGTAATACATTCTTTATCACAGATGGTACTCCATTGTAGAATCTCCCCAGACTGCCAATCTATGATGGGATTATGAAAGGCCAGCCAAGGGTGACCCAGAACCACAGGAACTGCTGGACAATGGGTAAGAAAAAACTCAATCTTTTCAGAATGTAGAGCTCCCACCGAGAGCAAAACAGGAGGTGTACATAGAGAAATAACCCCATTGGATAAGGGACTCCCATCTAAACCATGCATGGTGATACACCTACTTAAGGTTAACTGAGGAATACCTAAGGCCTTGGCCCATGTTAAGTCCATAAAGTTTCCTGCAGCTCCACTGTCCACAAAAGCAGAGACCGAGGAACAGAGGCTGTCATAAGAAACTTTAGCAGGAACCAATAGTGAATTATTTGAGGAGATGAGCTGTAGACCAAAGTGAACCCCCTCACTATTCACTTGGTCAGGAAGTTTCCCGACTTGTTTGGGCAACTACGGGCAAAATGTCCCTTACCTCCGCAGTACAAACACAGACCAGAATTTTGCCTCCTGGTTCTTTCTTCCGGAGACAATTTGGAGAGACCAATCTGCATAGGCTCCTCCATGTCTATCGGAACGGAAGAAACACAGGGAAAAGAAACTACAGATGCCCCTTTCTCAGTCCTCCGCTCTCTGAGCCGACGATCTATTTTAATAGAGAGCTCCATGAGTTTATCAAAGTTCTCAGGAGCGGGATACTGAAGGAGGCTGTCTTTTATAGATTCAGATAAGCCGAGGCGAAACTGACTGCGCAGGGCAGGATCATTCCAGCCACAGTCGTTCGACCAACGGCGAAACTCCGTACAATAATTCTCTGCAGGATTCCTACCCTGTCTTAGAACACGCAACTGACTTTCTGCGGATGCCTCTCTATCAGGGTCGTCATACAATAGCCCTAAAGATTTCAAAAAAGCGTCTACAGACGATAAGGCCGGATCGTCTGTCTTTAAACCAAAAGCCCAGGTCTGAGGATCCCCCTGAAGCAGAGAAATTATAATTCCAACCCGCTGAGCCTCCGTACCTGAGGAAACTGGTCTTAAACGAAAATACAGTTTACAAGACTCTTTAAAATTAAAAAACTGTTTTCTATCCCCAGAAAAACGGTCAGGCAGATGCATTTTTGGTTCAGGGATGACCCTCGGGGAAGTCCGTAACAGATCTTCCTGTGAGCTCACCCGGAGGGACAGATCCTGAACCATCTGGGTAAGTTCCTGAATCTGACTAACCAAAAACTGGCCAGGATTTGGCCCAACACCGGTGGGATTCATGAGGCCGATAAAATTCTCCCTACTGGATAAGTGAAAAAATTAACTCCTGTTGAAATTTTTTCTTTTGTCTGGCCGGTGATAATGTTACGATTCCTGTACTCCAGACTGGAGAAGATCTTATGGCAGAGATCTGAGTACAGGAATGAAATACAGGTTGTGGGAGCTGGAGAGCCTAGTAACCCCTGGCGCCCTAACTCCGTTGTCTCGCCCGTGTTATCAGAAATCCCCTGCGAGACTATGGTTGCTTGAGCCCATGGCAGCCGCGTTCGAAGGGCGGATTATGTCTGCCCAACCCCGATGCCCCCGCAGGTCTTAATGGGAGACAAGGGGAAGTCCGAGACAGGGAGATAACAAGGGGCCCTCTGACTAAGCAACCAAGCCAGGGGTTACAAGCTAACTTAACTAAATCAAAAGGTATGTGCGGACTAGCCGCCAGGGAAAAGGACAACCAAGGATCCACAGATCCGACACTCCTATCCGGCACCGCTGGACACCAGAGTGGATCTTGTGGAAGCGGAATCCTCCGCAAAGCTCCAGAACTCAAAATAAACACAATAATAAATAGTAGCGGACAAGCCGCAACACACGGCTGCGCCGCGACTCACGAACACCACCAGATGTTAAAGGTGCTCGGTCAGACTCCAGGAACAGATGGTAACTTCCGAGTACTGGATCACTGAGAACAGGAACAAACGAACAGACCGGGACTGGGAACTCTCTCTGCAGCAGAATCAGGCAAACAGGAAGCTATCACCGGCGTCTGTGAGGAGTCCTGGGAGTGCTTTTAACAGAGAGTCTTCCAATCAGCTGTTTGGAGGCTGATTGGATTAAATGCCATGCAGCTGACAAGCTGCATGGCCAGGAAAACAGATGAGTGATAATTACAACATGCCGTGCAGCTGCATGCTACACAGCCAGGAAACCAGTGATGATATAAACTTAGACCCAGCAACGGGGAACACGATCCGACAGTGGCGTCCCCGTTGCTAGGCGCCGGCCGCACTGACGAGCGGACCCTCGGCGCCTAACAGTACCCCCCCCTTGAGGAGGGGTCAAGGAACCCCTAAATCCGGGTTTCTGAGGAAATTCTTGAAAAAATGCCCTTTTGAGCCTTGGGGCATGAAGGTCCTCATCTAGGACCCACGACCTTTCCTCAGGACCATAACCTTTCCAATGCACCAAAAAATAAAGCCGACCCCGGGACAGCTTGGAATCGAGAACCTTCTCAACCACGAACTCCTGCTGACCCTGTACATTAACTGGTGATCTCCCCTGAGGTTTTTTACGAGGAAATCTGCTAGATGAAACATATGGTTTGAGCAAAGAGCAATGGAAGGTATTTCCGATTCGTAACGTTTTTGGTAGCTGTAACCGGAAAGCAACTGGATTGACTTTTTTGATAATGAGAAATGGTCCAATAAATCTAGGACCCAATCTGGCTGAGGTTTGTCGAAGTTTGATATTGCGAGTCGACAGCCACACCCTGTCTCCTACTCTAAAAGTGCACGGCCACCGGAACCTGTCCGAAAAATCTTTTTCCTTGAAAGCTGCTTTTCTGAGAGCTATGTGCACTTTTTTTCCAAATAAGTTTAAGATGAGAGGTCAGGGCCAGAGAGGAGACAGAGGAATGTTGGAAAAATGAATTAGCTCTGGGGTGGAAACCAAAAACTGCAAAAAATGGAGACACATTGGTGGAGGAATGACAGGCATTATTATAAGCAAACTCTGCCAATGGAAGAAACTCAGACCAGTCATTTTGGAGTTTGTCCGAGTACAAACGCAAATATTGTTTTAAGGATTGGTTCACTCGCTCAGTCTGTCCATTTGATTGCGGATGATAACCGGAGGTTAATGATAATTTCATTTTTAACGAAGCACAAAAAGACTTCCAAAACTGTGCAATGAATTGTGGACCCCTGTCAGAAACAATATCAGTGGGTAACCCATGGAGTCTGAAAACATGACGGAGGAACAAGACTGCCAATCCCTGGGCAGATGGCAATCGGGGAAGACCAATAAAATGAGCCATCTTACTAAAACGGTCCACTACCACCCATATGACTGTGCATCCAGCTGACAGAGGGAGATCCACCACAAAATCCATGGAGATATGCGACCATGGTCTAAGAGGAACATTCAATGGCATAAGTTGACCAATAGGCAAAGAACGGGGAACTTTATGCTGTGCACAGACCTGACACGAAAAAACAAACTCTTTAATGTCTTTAGAAAGACCAGGCCACCACACTGAGCGGGATACCAATTCAAAAGTTTTAGCGACTCCCAGATGCCCTGCAACTTTGCTATCATGAAATTCCTCCAAAACAGTTGCTCTCAAAAACTCAGGAACAAAAAGACGACCAGCAGGAGTATTTCCCGGAGCTTGATGTTGAAGCAGCTTCAATTGAGAAAAAACATCCTGTGTGAGACCTGCCTGAATGACTGAAGGCGGAAGTATGAGAGTAACAGGACTGTTGTCTTGAGCGGGAAGAAAACTGCGTGAGAGGGCATCTGCCTTGGTATTCTTGGAACCAGGTCTGAAGGTGATAATGAATTTGAAACGAGTGAAAAATAAAGCCCAACGAGCCTGTCGGGCATTCAGTCGCTTAGCTGATTCAATGTATTGAAGATTTTTGTGATCTGTCAAAACAGAAATGGTATGGGTCGCTCCTTCAAGCCAATGTCTCCACTCCTCAAAAGCCCATTTAATAGCCAGCAACTCCCGATTACCAACATCGTAGTTGGATTCAGCAGATGAGAATTTCCTGGACATAAAGGCACAAGGATGTAACTCAAGGGAATCTGGATCCTTCTGAGAAAGGATAGCCCCTACACCAACCTCCGAGGCATCTACCTCAACGATGAAAGGCAATTCTGGGTTACGATGTCTAAGGACAGGGGCTGAGACAAAGGCTTGTTTCAAGGCCTGAAAAGATACTTTAGCTTCACATGACCAATTGGTAGGATCTGCTCCCTTCTTAGTGAGTGCCACAATGGGAGCAACTATGTCAGAGAAAGAGTGAATAAACCTTCTGTAGTAGTTCGCAAACCCTAAAAAGCGCTGAATTGCTTTTAAGTTGGTGGGTTGCGCCCAACTCAGGATGGCTTGGAGCTTCTTAGGTTCCATTCGGAATCCCCGAGGGGAAATAATGTACCCTAAAAAGGATACCTCCGTGACGTGAAATTCACACTTCTCCGGTTTGGCATACAAGTGATTTTCACGTAATTTCTTAAGTACCTGACGCACCTGGGTAACATGTTGTTCTATAGAGTCAGAATAAATCAAAATGTCGTCTAAATAGACCACAACGAATCTTCCCAGAAACTCACGGAGCACATCATTAATGAGATCCTGAAAGACTGCCGGAGCGTTAGATAGGCCGAAAGGCATGACCAGATACTCATAGTGACCTGATTGAGTACTGAATGCCGTTTTCCACTCATCCCCCGATCTGATTCTAATGAGATTATATGCTCCTCTCAGGTCAATCTTGGAAAAAATAACAGCCGAACGTAGCTGATCAAAGAGGACAGAGATCAGAGGCAGAGGGTAAGTATTCTTTACTGAGATTTTATTCAGGGCTCGAAAGTCAATGCAGGGTCTGAGGGAACCATCCTTCTTCTCTACAAAGAAAAAACCTGCACTTAAAGGGGATTTAGATGGCCTGATAAACCCTTTCTCAAGACTTTCTTTCACATACTCATTCATGGCCACAGTTTCAGGACCAGACAATGCATATAACCTTCCTTTAGGCAACGTGGCACCAGGAATTAACTCAATGGTACAATCATAAGGCCTATGGGGAGGCAAAATATCCGCATTGCCCTTGGAAAACACATCCAAAAAATCTTGGTATTCTCCAGGAATATGTGCGGACCTGGCAGCAGCTACTCGGATAGGAAGTGTAATACATTCTTTATCACAGATGGTACTCCATTGTAGAATCTCCCCAGACTGCCAATCTATGATGGGATTATGAAAGGCCAGCCAAGGGTGACCCAGAACCACAGGAACTGCTGGACAATGGGTAAGAAAAAACTCAATCTTTTCAGAATGTAGAGCTCCCACCGAGAGCAAAACAGGAGGTGTACATAGAGAAATAACCCCATTGGATAAGGGACTCCCATCTAAACCATGCATGGTGATACACCTACTTAAGGTTAACTGAGGAATACCTAAGGCCTTGGCCCATGTTAAGTCCATAAAGTTTCCTGCAGCTCCACTGTCCACAAAAGCAGAGACCGAGGAACAGAGGCTGTCATAAGAAACTTTAGCAGGAACCAATAGTGAATTATTTGAGGAGATGAGCTGTAGACCAAAGTGAACCCCCTCACTATTCACTTGGTCAGGAAGTTTCCCGACTTGTTTGGGCAACTACGGGCAAAATGTCCCTTACCTCCGCAGTACAAACACAGACCAGAATTTTGCCTCCTGGTTCTTTCTTCCGGAGACAATTTGGAGAGACCAATCTGCATAGGCTCCTCCATGTCTATCGGAACGGAAGAAACACAGGGAAAAGAAACTACAGATGCCCCTTTCTCAGTCCTCCGCTCTCTGAGCCGACAATCTATTTTAATAGAGAGCTCCATGAGTTTATCAAGGTTCTCAGGAGCGGGATACTGAAGGAGGCTGTCTTTTATAGATTCAGATAAGCCGAGGCGAAACTGACTGCGCAGGGCAGGATCATTCCAGCCACAGTCGTTCGACCAACGGCGAAACTCCGTACAATAATTCTCTGCAGGATTCCTACCCTGTCTTAGAACACGCAACTGACTTTCTGCGGATGCCTCTCTATCAGGGTCGTCATACAATAGCCCTAAAGATTTCAAAAAAGCGTCTACAGACGATAAGGCCGGATCGTCTGTCTTTAAACCAAAAGCCCAGGTCTGAGGATCCCCCTGAAGCAGAGAAATTATAATTCCAACCCGCTGAGCCTCCGTACCTGAGGAAACTGGTCTTAAACGAAAATACAGTTTACAAGACTCTTTAAAATTAAAAAACTGTTTTCTATCCCCAGAAAAACGGTCAGGCAGATGCATTTTTGGTTCAGGGATGACCCTCGGGGAAGTCCGTAACAGATCTTCCTGTGAGCTCACCCGGAGGGACAGATCCTGAACCATCTGGGTAAGTTCCTGAATCTGACTAACCAAAAACTGGCCAGGATTTGGCCCAACACCGGTGGGATTCATGAGGCCGATAAAATTCTCCCTACTGGATAAGTGAAAAAATTAACTCCTGTTGAAATTTTTTCTTTTGTCTGGCCGGTGATAATGTTACGATTCCTGTACTCCAGACTGGAGAAGATCTTATGGCAGAGATCTGAGTACAGGAATGAAATACAGGTTGTGGGAGCTGGAGAGCCTAGTAACCCCTGGCGCCCTAACTCCGTTGTCTCGCCCGTGTTATCAGAAATCCCCTGCGAGACTATGGTTGCTTGAGCCCATGGCAGCCGCGTTCGAAGGGCGGATTATGTCTGCCCAACCCCGATGCCCCCGCAGGTCTTAATGGGAGACAAGGGGAAGTCCGAGACAGGGAGATAACAAGGGGCCCTCTGACTAAGCAACCAAGCCAGGGGTTACAAGCTAACTTAACTAAATCAAAAGGTATGTGCGGACTAGCCGCCAGGGAAAAGGACAACCAAGGATCCACAGATCCGACACTCCTATCCGGCACCGCTGGACACCAGAGTGGATCTTGTGGAAGCGGAATCCTCCGCAAAGCTCCAGAACTCAAAATAAACACAATAATAAATAGTAGCGGACAAGCCGCAACACACGGCTGCGCCGCGACTCACGAACACCACCAGATGTTAAAGGTGCTCGGTCAGACTCCAGGAACAGATGGTAACTTCCGAGTACTGGATCACTGAGAACAGGAACAAACGAACAGACCGGGACTGGGAACTCTCTCTGCAGCAGAATCAGGCAAACAGGAAGCTATCACCGGCGTCTGTGAGGAGTCCTGGGAGTGCTTTTAACAGAGAGTCTTCCAATCAGCTGTTTGGAGGCTGATTGGATTAAATGCCATGCAGCTGACAAGCTGCATGGCCAGGAAAACAGATGAGTGATAATTACAACATGCCGTGCAGCTGCATGCTACACAGCCAGGAAACCAGTGATGATATAAACTTAGACCCAGCAACGGGGAACACGATCCGACAGTGGCGTCCCCGTTGCTAGGCGCCGGCCGCACTGACGAGCGGACCCTCGGCGCCTAACAGTACCCCCCCCTTGAGGAGGGGTCAAGGAACCCCTAAATCCGGGTTTCTGAGGAAATTCTTGAAAAAATGCCCTTTTGAGCCTTGGGGCATGAAGGTCCTCATCTAGGACCCACGACCTTTCCTCAGGACCATAACCTTTCCAATGCACCAAAAAATAAAGCCGACCCCGGGACAGCTTGGAATCGAGAACCTTCTCAACCACGAACTCCTGCTGACCCTGTACATTAACTGGTGATCTCCCCTGAGGTTTTTTACGAGGAAATCTGCTAGATGAAACATATGGTTTGAGCAAAGAGCAATGGAAGGTATTTCCGATTCGTAACGTTTTTGGTAGCTGTAACCGGAAAGCAACTGGATTGACTTTTTTGATAATGAGAAATGGTCCAATAAATCTAGGACCCAATCTGGCTGAGGTTTGTCGAAGTTTGATATTGCGAGTCGACAGCCACACCCTGTCTCCTACTCTAAAAGTGCACGGCCACCGGAACCTGTCCGAAAAATCTTTTTCCTTGAAAGCTGCTTTTCTGAGAGCTATGTGCACTTTTTTTCCAAATAAGTTTAAGATGAGAGGTCAGGGCCAGAGAGGAGACAGAGGAATGTTGGAAAAATGAATTAGCTCTGGGGTGGAAACCAAAAACTGCAAAAAATGGAGACACATTGGTGGAGGAATGACAGGCATTATTATAAGCAAACTCTGCCAATGGAAGAAACTCAGACCAGTCATTTTGGAGTTTGTCCGAGTACAAACGCAAATATTGTTTTAAGGATTGGTTCACTCGCTCAGTCTGTCCATTTGATTGCGGATGATAACCGGAGGTTAATGATAATTTCATTTTTAACGAAGCACAAAAAGACTTCCAAAACTGTGCAATGAATTGTGGACCCCTGTCAGAAACAATATCAGTGGGTAACCCATGGAGTCTGAAAACATGACGGAGGAACAAGACTGCCAATCCCTGGGCAGATGGCAATCGGGGAAGACCAATAAAATGAGCCATCTTACTAAAACGGTCCACTACCACCCATATGACTGTGCATCCAGCTGACAGAGGGAGATCCACCACAAAATCCATGGAGATATGCGACCATGGTCTAAGAGGAACATTCAATGGCATAAGTTGACCAATAGGCAAAGAACGGGGAACTTTATGCTGTGCACAGACCTGACACGAAAAAACAAACTCTTTAATGTCTTTAGAAAGACCAGGCCACCACACTGAGCGGGATACCAATTCAAAAGTTTTAGCGACTCCCAGATGCCCTGCAACTTTGCTATCATGAAATTCCTCCAAAACAGTTGCTCTCAAAAACTCAGGAACAAAAAGACGACCAGCAGGAGTATTTCCCGGAGCTTGATGTTGAAGCAGCTTCAATTGAGAAAAAACATCCTGTGTGAGACCTGCCTGAATGACTGAAGGCGGAAGTATGAGAGTAACAGGACTGTTGTCTTGAGCGGGAAGAAAACTGCGTGAGAGGGCATCTGCCTTGGTATTCTTGGAACCAGGTCTGAAGGTGATAATGAATTTGAAACGAGTGAAAAATAAAGCCCAACGAGCCTGTCGGGCATTCAGTCGCTTAGCTGATTCAATGTATTGAAGATTTTTGTGATCTGTCAAAACAGAAATGGTATGGGTCGCTCCTTCAAGCCAATGTCTCCACTCCTCAAAAGCCCATTTAATAGCCAGCAACTCCCGATTACCAACATCGTAGTTGGATTCAGCAGATGAGAATTTCCTGGACATAAAGGCACAAGGATGTAACTCAAGGGAATCTGGATCCTTCTGAGAAAGGATAGCCCCTACACCAACCTCCGAGGCATCTACCTCAACGATGAAAGGCAATTCTGGGTTGGGATGTCTAAGGACAGGGGCTGAGACAAAGGCTTGTTTCAAGGCCTGAAAAGATACTTTAGCTTCACATGACCAATTGGTAGGATCTGCTCCCTTCTTAGTGAGTGCTACAATGGGAGCAACTATGTCAGAGAAAGAGTGAATAAACCTTCTGTAGTAGTTCGCAAACCCTAAAAAGCGCTGAATTGCTTTTAAGTTGGTGGGTTGCGCCCAACTCAGGATGGCTTGGAGCTTCTTAGGTTCCATTCGGAATCCCCGAGGGGAAATAATGTACCCTAAAAAGGATACCTCCGTGACGTGAAATTCACACTTCTCCGGTTTGGCATACAAGTGATTTTCACGTAATTTCTTAAGTACCTGACGCACCTGGGTAACATGTTGTTCTATAGAGTCAGAATAAATCAAAATGTCGTCTAAATAGACCACAACGAATCTTCCCAGAAACTCACGGAGCACATCATTAATGAGATCCTGAAAGACTGCCGGAGCGTTAGATAGGCCGAAAGGCATGACCAGATACTCATAGTGACCTGATTGAGTACTGAATGCCGTTTTCCACTCATCCCCCGATCTGATTCTAATGAGATTATATGCTCCTCTCAGGTCAATCTTGGAAAAAATAACAGCCGAACGTAGCTGATCAAAGAGGACAGAGATCAGAGGCAGAGGGTAAGTATTCTTTACTGAGATTTTATTCAGGGCTCGAAAGTCAATGCAGGGTCTGAGGGAACCATCCTTCTTCTCTACGAAGAAAAAACCTGCACTTAAAGGGGATTTAGATGGCCTGATAAACCCTTTCTCAAGACTTTCTTTCACATACTCATTCATGGCCACAGTTTCAGGACCAGACAATGCATATAACCTTCCTTTAGGCAACGTGGCACCAGGAATTAACTCAATGGTACAATCATAAGGCCTATGGGGAGGCAAAATATCCGCATTGCCCTTGGAAAACACATCCAAAAAATCTTGGTATTCTCCAGGAATATGTGCGGACCTGGCAGCAGCTACTCGGATAGGAAGTGTAATACATTCTTTATCACAGATGGTACTCCATTGTAGAATCTCCCCAGACTGCCAATCTATGATGGGATTATGAAAGGCCAGCCAAGGGTGACCCAGAACCACAGGAACTGCTGGACAATGGGTAAGAAAAAACTCAATCTTTTCAGAATGTAGAGCTCCCACCGAGAGCAAAACAGGAGGTGTACATAGAGAAATAACCCCATTGGATAAGGGACTCCCATCTAAACCATGCATGGTGATACACCTACTTAAGGTTAACTGAGGAATACCTAAGGCCTTGGCCCATGTTAAGTCCATAAAGTTTCCTGCAGCTCCACTGTCCACAAAAGCAGAGACCGAGGAACAGAGGCTGTCATAAGAAACTTTAGCAGGAACCAATAGTGAATTATTTGAGGAGATGAGCTGTAGACCAAAGTGAACCCCCTCACTATTCACTTGGTCAGGAAGTTTCCCGACTTGTTTGGGCAACTACGGGCAAAATGTCCCTTACCTCCGCAGTACAAACACAGACCAGAATTTTGCCTCCTGGTTCTTTCTTCCGGAGACAATTTGGAGAGACCAATCTGCATAGGCTCCTCCATGTCTATCGGAACGGAAGAAACACAGGGAAAAGAAACTACAGATGCCCCTTTCTCAGTCCTCCGCTCTCTGAGCCGACGATCTATTTTAATAGAGAGCTCCATGAGTTTATCAAGGTTCTCAGGAGCAGGATACTGAAGGAGGCTGTCTTTTATAGATTCAGATAAGCCGAGGCGAAACTGACTGCGCAGGGCAGGATCATTCCAGCCACAGTCGTTCGACCAACGGCGAAACTCCGTACAATAATTCTCTGCAGGATTCCTACCCTGTCTTAGAACACGCAACTGACTTTCTGCGGATGCCTCTCTATCAGGGTCGTCATACAATAGCCCTAAAGATTTCAAAAAAGCGTCTACAGACGATAAGGCCGGATCGTCTGTCTTTAAACCAAAAGCCCAGGTCTGAGGATCCCCCTGAAGCAGAGAAATTATAATTCCAACCCGCTGAGCCTCCGTACCTGAGGAAACTGGTCTTAAACGAAAATACAGTTTACAAGACTCTTTAAAATTAAAAAACTGTTTTCTATCCCCAGAAAAACGGTCAGGCAGATGCATTTTTGGTTCAGGGATGACCCTCGGGGAAGTCCGTAACAGATCTTCCTGTGAGCTCACCCGGAGGGACAGATCCTGAACCATCTGGGTAAGTTCCTGAATCTGACTAACCAAAAACTGGCCAGGATTTGGCCCAACACCGGTGGGATTCATGAGGCCGATAAAATTCTCCCTACTGGATAAGTGAAAAAATTAACTCCTGTTGAAATTTTTTCTTTTGTCTGGCCGGTGATAATGTTACGATTCCTGTACTCCAGACTGGAGAAGATCTTATGGCAGAGATCTGAGTACAGGAATGAAATACAGGTTGTGGGAGCTGGAGAGCCTAGTAACCCCTGGCGCCCTAACTCCGTTGTCTCGCCCGTGTTATCAGAAATCCCCTGCGAGACTATGGTTGCTTGAGCCCATGGCAGCCGCGTTCGAAGGGCGGATTATGTCTGCCCAACCCCGATGCCCCCGCAGGTCTTAATGGGAGACAAGGGGAAGTCCGAGACAGGGAGATAACAAGGGGCCCTCTGACTAAGCAACCAAGCCAGGGGTTACAAGCTAACTTAACTAAATCAAAAGGTATGTGCGGACTAGCCGCCAGGGAAAAGGACAACCAAGGATCCACAGATCCGACACTCCTATCCGGCACCGCTGGACACCAGAGTGGATCTTGTGGAAGCGGAATCCTCCGCACAGCTCCAGAACTCAAAATAAACACAATAATAAATAGTAGCGGACAAGCCGCAACACACGGCTGCGCCGCGACTCACGAACACCACCAGATGTTAAAGGTGCTCGGTCAGACTCCAGGAACAGATGGTAACTTCCGAGTACTGGATCACTGAGAACAGGAACAAACGAACAGACCGGGACTGGGAACTCTCTCTGCAGCAGAATCAGGCAAACAGGAAGCTATCACCGGCGTCTGTGAGGAGTCCTGGGAGTGCTTTTAACAGAGAGTCTTCCAATCAGCTGTTTGGAGGCTGATTGGATTAAATGCCATGCAGCTGACAAGCTGCATGGCCAGGAAAACAGATGAGTGATAATTACAACATGCCGTGCAGCTGCATGCTACACAGCCAGGAAACCAGTGATGATATAAACTTAGACCCAGCAACGGGGAACACGATCCGAGAGTGGCGTCCCCGTTGCTAGGCGCCTGCCGCACTGACGAGCGGACCCTCGGCGCCTAACACTTCTCCAGTCATCACCCAGACACATACCCCGGTGTTACTGTATAATGTCCCATTCCCAGCAGTCACCTCTCCAGTCATCACCCAGACACGTCCCCTAATCTTACTGTATAATGTTCCATTCCCAGCGGTCACCTCTCCAGTCATCACCCAGAAACTTCCTCTGGTGTTACTGTATAATGCCCCATTCCCAACAGTCACCTCTCCAGTCATCACCCAGATACATTCCCTGGTGTTACTGTATAATGTCCTATTTGCAGCAGTCACCTCTTGAGTCATCACCGAGACACACATCCTGGTGTTACTGTATAATGCCCCATTCCCAGCAGTTACTTCTCCAGTCATCACCCAGACACCCCCCCTGGTGTTACTGTATAATGTCCCATTCCCAGCAGTCACCTCTCCAGTCATCACCCAGACACATCCCCTGGTGTTACTGTATAATGCCCCATTCCCAGCAGTCACTTCTCCAGTCATCACCCAGACACATCCCCAGGTGTTACTGTATAATGCCCCATTCCCAGCAGTCACTTCTCCAGTCATCACCCAGACACACCCCCTGGTGTTACTGTATAATGCCCCATTCCCAGCAGTCACCTCTCCAGTCATCACCCAAAAAAATCCCCCGGTGTTACTGTATAATGCCCCATTCCCAGCAGTCACCTCTCCAGTCATCACCCAGACACATCCCCTGGTGTTACTGTATAATGTCCCATTCCCAGCAGTCACCTCTCCAGTCATCACCCAGACACATACCCCGGTGTTACTGTATAATGTCCCATTCCCAGCAGTCACCTCTCCAGTCATCACCCAGACACGTCCCCTAATGTTACTGTATAATGTTTCATTCCCAGCGGTCACCTCTCCAGTCATCACCCAGAAACTTCCTCTGGTGTTACTGTATAATGCCCCATTCCCAACAGTCACCTCTCCAGTCATCACCCAGATACATTCCCTGGTGTTACTGTATAATGTCCTATTTGCAGCAGTCACCTCTTGAGTCATCACCGAGACACACATCCTGGTGTTACTGTATAATGCCCCATTCCCAGCAGTCACCTCTCCAGACATCACCCAGACACATCCCCCGGTGTTACTGTATAATGTCCCATTCCCAGCAGTCACCTCTCCAGTCATCACCCAGACACCCCCCTGGTGTTACTGTATAATGTCCCATTCCCAGCAGTCACTTCTCCAGTCATCACCCAGACACCCCCCCCTGGTGTTACTGTATAATGTCCCATTCCCAGCAGTCACTTCTCCAGTCATCACCCAGACATGTCCCCCTGGTGTTACTGTATAATGCCCCATTCCCAGCAGTCACCTCTCCAGTCATCACCCAGACACCCCCCTGGTGTTACTGTATAATGTCCCATTCCCAGCAGTCACTTCTCCAGTCATCACACAGACACCCCCCTGGGGTTACTGTATAATGTCCCATTCCCAGCAGTCACTTCTCTAGTCATCACCCAGACACCCCCCCTGGTGTTACTGTATAATGACACATCAACAGGTGTTACTGTATAATGCCCCATTCCCAGCAGTCACTTCTCTAGTCATCACCCAGACACCCCCCCTGGTGTTACTGTAAAATGTCCCATTCCCAGCAGTCACCTCTCCAGTCATCACCCAGACACCCCCCCTGGTGTTACTGTATAATGTCCCATTCCCAGCAGTCACCTCTCCAGTCATCACCCAGACACCCCCCCTGGTGTTACTGTATAATGTCCCATTCCCAGCAGTCACTTCTCCAGTCATCACCCAGACATGTCCCCCTGGTGTTACTGTATAATGTCCCATTCCCAGCAGTCACTTCTCCAGTCATCACCCAGACATGTCCCCCTGGTGTTACTGTATAATGCCCCATTCCCAGCAGTCACCTCTCCAGACATCACCCAGACACATCACCTGGTGTTACTGTATAATGTCCCATTCCCAGCAGTCACCTCTCCAGTCATCACCCAGACACCCCCCCTGGTGTTACTGTATAATGTCCCATTCCCAGCAGTCACTTCTCCAGTCATCACCCAGACACCCCCCCTGGTGTTACTGTATAATGTCCCATTCCCAGCAGTCACCTCTCCGCATCACCCAGACATGTCCCCCTGGTGTTACTGTATAATGCCCCATTCCCAGCAGTCACCTCTCCAGACATCACCCATGCACCCCCCCTGGTGTTACTGTATAATGTCCCATTCCCAGCAGTCACCTCTCCAGTCATCACCCAGACACCCCCCATGGTGTTACTGTATAATGTCCCATTCCCAGCAGTCACTTCTCCAGTCATCACCCAGACATGTCCCCCTGGTGTTACTGTATAATGTCCGATTCCCAGCAGTCACTTCTCCAGTCATCACCCAGACATGTCTCCCTGGTGTTACTGTATAATGCCCCATTCCCAGCAGTCACCTCTCCAGTCATCACCCAGAAAAATCCCCCGGTGTTACTGTATAATGCCCCATTCCCAGCAGTCACCTCTCCAGTCATCACCCAGACACATCCCCTGGTGTTACTGTATAATGTCCCATTCCCAGCAGTCACCTCTCCAGTCATCACCCAGACACATACCCCGGTGTTACTGTATAATGTCCCATTCCCAGCAGTCACCTCTCCAGTCATCACCCAGACACGTCCCCTAATGTTACTGTATAATGTTTCATTCCCAGCGGTCACCTCTCCAGTCATCACCCAGAAACTTCCTCTGGTGTTACTGTATAATGCCCCATTCCCAACAGTCACTTCTCCAGTCATCACCCAGACACATCCCCAGGTGTTACTGTATAATGCCCCATTCCCAGCAGTCACTTATCCAGTCATCACCCAGACACCCCCCCTGGTGTTACTGTATAATGCCCCATTCCCAGCAATCACCTCTCCAGTCATCACCCAGACACATCCACTGGTATTACTGTATAATGTCCCATTCCCAGCAGTCACCTCTCCAGTCATCACCCAGACACATACCCCGGTGTTACTGTATAATGTCCCATTCCCAGCAGTCACCTCTCCAGTCATCACCCAGACACGTCCCCTAATCTTACTGTATAATGTTCCATTCCCAGCGGTCACCTCTCCAGTCATCACCCAGAAACTTCCTCTGGTGTTACTGTATAATGCCCCATTCCCAACAGTCACCTCTCCAGTCATCACCCAGATACATTCCCTGGTGTTACTGTATAATGTCCCATTCCCAGCAGACACCTCTCCAGTCATCACCCAGACACATTCCCTGGTGTTACTGTATAATGTCCCATTCCCAGCAGTCACCTCTCCAGTCATCACCCAGACACATACCCCGGTGTTACTGTATAATGTCCCATTCCCAGCAGTCACCTCTCCAGTCATCACCCAGACACGTCCCCTAATGTTACTGTATAATGTTCCATTCCCAGCGGTCACCTCTCCAGTCATCACCCAGAAACTTCCTCTGGTGTTACTGTATAATGCCCCATTCCCAGCAGTCACCTCTCCAGTCATCACCCAGACACATCCCCTGGTGTTACTGTATAATGCCCCATTCCCAGCAGTCACTTCTCCAGTCATCACCCAGACACATACCCCGGTGTTACTGTATAATGTCCCATTCCCAGCAGTGACCTCTCCAGTCATCACCCAGACACGTCCCCTAATCTTACTGTATAATGTTCCATTCCCAGCGGTCACCTCTCCAGTCATCACCCAGAAACTTCCTCTGGTGTTACTGTATAATGCCCCATTCCCAACAGCCACCTCTCCAGTCATCACCCAGATACATTCCCTGGTGTTACTGTATAATGTCCTATTTGCAGCAGTCACCTCTTGAGTCATCACCGAGACACACATCCTGGTGTTACTGTATAATGCCCCATTCCCAGCAGTTACTTCTCCAGTCATCACCCAGACACCCCCCCTGGTGTTACTGTATAATGTCCCATTCCCAGCAGTCACCTCTCCAGTCATCACCCAGACACATCCCCTGGTGTTACTGTATAATGCCCCATTCCCAGCAGTCACTTCTCCAGTCATCACCCAGACACATCCCCAGGTGTTACTGTATAATGCCCCATTCCCAGCAGTCACTTCTCCAGTCATCACCCAGACACACCCCCTGGTGTTACTGTATAATGCCCCATTCCCAGCAGTCACCTCTCCAGTCATCACCCAGAAAAATCCCCCGGTGTTACTGTATAATGCCCCATTCCCAGCAGTCACCTCTCCAGTCATCACCCAGACACATCCCCTGGTGTTACTGTATAATGTCCCATTCCCAGCAGTCACCTCTCCAGTCATCACCCAGACACATACACTGGTGTTACTGTATAATGTCCCATTCCCAGCAGTCACCTCTCCAGTCATCACCCAGACACGTCCCCTAATGTTACTGTATAATGTTTCATTCCCAGCGGTCACCTCTCCAGTCATCACCCAGAAACTTCCTCTGGTGTTACTCTATAATGTACCATTCCCAGCAGTCACCTCTCCAGTCATCACCCAGACACGTCCCCTAATGTTACTGTATAATGTTTCCTTCCCAGCGGTCACCTCTCCAGTCATCACCCAGAAACTTCCTCTGGTGTTACTGTATAATGCCCCATTCCCAACAGTCACCTCTCCAGTCATCACCCAGATACATTCCCTGGTGTTACTGTATAATGTCCTATTTGCAGCAGTCACCTCTTGAGTCATCACCGAGACACACATCCTGGTGTTACTGTATAATGCCCCATTCCCAGCAGTCACCTCTCCAGACATCACCCAGACACATCCCCCGGTGTTACTGTATAATGTCCCATTCCCAGCAGTCACCTCTCCAGTCATCACCCAGACACCCCCCCTGGTGTTACTGTATAATGTCCCATTCCCAGCAGTCACTTCTCCAGTCATCACCCAGACACCCCCCCCTGGTGTTACTGTATAATGTCCCATTCCCAGCAGTCACTTCTCCAGTCATCACCCAGACATGTCCCCCTGGTGTTACTGTATAATGCCCCATTCCCAGCAGTCACCTCTCCAGTCATCACCCAGACACCCCCCTGGTGTTACTGTATAATGTCCCATTCCCAGCAGTCACTTCTCCAGTCATCACACAGACACCCCCCTGGGGTTACTGTATATTGTCCCATTCCCAGCAGTCACTTCTCCAGTCATCACCCAGACATGTCCCCCTGGTGTTACTGTATAATGCCCCATTCCCAACAGTCACCTCTCCAGACATCACCCAGACACATCCCCTGGTGTTACTGTATAATGTCCCATTCCCAGCAGTCACCTCTCCAGTCATCACCCAGACACGCCCCCTGGTGTTACTGTATAATGCCCCGTTCCCAGCAGTCACCTCTCCAGTCATCACCCAGACACCCCCCCTGGTGTTACTGTATAATGTCCCATTCCCAGCAGTCACCTCTCCAGTCATCACCCAGACACATCCCCTGGTGTTACTGTATAATGCCCCATTCCCAGCAGTCACTTCTCCAGTCATCACCCAGACACATCCCCAGGTGTTACTGTATAATGCCCCATTCCCAGCAGTCACTTCTCCAGTCATCACCCAGACACCCCCCTGGTGTTACTGTATAATGTCCCATTCCCAGCAGTCACCTCTCCAGTCATCACCCAGACACATCAACAGGTGTTACTGTATAATGCCCCATTCCCAGCAGTCACTTCTCTAGTCATCACCCAGACACCCCCCCTGGTGTTACTGTAAAATGTCCCATTCCCAGCAGTCACCTCTCCAGTCATCACCCAGACACCCCCCCTGGTGTTACTGTATAATGTCCCATTCCCAGCAGTCACCTCTCCAGTCATCACCCAGACACCCCCCCTGGTGTTACTGTATAATGTCCCATTCCCAGCAGTCACTTCTCCAGTCATCACCCAGACATGTCCCCCTGGTGTTACTGTATAATGTCCCATTCCCAGCAGTCACTTCTCCAGTCATCACCCAGACATGTCCCCCTGGTGTTACTGTATAATGCCCCATTCCCAGCAGTCACCTCTCCAGACATCACCCAGACACATCATCTGGTGTTACTGTATAATGTCCCATTCCCAGCAGTCACCTCTCCAGTCATCACCCAGACACCCCCCCTGGTGTTACTGTATAATGTCCCATTCCCAGCAGTCACTTCTCCAGTCATCACCCAGACACCCCCCCTGGTGTTACTGTATAATGTCCCATTCCCAGCAGTCACCTCTCCGGTCATCACCCAGACACCCCCCTGGTGTTACTGTATAATGTCCCATTCCCAGCAGTCACTTCTCCAGTCATCACCCAGACATGTCCCCCTGGTGTTACTGTATAATGCCCCATTCCCAGCAGTCACCTCTCCAGACATCACCCAGACACATCCCCCGGTGTTACTGTATAATGTCCCATTCCCAGCAGTCACCTCTCCAGTCATCACCCAGACACCCCCCCTGGTGTTACTGTATAATGTCCCATTCCCAGCAGTCACTTCTCCAGTCATCACCCAGACATGTCCCCCTGGTGTTAATGTATAATGCCCCATTCCCAGCAGTCACCTCTCCAGTCATCACCCAGACACCCCCCTGGTGTTACTGTATAATGTCGCATTCCCAGCAGTCACCTCTCCAGTCATCATCCAGACACGTCCCCCAGTGTTACTGTATAATGCCCCATTCCCAGCAGTCACTCCTCCAGTCATCACCCAGACACGTTCCCTGGTGTTACTGTATAATGTCCCATTCCCAGCAGTCACTTCTCCAGTCATCACCCAGACACGTCCCTCAATGTTACTGTATAATGCCCCATTCCCAGCAGTCACCTCTCCAGTCATCACCCAGACACGTCCCCTGGTGTTACTGTATAATGCCCCATTCCCAGCAGTCACCTCTCCAGTCATCATCCAGACACGCCCCCTAGTGTTACTGTATAATGCCCCATTCCCAGCAGTCACTCCTCCAGTCATCACCCAGACACGTCCCCCGGTGTTACTGTATAATGCCCCATTCCCAGCAGTCACCTCTCCAGTCACCACCCAGACACATCCCCTGGTGTTACTGTATAATGTCCCATTCCCGGTAGTCACCTCTCCAGTCATCGCCCAGACACATCCCCTGGTGTTACTGTATAATGCCCCAGTCCCAACAGTCACCTCTCCAGTCATCACCCAGATACATTACCTGGTGTTACTGTATAATGTCCTATTCGCAGCAGTCACCTCTCCAGTCACCACCCAGACACATCCCCTGGTATTACTGTATAATGTCCCATTCCCAGCAGTCACCTCTCCAGTCATCACCCAGACACATCCCCTGGTGTTACTGTATAATGCCCAATTCCCAGCAGTCACCTCTCCAGTCATCACCCAGACACGTCCCCTGGTGTTACTATATAATGCCCCATTCCCAGCAGTCACCTCTCCAGTCATCACCCAGACACATCCCCTGGTGTTACTGTATAATACCCCATTCCCAGCAGACACCTCTCCAGTCATCACCCAGACACATCTCCTGGTGTTACTGTATAATACCCCATTCCCAGCAGTCACCTATCCAGTCATTACCCAGACACGTCCCCTGGTGTTACTGTATAATACCCCTTTCCCAGCAGTCACCTCTCCAGTCATCACCCAGACACATCCCCTGGTATTTCTGTATAATGCCCCATTCCCAGCAGTCACTTCTCCAGTCATCACCCAGACACGTCCCCTGGTGTTACTGTATAATGTCCCATTCCCAGCAGTCACCTCTCCAGTCATCACCCAGACACCCCCCCTGGTGTTACTGTATAATGTCCCATTCCCAGCAGTCACTTCTCCAGTCATCACCCAGACACCCCCCCTGGTGTTACTGTATAATGTCCCATTCCCAGCAGTCACCTCTCCAGTCATCACCCAGACACATCCCCTGGTATTACTGTATAATGCCCCATTCCCAGCAGTCACTTCTCCAGTCATCACCCAGACACGTCCCATGGTGTTACTGTATAATGTTCCATTCCCAGCAGTCACCTCTCCAGTCATCACCCAAACACCCCCCCTGGTGTTACTGTATAATGTCCCATTCCCAGCAGTCACTTCTCCAGTCATCACCCAGACACCCCCCCTGGTGTTACTGTATAATGTCCCATTCCCAGTAGTCACTTCTCCAGTCATCAACCAGACATGTCCCCCTGGTGTTACTGTATAATGCCCCATTCCCAGCAGTCACCTCTCCAGACATCACCCAGACACATCCCCCGGTGTTACTGTATAATGTCCCATTCCCAGCAGTCACCTCTCCAGTCATCACCCAGACACCCCCACTGGTGTTACTGTATAATGCCCCATTCCCAGCAGTCACCTCTCCAGTCATCACCCAGACACATCCCCCGGTGTTACTGTATAATGCCCCATTCCCAGCAGTCACCTCTCCAGTCATCACCCAGACACATCCCCTGGTGTTACTGTATAATGTCCCATTCCCAGCAGTCACCTCTCCAGTCATCACCCAGACACATACCCCGGTGTTACTGTATAATGCCCCATTCCCAGCAGTCACCTCTCCAGTCATCACCCAGACACCCCCCCTGGTGTTACTGTATAATGTCCCATTCCCAGCAGTCACCTCTCCAGTCATCACCCAGACACGTCCCCTAATGTTACTGTATAATGTTCCATTCCCAGCGGTCACCTCTCCAGTCATCACCCAGAAACTTCCTCTGGTGTTACTGTATAATGCCCCATTCCCAACAGCCACCTCTCCAGTCATCACCCAGATACATTCCCTGGTGTTACTGTATAATGTCCTATTTGCAGCAGTCACCTCTTGAGTCATCACCGAGACACACATCCTGGTGTTACTGTATAATGCCCCATTCCCAGCAGTCACTTCTCCAGACATCACCCAGACACATCCCCCGGTGTCACTGTATAATGTCCCATTCCCAGCAGTCACCTCTCCAGTCATCACCCAGACACCCCCCCTGGTGTTACTGTATAATGTCCCATTCCCAGCAGTCACTTCTCCAGTCATCACCCAGACACCCCCCCTGGTGTTACTGTATAATGTCCCATTCCCAGCAGTCACTTCTCCAGTCATCACCCAGACATGTCCCCCTGGTGTTACTGTATAATGCCCCATTCCCAGCAGTCACCTCTCCAGTCATCACCCAGACACCCCCCCTGGTGTTACTGTATAATGTCCCATTCCCAGCAGTCACTTCTCCAGTCATCACCCAGACACCCCCCTGGTGTTACTGTATAATGTCCCATTCCCAGCAGTCACCTCTCCAGTCATCACCCAGACACGCCCCCCGGTGTTACTGTATAATGCCCCATTCCCAGCAGTCACCTCTCCAGTCATCACCCAGACACCCCCTCTGGTGTTACTGTATAATGTCCCATTCCCAGCAGTCACCTCTCCAGTCATCACCCAGACACCCCCCCTGGTGTTACTGTATAATGTCCCATTCCCAGCAGTCACTTCTCCAGTCATCACCCAGACACCCCCCCTGGTGTTACTGTATAATGTCCCATTCCCAGCAGTCACTTCTCCAGTCATCACCCAGACATGTCCCCCTGGTGTTACTGTATAATGTCCCATTCCCAGCAGTCACCTCTCCAGTCATCACCCAGACACCCCCCCTGGTGTTACTGTATAATGTCCCATTCCCAGCAGTCACTTCTCCAGTCATCACCCAGACACCCCCCTGGTGTTACTGTATAATGTCCCATTCCCAGCAGTCACCTCTCCAGTCATCACCCAGACACGCCCCCCGGTGTTACTGTATAATGCCCCATTCCCAGCAGTCACCTCTCCAGTCATCACCCAGACACCCCCTCTGGTGTTACTGTATAATGTCCCATTCCCAGCAGTCACCTCTCCAGTCATCACCCAGACACCCCCACTGGTGTTACTGTATAATGTCCCATTCCCAGCAGTCACCTCTCCAGTCATCACCCAGACACACCCCCTGGTGTTACTGTATAATGCCCCATTCCCAGCAGTCACCTCTCCAGTCATCACCCAGACACCCCCCCTGGTGTTACTGTATAATGTCCCATTCCCAGCAGTCACCTCTCCAGTCATCACCCAGACACATACACTGGTGTTACTGTATAATGTCCCATTCCCAGCAGTCACCTCTCCAGTCATCACCCAGACACCCCCCCTGGTGTTACTGTATAATGTCCCATTCCCAGCAGTCACTTCTCCAGTCATCACCCAGACACCCCCCTGGTGTTACTGTATAATGTCCCATTCCCAGCAGTCACCTCTCCAGTCATCACCCAGACACGCCCCCCGGTGTTACTGTATAATGCCCCATTCCCAGCAGTCACCTCTCCAGTCATCACCCAGACACCCCCTCTGGTGTTACTGTATAATGTCCCATTCCCAGCAGTCACCTCTCCAGTCATCACCCAGACACCCCCACTGGTGTTACTGTATAATGTCCCATTCCCAGCAGTCACCTCTCCAGTCATCACCCAGACACACCCCCTGGTGTTACTGTATAATGCCCCATTCCCAGCAGTCACCTCTCCAGTCATCACCCAGACACCCCCCCTGGTGTTACTGTATAATGTCCCATTCCCAGCAGTCACCTCTCCAGTCATCACCCAGACACATACACTGGTGTTACTGTATAATGTCCCATTCCCAGCAGTCACCTCTCCAGTCATCACCCAGACACGTCCCCTAATGTTACTGTATAATGTTTCATTCCCAGCGGTCACCTCTCCAGTCATCACCCAGAAACTTCCTCTGGTGTTACTGTATAATGTACCATTCCCAGCAGTCACTTCTCCAGTCATCACCCAGACACACCCCCTGGTGTTACTGTATAATGCCCCATTCCCAGCAGTCACCTCTCCAGTCATCACCCAGACACATCCCCTGGTGTTACTGTATAATGTCCCATTCCCAGCAGTCACCTCTCCAGTCATCACCCAGACACATACACTGGTGTTACTGTATAATGTTTCATTCCCAGCGGTCACCTCTCCAGTCATCACCCAGAAACTTCCTCTGGTGTTACTGTATAATGTACCATTCCCAGCAGTCACCTCTCCAGTCATCACCCAGACACGTCCCCTAATGTTACTGTATAATGTTTCATTCCCAGCGGTCACCTCTCCAGTCATCACCCAGAAACTTCCTCTGGTGTTACTGTATAATGCCCCATTCCCAACAGTCACCTCTCCAGTCATCACCCAGATACATTCCCTGGTGTTACTATATAATGTCCTATTTGCAGCAGTCACCTCTTGAGTCATCACCGAGACACACATCCTGGTGTTACTGTATAATGCCCCATTCCCAGCAGTCACCTCTCCAGACATCACCCAGACACATCCCCCGGTGTTACTGTATAATGTCCCATTCCCAGCAGTCACCTCTCCAGTCATCACCCAGACACCCCCCCCTGGTGTTACTGTATAATGTCCCATTCCCAGCAGTCACTTCTCCAGTCATCACCCAGACACCCCCCCCTGGTGTTACTGTATAATGTCCCATTCCCAGCAGTCACTTCTCCAGTCATCACCCAGACATGTCCCCCTGGTGTTACTGTATAATGCCCCATTCCCAGCAGTCACCTCTCCAGTCATCACCCAGACACCCCCCTGGTGTTACTGTATAATGTCCCATTCCCAGCAGTCACTTCTCCAGTCATCACACAGACACCCCCCTGGGGTTACTGTATAATGTCCCATTCCCAGCAGTCACTTCTCCAGTCATCACCCAGACATGTCCCCCTGGTGTTACTGTATAATGCCCCATTCCCAACAGTCACCTCTCCAGACATCACCCAGACACATCCCCTGGTGTTACTGTATAATGTCCCATTCCCAGCAGTCACCTCTCCAGTCATCACCCAGACACGCCCCCTGGTGTTACTGTATAATGTCCCATTCCCAGCAGTCACCTCTCCAGTCATCACCCAGACACATCCCCTGGTGTTACTGTATAATGCCCCATTCCCAGCAGTCACTTCTCCAGTCATCACCCAGACACATCCCCAGGTGTTACTGTATAATGCCCCATTCCCAGCAGTCACTTCTCCAGTCATCACCCAGACACCCCCCTGGTGTTACTGTATAATGTCCCATTCCCAGCAGTCACCTCTCCAGTCATCACCCAGACACATCAACAGGTGTTACTGTATAATGCCCCATTCCCAGCAGTCACTTCTCTAGTCATCACCCAGACACCCCCCCTGGTGTTACTGTAAAATGTCCCATTCCCAGCAGTCACCTCTCCAGTCATCACCCAGACACCCCCCCTGGTGTTACTGTATAATGTCCCATTCCCAGCAGTCACCTCTCCAGTCATCACCCAGACACCCCCCCTGGTGTTACTGTATAATGTCCCATTCCCAGCAGTCACTTCTCCAGTCATCACCCAGACATGTCCCCCTGGTGTTACTGTATAATGTCCCATTCCCAGCAGTCACTTCTCCAGTCATCACCCAGACATGTCCCCCTGGTGTAACTGTATAATGCCCCATTCCCAGCAGTCACCTCTCCAGACATCACCCAGACACATCACCTGGTGTTACTGTATAATGTCCCATTCCCAGCAGTCACCTCTCCAGTCATCACCCAGACACCCCCCCTGGTGTTACTGTATAATGTCCCATTCCCAGCAGTCACTTCTCCAGTCATCACCCAGACACCCCCCCTGGTGTTACTGTATAATGTCCCATTCCCAGCAGTCACCTCTCCGGTCATCACCCAGACACCCCCCTGGTGTTACTGTATAATGTCCCATTCCCAGCAGTCACTTCTCCAGTCATCACCCAGACATGTCCCCCTGGTGTTACTGTATAATGCCCCATTCCCAGCAGTCACCTCTCCAGACATCACCCAGACACATCCCCCGGTGTTACTGTATAATGTCCCATTCCCAGCAGTCACCTCTCCAGTCATCACCCAGACACCCCCCCTGGTGTTACTGTATAATGTCCCATTCCCAGCAGTCACTTCTCCAGTCATCACCCAGACATGTCCCCCTGGTGTTAATGTATAATGCCCCATTCCCAGCAGTCACCTCTCCAGTCATCACCCAGACACCCCCCTGGTGTTACTGTATAATGTCGCATTCCCAGCAGTCACCTCTCCAGTCATCATCCAGACACGTCCCCCAGTGTTACTGTATAATGCCCCATTCCCAGCAGTCACTCCTCCAGTCATCACCCAGACACGTTCCCTGGTGTTACTGTATAATGTCCCATTCCCAGCAGTCACTTCTCCAGTCATCACCCAGACACGTCCCTCGGTGTTACTGTATAATGCCCCATTCCCAGCAGTCACCTCTCCAGTCATCACCCAGACACGTCCCCTGGTGTTACTGTATAATGCCCCATTCCCAGCAGTCACCTCTCCAGTCATCATCCAGACACGCCCCCCAGTGTTACTGTATAATGCCCCATTCCCAGCAGTCACTCCTCCAGTCATCACCCAGACACGTCCCCCGGTGTTACTGTATAATTCCCCATTCCCAGCAGTCACCTCTCCAGTCACCACCCAGACACATCCCCTGGTGTTACTGTATAATGTCCCATTCCCGGCAGTCACCTCTCCAGTCATCGCCCAGACACATCCCCTGGTGTTACTGTATAATGCCCCAGTCCCAACAGTCACCTCTCCAGTCATCACCCAGATACATTACCTGGTGTTACTGTATAATGTCCTATTCGCAGCAGTCACCTCTCCAGTCACCACCCAGACACATCCCCTGGTATTACTGTATAATGTCCCATTCCCAGCAGTCACCTCTCCAGTCATCACCCAGACACATCCCCTGGTGTTACTGTATAATGCCCCATTCCCAGCAGTCACCTCTCCAGTCATCACCCAGACACGTCCCCTGGTGTTACTATATAATGCCCCATTCCCAGCAGTCACCTCTCCAGTCATCACCCAGACACATCCCCTGGTGTTACTGTATAATACCCCATTCCCAGCAGACACCTCTCCAGTCATCACCCAGACACATCTCCTGGTGTTACTGTATAATACCCCATTCCCAGCAGTCACCTATCCAGTCATTACCCAGACACGTCCCCTGGTGTTACTGTATAATACCCCTTTCCCAGCAGTCACCTCTCCAGTCATCACCCAGACACATCCCCTGGTATTTCTGTATAATGCCCCATTCCCAGCAGTCACTACTCCAGTCATCACCCAGACACGTCCCCTGGTGTTACTGTATAATGTCCCATTCCCAGCAGTCACCTCTCCAGTCATCACCCAGACACCCCCCCTGGTGTTACTGTATAATGTCCCATTCCCAGCAGTCACTTCTCCAGTCATCACCCAGACACCCCCCCTGGTGTTATGTATAATGTCCCATTCCCAGCAGTCACCTCTCCAGTCATCACCCAAACACCCCCCCTGGTGTTACTGTATAATGTCCCATTCCCAGCAGTCACTTCTCCAGTCATCACCCAGACACCCCCCCTGGTGTTACTGTATAATGTCCCATTCCCAGCAGTCACTTCTCCAGTCATCAACCAGACATGTCCCCCTGGTGTTACTGTATAATGCCCCATTCCCAGCAGTCACCTCTCCAGACATCACCCAGACACATCCCCCGGTGTTACTGTATAATGTCCCATTCCCAGCAGTCACCTCTCCAGTCATCACCCAGACACCCCCACTGGTGTTACTGTATAATGCCCCATTCCCAGCAGTCACCTCTCCAGTCATCACCCAGACACATCCCCCGGTGTTACTGTATAATGCCCCATTCCCAGCAGTCACCTCTCCAGTCATCACCCAGACACATCCCCTGGTGTTACTGTATAATGTCCCATTCCCAGCAGTCACCTCTCCAGTCATCACCCAGACACATACCCCGGTGTTACTGTATAATGCCCCATTCCCAGCAGTCACCTCTCCAGTCATCACCCAGACACCCCCCCTGGTGTTACTGTATAATGTCCCATTCCCAGCAGTCACCTCTCCAGTCATCACCCAGACACGTCCCCTAATGTTACTGTATAATGTTCCATTCCCAGCGGTCACCTCTCCAGTCATCACCCAGAAACTTCCTCTGGTGTTACTGTATAATGCCCCATTCCCAACAGCCACCTCTCCAGTCATCACCCAGATACATTCCCTGGTGTTACTGTATAATGTCCTATTTGCAGCAGTCACCTCTTGAGTCATCACCGAGACACACATCCTGGTGTTACTGTATAATGCCCCATTCCCAGCAGTCACTTCTCCAGACATCACCCAGACACATCCCCCGGTGTCACTGTATAATGTCCCATTCCCAGCAGTCACCTCTCCAGTCATCACCCAGACACCCCCCCTGGTGTTACTGTATAATGTCCCATTCCCAGCAGTCACTTCTCCAGTCATCACCCAGACACCCCCCCTGGTGTTACTGTATAATGTCCCATTCCCAGCAGTCACTTCTCCAGTCATCACCCAGACATGTCCCCCTGGTGTTACTGTATAATGCCCCATTCCCAGCAGTCACCTCTCCAGTCATCACCCAGACACCCCCCCCTGGTGTTACTGTATAATGTCCCATTCCCAGCAGTCACTTCTCCAGTCATCACCCAGACACCCCCCTGGTGTTACTGTATAATGTCCCATTCCCAGCAGTCACCTCTCCAGTCATCACCCAGACACGCCCCCCGGTGTTACTGTATAATGCCCCATTCCCAGCAGTCACCTCTCCAGTCATCACCCAGACACCCCCTCTGGTGTTACTGTATAATGTCCCATTCCCAGCAGTCACCTCTCCAGTCATCACCCAGACACATCCCCTGGTGTTACTGTATAATGCCCCATTCCCAGCAGTCACTTCTCCAGTCATCACCCAGACACATCCCCCGGTGTTACTGTATAATGTCCCATTCCCAGCAGTCACCTCTCCAGTCATCACCCAGACACCCCCACTGGTGTTACTGTATAATGTCCCATTCCCAGCAGTCACCTCTCCAGTCATCACCCAGACACATCCCCTGGTGTTACTGTATAATGCCCCATTCCCAGCAGTCACTTCTCCAGTCATCACCCAGACACCCCCCTGGTGTTACTGTATAATGTCCCATTCCCAGCAGTCACCTCTCCAGTCATCACCCAGACACGCCCCCCGGTGTTACTGTATAATGCCCCATTCCCAGCAGTCACCTCTCCAGTCATCACCCAGACACCCCCCCTGGTGTTACTGTATAATGTCCCATTCCCAGCAGTCACCTCTCCAGTCATCACCCAGACACATCCCCTGGTGTTACTGTATAATGTCCCATTCCCAGCAGTCACTTCTCCAGTCATCACCCAGACACATCCCCAGGTGTTACTGTATAATGCCCCATTCCCAGCAGTCACTTCTCCAGTCATCACCCAGACACCCCCCCCTGGTGTTACTGTATAATGTCCCATTCCCAGCAGTCACCTCTCCAGTCATCACCCAGACACATCCCCCGGTGTTACTGTATAATGCCCCATTCCCAGCAGTCACCTCTCCAGTCATCACCCAGACACATCCCCTGGTGTTACTGTATAATGTCCCATTCCCAGCAGTCACCTCTCCAGTCATCACCCAGACACATACCCCGGTGTTACTGTATAATGCCCCATTCCTAGCAGTCACCTCTCCAGTCATCACCCAGACACCCCCCCTGGTGTTACTGTATAATGTCCCATTCCCAGCAGTCACCTCTCCAGTCATCACCCAGACACGTCCCCTAATGTTACTGTATAATGTTCCATTCCCAGCGGTCACCTCTCCAGTCATCACCCAGAAACTTCCTCTGGTGTTACTGTATAATGCCCCATTCCCAACAGCCACCTCTCCAGTCATCACCCAGATACATTCCCTGGTGTTACTGTATAATGTCCTATTTGCAGCAGTCACCTCTTGAGTCATCACCGAGACACACATCCTGGTGTTACTGTATAATGCCCCATTCCCAGCAGTCACTTCTCCAGACATCACCCAGACACATCCCCCGGTGTCACTGTATAATGTCCCATTCCCAGCAGTCACCTCTCCAGTCATCACCCAGACACCCCCCCTGGTGTTACTGTATAATGTCCCATTCCCAGCAGTCACTTCTCCAGTCATCACCCAGACACCCCCCCTGGTGTTACTGTATAATGTCCCATTCCCAGCAGTCACTTCTCCAGTCATCACCCAGACATGTCCCCCTGGTGTTACTGTATAATGCCCCATTCCCAGCAGTCACCTCTCCAGTCATCACCCAGACACCCCCCCTGGTGTTACTGTATAATGTCCCATTCCCAGCAGTCACTTCTCCAGTCATCACCCAGACACCCCCCTGGTGTTACTGTATAATGTCCCATTCCCAGCAGTCACCTCTCCAGTCATCACCCAGACACGCCCCCCGGTGTTACTGTATAATGCCCCATTCCCAGCAGTCACCTCTCCAGTCATCACCCAGACACCCCCTCTGGTGTTACTGTATAATGCCCCATTCCCAGCAGTCACCTCTCCAGTCATCACCCAGACACATCCCCTGGTGTTACTGTATAATGCCCCATTCCCAGCAGTCACTTCTCCAGTCATCACCCAGACACCCCCCTGGTGTTACTGTATAATGTCCCATTCCCAGCAGTCACCTCTCCAGTCATCACCCAGACACGCCCCCCGGTGTTACTGTATAATGCCCCATTCCCAGCAGTCACCTCTCCAGTCATCACCCAGACACCCCCCTGGTGTTACTGTATAATGTCCCATTCCCAGCAGTCACCTCTCCAGTCATCACCCAGACACATCCCCTGGTGTTACTGTATAATGCCCCATTCCCAGCAGTCACTTCTCCAGTCATCACCCAGACACATCCCCCGGTGTTACTGTATAATGTCCCATTCCCAGCAGTCACCTCTCCAGTCATCACCCAGACACCCCCACTGGTGTTACTGTATAATGTCCCATTCCCAGCAGTCACCTCTCCAGTCATCACCCAGACACATCCCCTGGTGTTACTGTATAATGCCCCATTCCCAGCAGTCACTTCTCCAGTCATCACCCAGACACCCCCCTGGTGTTACTGTATAATGTCCCATTCCCAGCAGTCACCTCTCCAGTCATCACCCAGACACGCCCCCCGGTGTTACTGTATAATGCCCCATTCCCAGCAGTCACCTCTCCAGTCATCACCCAGACACCCCCCCTGGTGTTACTGTATAATGTCCCATTCCCAGCAGTCACCTCTCCAGTCATCACCCAGACACATCCCCTGGTGTTACTGTATAATGTCCCATTCCCAGCAGTCACTTCTCCAGTCATCACCCAGACACATCCCCAGGTGTTACTGTATAATGCCCCATTCCCAGCAGTCACTTCTCCAGTCATCACCCAGACACCCCCCCCTGGTGTTACTGTATAATGTCCCATTCCCAGCAGTCACCTCTCCAGTCATCACCCAGACACATCCCCAGGTGTTACTGTATAATGCCCCATTCCCAGCAGTCACTTCTCTAGTCATCACCCAGACACCCCCCCGGTGTTACTGTATAATGTCCCATTCCCAGCAGTCACCTCTCCGGTCATCACCCAGACACCCCCCTGGTGTTACTGTATAATGTCCCATTCCCAGCAGTCACTTCTCCAGTCATCACCCAGACATGTCCCCCTGGTGTTACTGTATAATGCCCCATTCTCAGCAGTCACCTCTCCAGACATCACCCAGACACATCCCCCGGTGTTACTGTATAATGTCCCATTCCCAGCAGTCACCTCTCCAGTCATCACCCAGACACCCCCCCTGGTGTTACTGTATAATGTCCCATTCCCAGCAGTCACTTCTCCAGTCATTACCCAGACATGTCCCCCTGGTGTTAATGTATAATGCCCCATTCCCAGCAGTCACCTCTCCAGTCATCACCCAGACACCCCCCTGGTGTTACTGTATAATGTCGCATTCCCAGCAGTCACCTCTCCAGTCATCATCCAGACACGTCCCCCAGTGTTACTGTATAATGCCCCATTCCCAGCAGTCACTCCTCCAGTCATCACCCAGACACGTTCCCTGGTGTTACTGTATAATGTCCCATTCCCAGCAGTCACTTCTCCAGTCATCACCCAGACACGTCCCTCGGTGTTACTGTATAATGCCCCATTCCCAGCAGTCACCTCTCCAGTCATCACCCAGACACGTCCCCTGGTGTTACTGTATAATGCCCCATTCCCAGCAGTCACCTCTCCAGTCATCATCCAGACACGCCCCCCAGTGTTACTGTATAATGCCCCATTCCCAGCAGTCACTCCTCCAGTCATCACCCAGACACGTCCCCCGGTGTTACTGTATAATTCCCCATTCCCAGCAGTCACCTCTCCAGTCACCACCCAGACACATCCCCTGGTGTTACTGTATAATGTCCCATTCCCGGCAGTCACCTCTCCAGTCATCGCCCAGACACATCCCCTGGTGTTACTGTATAATGCCCCAGTCCCAACAGTCACCTCTCCAGTCATCACCCAGATACATTACCTGGTGTTACTGTATAATGTCCTATTCGCAGCAGTCACCTCTCCAGTCACCACCCAGACACATCCCCTGGTATTACTGTATAATGTCCCATTCCCAGCAGTCACCTCTCCAGTCATCACCCAGACACATCCCCTGGTGTTACTGTATAATGCCCCATTCCCAGCAGTCACCTCTCCAGTCATCACCCAGACACGTCCCCTGGTGTTACTATATAATGCTCCATTCCCAGCAGTCACCTCTCCAGTCATCACCCAGACACATCCCCTGGTGTTACTGTATAATACCCCATTCCCAGCAGACACCTCTCCAGTCATCACCCAGACACATCTCCTGGTGTTACTGTATAATACCCCATTCCCAGCAGTCACCTATCCAGTCATTACCCAGACACGTCCCCTGGTGTTACTGTATAATACCCCTTTCCCAGCAGTCACCTCTCCAGTCATCACCCAGACACATCCCCTGGTATTTCTGTATAATGCCCCATTCCCAGCAGTCACTACTCCAGTCATCACCCAGACACGTCCCCTGGTGTTACTGTATAATGTCCCATTCCCAGCAGTCACCTCTCCAGTCATCACCCAGACACCCCCCCTGGTGTTACTGTATAATGTCCCATTCCCAGCAGTCACTTCTCCAGTCATCACCCAGACACCCCCCCTGGTGTTACTGTATAATGTCCCATTCCCAGCAGTCACCTCTCCAGTCATCACCCAAACACCCCCCCTGGTGTTACTGTATAATGTCCCATTCCCAGCAGTCACTTCTCCAGTCATCACCCAGACACCCCCCCTGGTGTTACTGTATAATGTCCCATTCCCAGCAGTCACTTCTCCAGTCATCAACCAGACATGTCCCCCTGGTGTTACTGTATAATGCCCCATTCCCAGCAGTCACCTCTCCAGACATCACCCAGACACATCCCCCGGTGTTACTGTATAATGTCCCATTCCCAGCAGTCACCTCTCCAGTCATCACCCAGACACCCCCACTGGTGTTACTGTATAATGCCCCATTCCCAGCAGTCACCTCTCCAGTCATCACCCAGACACATCCCCCGGTGTTACTGTATAATGCCCCATTCCCAGCAGTCACCTCTCCAGTCATCACCCAGACACATCCCCTGGTGTTACTGTATAATGTCCCATTCCCAGCAGTCACCTCTCCAGTCATCACCCAGACACATACCCCGGTGTTACTGTATAATGCCCCATTCCCAGCAGTCACCTCTCCAGTCATCACCCAGACACCCCCCCTGGTGTTACTGTATAATGTCCCATTCCCAGCAGTCACCTCTCCAGTCATCACCCAGACACGTCCCCTAATGTTACTGTATAATGTTCCATTCCCAGCGGTCACCTCTCCAGTCATCACCCAGAAACTTCCTCTGGTGTTACTGTATAATGCCCCATTCCCAACAGCCACCTCTCCAGTCATCACCCAGATACATTCTCTGGTGTTACTGTATAATGTCCTATTTGCAGCAGTCACCTCTTGAGTCATCACCGAGACACACATCCTGGTGTTACTGTATAATGCCCCATTCCCAGCAGTCACTTCTCCAGACATCACCCAGACACATCCCCCGGTGTCACTGTATAATGTCCCATTCCCAGCAGTCACCTCTCCAGTCATCACCCAGACACCCCCCCTGGTGTTACTGTATAATGTCCCATTCCCAGCAGTCACTTCTCCAGTCATCACCCAGACACCCCCCCTGGTGTTACTGTATAATGTCCCATTCCCAGCAGTCACTTCTCCAGTCATCACCCAGACATGTCCCCCTGGTGTTACTGTATAATGCCCCATTCCCAGCAGTCACCTCTCCAGTCATCACCCAGACACCCCCCCCTGGTGTTACTGTATAATGTCCCATTCCCAGCAGTCACTTCTCCAGTCATCACCCAGACACCCCCCTGGTGTTACTGTATAATGTCCCATTCCCAGCAGTCACCTCTCCAGTCATCACCCAGACACGCCCCCCGGTGTTACTGTATAATGCCCCATTCCCAGCAGTCACCTCTCCAGTCATCACCCAGACACCCCCTCTGGTGTTACTGTATAATGTCCCATTCCCAGCAGTCACCTCTCCAGTCATCACCCAGACACATCCCCTGGTGTTACTGTATAATGCCCCATTCCCAGCAGTCACTTCTCCAGTCATCACCCAGACACATCCCCCGGTGTTACTGTATAATGTCCCATTCCCAGCAGTCACCTCTCCAGTCATCACCCAGACACCCCCACTGGTGTTACTGTATAATGTCCCATTCCCAGCAGTCACCTCTCCAGTCATCACCCAGACACATCCCCTGGTGTTACTGTATAATGCCCCATTCCCAGCAGTCACTTCTCCAGTCATCACCCAGACACCCCCCTGGTGTTACTGTATAATGTCCCATTCCCAGCAGTCACCTCTCCAGTCATCACCCAGACACGCCCCCCGGTGTTACTGTATAATGCCCCATTCCCAGCAGTCACCTCTCCAGTCATCACCCAGACACCCCCCCTGGTGTTACTGTATAATGTCCCATTCCCAGCAGTCACCTCTCCAGTCATCACCCAGACACATCCCCTGGTGTTACTGTATAATGTCCCATTCCCAGCAGTCACTTCTCCAGTCATCACCCAGACACATCCCCAGGTGTTACTGTATAATGCCCCATTCCCAGCAGTCACTTCTCCAGTCATCACCCAGACACCCCCCCCTGGTGTTACTGTATAATGTCCCATTCCCAGCAGTCACCTCTCCAGTCATCACCCAGACACATCCCCAGGTGTTACTGTATAATGCCCCATTCCCAGCAGTCACTTCTCTAGTCATCACCCAGACACCCCCCCTGGTGTTACTGTATAATGTCCCATTCCCAGCAGTCACCTCTCCAGTCATCACCCAGACATGTCCCCCTGGTGTTACTGTATAATGTCCCATTCCCAGCAGTCACTTCTCCAGTCATCACCCAGACATGTCCCCCTGGTGTTACTGTATAATGCCCCATTCCCAGCAGTCACCTCTCCAGACATCACCCAGACACATCCCCTGGTGTTACTGTATAATGTCCCATTCCCAGCAGTCACCTCTCCAGTCATCACCCAGACACCCCCACTGGTGTTACTGTATAATGTCCCATTCCCAGCAGTCACTTCTCCAGTCATCACCCAGACACCCCCCCTGGTGTTACTGTATAATGTCCCATTCCCAGCAGTCACCTCTCCAGTCATCACCCAGACACCCCCCTGGTGTTACTGTATAATGTCCCATTCCCAGCAGTCACTTCTCCAGTCATCACCCAGACACCCCCCCTGGTGTTACTGTATAATGTCCCATTCCCAGCAGTCACTTCTCCAGTCATCACCCAGACACATCCCTAGGTGTTGCTGTATAATGCCCCATTCCCAGCAGTCACTTCTCCAGTCATCACCCAGACACCCCCCTGGTGTTACTGTATAATGTCCCATTCCCAGCAGTCACCTCTCCAGTCATCACCCAGACACCCCCCTGGTGTTACTGTATAATGCCCCGTTCCCAGCAGTCACCTCTCCAGTCATCACCCAGACACCCCCCCTGGTGTTACTGTATAATGTCCCATTCCCAGCAGTCACCTCTCCAGTCATCACCCAGACACATCCCCAGGTGTTACTGTATAATGCCCCATTCCCAGCAGTCACTTCTCTAGTCATCACCCAGACACCCCCCCTGGTGTTACTGTATAATGTCCCATTCCCAGCAGTCACTTCTCCAGTCATCACCCTGACACCCCCCCTGGTGTTACTGTATAATGTCCCATTCCCAGCAGTCACCCTTCCAGTCATCACCCAGACACATCCCCCGGTGTTACTGTATAATGTCCCATTCCCAGCAGTCACCTCTCCAGTCATCACCCAGACACCCCCCCTGGTGTTACTGTATAATGTCCCATTCCCAGCAGTCACTTCTCCAGTCATCACCCAGACATGTCCCCCTGGTGTTACTGTATAATGTCCCATTCCCAGCAGTCACTTCTCCAGTCATCACCCAGACATGTCCCCCTGGTGTTACTGTATAATGCCCCATTCCCAGCAGTCACCTCTCCAGACATCACCCAGACACATCCCCTGGTGTTACTGTATAATGTCCCATTCCCAGCAGTCACCTCTCCAGTCATCACCCAGACACCCCCCTGGTGTTACTGTATAATGTCCCATTCCCAGCAGTCACTTCTCCAGTCATCACCCAGACACCCCCCCTGGTGTTACTGTATAATGTCCCATTCCCAGCAGTCACTTCTCCAGTCATCACCAAGACATGTCCCCCTGGTGTTACTGTATAATGTCCCATTCCCAGGAGTCACCTATCCAGACATCACCCAGACACATCCCCCGGTGTTACTGTATAATGTCCCATTCCCAGCAGTCACCTCTCCAGTCATCACCCAGACACCCCCCTGGTGTTACTGTATAATGTCCCATTCCCAGCAGTCACTTCTACAGTCATCACCCAGACATGTCCCCCTGGTGTTAATGTATAATGCCCCATTCCCAGCAGTCACCTCTCCAGTCATCACCCAGACACATTCCCTGGTGTTACTGTATAATGTCCCATTCCCAGCAGTCACCTCTCCAGTCATCACCCAGACACCCCCCTGGTGTTACTGTATAATGTCCCATTCCCAGCAGTCACTTCTACAGTCATCACCCAGACATGTCCCCCTGGTGTTAATGTATAATGCCCCATTCCCAGCAGTCACTCCTCCAGTCATCACCCAGACACGTTCCCTGGTGTTACTGTATAATGTCCCATTCCCAGCAGTCACTTCTCCAGTCATCACCCAGACACGTCCCCCGGTGTTACTGTATAATGCCCCATTCCCAGCAGTCACCTCTCCAGTCATCATCCAGACACGTCCCCCAGTGTTACTGTATAATGCCCCATTCCCAGCAGTCACTTCTCCAGTCATCACCCAGACACCCCCCCTGGTGTTACTGTATAATGTCCCATTCCCAGCAGTCACCTCTCCAGTCATCACCCAGACACCCCCCTGGTGTTACTGTATAATGTCCCATTCCCAGCAGTCACTTCTCCAGTCATCACCCAGACACCCCCCCTGGTGTTACTGTATAATGTCCCATTCCCAGCAGTCACTTCTCCAGTCATCACCAAGACATGTCCCCCTGGTGTTACTGTATAATGTCCCATTCCCAGCAGTCACCTCTCCAGTCATCACCCAGACACCCCCCCTGGTGTTACTGTATAATGCCCCATGCCCAGCAGTCACCTCTCCAGTCATCATCCAGACACGTCCCCCAGTGTTACTGTATAATGCCCCATTCCCAGCAGTCACCTCTCCAGTCATCACCCAGACACGTCCCCCGGTTTTACTGTATAATGCCCCATTCCCAGCAGTCACCTCTCCAGTCACCACCCAGACACATCCCCTGGTGTTACTGTATAATGTCCCATTCCCGGCAGTCACCTCTCCAGTCATCGCCCAGACACATCCCCTGGTGTTACTGTATAATGGCCCAGTCCCAACAGTCACCTCTCCAGTCATCACCCAGATACATTACCTGGTGTTACTGTATAATGTCCTATTCGCAGCAGTCACCTCTCCAGTCACCACCCAGACACATCCCCTGGTGTTACTGTATAATGTCCCATTCCCAGCAGTCACCTCTCCAGTCATCACCCAGACACATTCCCTGGTGTTACTGTATAATGCCCCATTCCCAGCAGTAACCTCTCCAGTCATCACCCAGACACGGCCCCTGGTGTTACTATATAATGCCCCATTCCCAGCAGTCACCTCTCCAGTCATCACCCAGACACATCAACTGGTGTTACTGTATAATACCCCATTCCCAGCAGACACCTCTCCAGTCATCACCCAGACACATCTCCTGGTGTTACTGTATAATACCTTATTCCCAGCAGTCACCTCTCCAGTCATCACCCAGACACGTCCCCTGGTGTTACTGTATAATACCCCTTTCCCAGCAGTCACCTCTCCAGTCATCACCCAGACACATCCCCTGGTATTACTGTATAATGCCCCATTCCCAGCAGTCACTTCTCCAGTCATCACCCAGACACGTCCCCTGGTGTTATTGTATAATGTCCCATTCCCAGCAGTCACCTCTCCAGTCATCACCCAGACACCCCCCCCTGGTGTTACTGTATAATGTCCCATTCCCAGCAGTCACTTCTCCAGTCATCACCCAGACACCCCCCCTGGTGTTACTGTATAATGTCCCATTCCCAGCAGTCACCTCTCCAGTCATCACCCAGACACATCCCCTGGTATTACTGTATAATGCCCCATTCCCAGCAGTCACTTCTCCAGTCATCACCCAGACACGTCCCCTGGTGTTACTGTATAATGTCCCATTCCCAGCAGTCACTTCTCCAGTCATCACCCAGACACCCCACCTGGTGTTACTGTATAATGTCCCATTCCCAGCAGTCACTTCTCCAGTCATCAACCAGACATGTCCCCCTGGTGTTACTGTATAATGCCCCATTCCCAGCAGTCACCTCTCCAGACATCACCCAGACACATCCCCCGGTGTTACTGTATAATGTCCCATTCCCAGCAGTCACCTCTCCAGTCATCACCCAGACACCCCCACTGGTGTTACTGTATAATGTCCCATTCCCAGCAGTCACTTCTCCAGTCATCACCCAGATACCCCCCCTGGTGTTACTGTATAATGCCCCATTCCCAGCAGTCACTTCTCCAGTCATCACCCAGACACATCCCCAGGTGTTACTGTATAATGCCCCATTCCCAGCAGTCACTTCTCCAGTCATCACCCAGACACCCCCCTGGTGTTACTGTATAATGTCCTATTTGCAGCAGTCACCTCTTGAGTCATCACCGAAACACACATCCTGGTGTTACTGTATAATGCCCCATTCCCAGCAGTCACCTCTCCAGTCATCACCCAGACACATCCCCTGGTGTTACTGTATAATGTCCCATTCCCAGCAGTCACCTCTCCAGTCATCACCCAGACACATACCCCGGTGTTACTGTATAATGCCCCATTCCCAGCAGTCACCTCTCCAGTCATCACCCAGACACCCCCCCTGGTGTTACTGTATAATGTCCCATTCCCAGCAGTCACCTCTCCAGTCATCACCCAGACACGTCCCCTAATGTTACTGTATAATGTTCCATTCCCAGCGGTCACCTCTCCAGTCATCACCCAGACACATTCCCTGGTGTTACTGTATAATGTCCTATTTGCAGCAGTCACCTCTTGAGTCATCACCGAGACACACATCCTGGTGTTACTGTATAATGCCCCATTCCCAGCAGTCACTTCTCCAGACATCACCCAGACACATCCCCCGGTGTCACTGTATAATGTCCCATTCCCAGCAGTCACCTCTCCAGTCATCACCCAGACACCCCCCCTGGTGTTACTGTATAATGTCCCATTCCCAGCAGTCACTTCTCCAGTCATCACCCAGACACCCCCCCTGGTGTTACTGTATAATGTCCCATTCCCAGCAGTCACTTCTCCAGTCATCACCCAGACATGTCCCCCTGGTGTTACTGTATAATGCCCCATTCCCAGCAGTCACCTCTCCAGTCATCACCCAGACACCCCCCCTGGTGTTACTGTATAATGTCCCATTCCCAGCAGTCACTTCTCCAGTCATCACCCAGACACCCCCCTGGTGTTACTGTATAATGTCCCATTCCCAGCAGTCACCTCTCCAGTCATCACCCAGACACGCCCCCCGGTGTTACTGTATAATGCCCCATTCCCAGCAGTCACCTCTCCAGTCATCACCCAGACACCCCCTCTGGTGTTACTGTATAATGTCCCATTCCCAGCAGTCACCTCTCCAGTCATCACCCAGACACATCCCCTGGTGTTACTGTATAATGCCCCATTCCCAGCAGTCACTTCTCCAGTCATCACCCAGACACATCCCCCGGTGTTACTGTATAATGTCCCATTCCCAGCAGTCACCTCTCCAGTCATCACCCAGACACCCCCACTGGTGTTACTGTATAATGTCCCATTCCCAGCAGTCACCTCTCCAGTCATCACCCAGACACATCCCCCGGTGTTACTGTATAATGCCCCATTCCCAGCAGTCACTTCTCCAGTCATCACCCAGACACCCCCCTGGTGTTACTGTATAATGTCCCATTCCCAGCAGTCACCTCTCCAGTCATCACCCAGACACGCCCCCCGGTGTTACTGTATAATGCCCCATTCCCAGCAGTCACCTCTCCAGTCATCACCCAGACACCCCCCCTGGTGTTACTTTATAATGTCCCATTCCCAGCAGTCACCTCTCCAGTCATCACCCAGACACATCCCCTGGTGTTACTGTATAATGTCCCATTCCCAGCAGTCACTTCTCCAGTCATCACCCAGACACATCCCCAGGTGTTACTGTATAATGCCCCATTCCCAGCAGTCACTTCTCCAGTCATCACCCAGACACCCCCCCCTGGTGTTACTGTATAATGTCCCATTCCCAGCAGTCACCTCTCCAGTCATCACCCAGACACATCCCCAGGTGTTACTGTATAATGCCCCATTCCCAGCAGTCACTTCTCTAGTCATCACCCAGACACCCCCCCTGGTGTTACTGTATAATGTCCCATTCCCAGCAGTCACCTCTCCTGTCATCACCCAGACACGTCCCCCTGGTGTTACTGTATAATGTCCCATTCCCAGCAGTCACTTCTCCAGTCATCACCAAGACATGTCCCCCTGGTGTTACTGTATAATGCCCCATTCCCAGCAGTCACCTCTCCAGACATCACCCAGACACATCCCCTGGTGTTACTGTATAATGTCCCATTCCCAGCAGTCACCTCTCCAGTCATCACCCAGACACCCCCACTGGTGTTACTGTATAATGTCCCATTCCCAGCAGTCACTTCTCCAGTCATCACCCAGACACCCCCCCTGGTGTTACTGTATAATGTCCCATTCCCAGCAGTCACCTCTCCAGACATCACCCAGACACATCCCCCGGTGTTACTGTATAATGTCCCATTCCCAGCAGTCACCTCTCCAGTCATCACCCAGACACCCCCACTGGTGTTACTGTATAATGTCCCATTCCCAGCAGTCACTTCTCCAGTCATCACCCAGATACCCCCCCTGGTGTTACTGTATAATGCCCCATTCCCAGCAGTCACTTCTCCAGTCATCACCCAGACACATCCCCAGGTGTTACTGTATAATGCCCCATTCCCAGCAGTCACTTCTCCAGTCATCACCCAGACACCCCCCTGGTGTTACTGTATAATGTCCTATTTGCAGCAGTCACCTCTTGAGTCATCACCGAAACACACATCCTGGTGTTACTGTATAATGCCCCATTCCCAGCAGTCACCTCTCCAGTCATCACCCAGACACATCCCCTGGTGTTACTGTATAATGTCCCATTCCCAGCAGTCACCTCTCCAGTCATCACCCAGACACATACCCCGGTGTTACTGTATAATGCCCCATTCCCAGCAGTCACCTCTCCAGTCATCACCCAGACACCCCCCCTGGTGTTACTGTATAATGTCCCATTCCCAGCAGTCACCTCTCCAGTCATCACCCAGACACGTCCCCTAATGTTACTGTATAATGTTCCATTCCCAGCGGTCACCTCTCCAGTCATCACCCAGACACATTCCCTGGTGTTACTGTATAATGTCCTATTTGCAGCAGTCACCTCTTGAGTCATCACCGAGACACACATCCTGGTGTTACTGTATAATGCCCCATTCCCAGCAGTCACTTCTCCAGACATCACCCAGACACATCCCCCGGTGTCACTGTATAATGTCCCATTCCCAGCAGTCACCTCTCCAGTCATCACCCAGACACCCCCCCTGGTGTTACTGTATAATGTCCCATTCCCAGCAGTCACTTCTCCAGTCATCACCCAGACACCCCCCCTGGTGTTACTGTATAATGTCCCATTCCCAGCAGTCACTTCTCCAGTCATCACCCAGACATGTCCCCCTGGTGTTACTGTATAATGCCCCATTCCCAGCAGTCACCTCTCCAGTCATCACCCAGACACCCCCCCTGGTGTTACTGTATAATGTCCCATTCCCAGCAGTCACTTCTCCAGTCATCACCCAGACACCCCCCTGGTGTTACTGTATAATGTCCCATTCCCAGCAGTCACCTCTCCAGTCATCACCCAGACACGCCCCCCGGTGTTACTGTATAATGCCCCATTCCCAGCAGTCACCTCTCCAGTCATCACCCAGACACCCCCTCTGGTGTTACTGTATAATGTCCCATTCCCAGCAGTCACCTCTCCAGTCATCACCCAGACACATCCCCTGGTGTTACTGTATAATGCCCCATTCCCAGCAGTCACTTCTCCAGTCATCACCCAGACACATCCCCCGGTGTTACTGTATAATGTCCCATTCCCAGCAGTCACCTCTCCAGTCATCACCCAGACACCCCCACTGGTGTTACTGTATAATGTCCCATTCCCAGCAGTCACCTCTCCAGTCATCACCCAGACACATCCCCCGGTGTTACTGTATAATGCCCCATTCCCAGCAGTCACTTCTCCAGTCATCACCCAGACACCCCCCTGGTGTTACTGTATAATGTCCCATTCCCAGCAGTCACCTCTCCAGTCATCACCCAGACACGCCCCCCGGTGTTACTGTATAATGCCCCATTCCCAGCAGTCACCTCTCCAGTCATCACCCAGACACCCCCCCTGGTGTTACTTTATAATGTCCCATTCCCAGCAGTCACCTCTCCAGTCATCACCCAGACACATCCCCTGGTGTTACTGTATAATGTCCCATTCCCAGCAGTCACTTCTCCAGTCATCACCCAGACACATCCCCAGGTGTTACTGTATAATGCCCCATTCCCAGCAGTCACTTCTCCAGTCATCACCCAGACACCCCCCCCTGGTGTTACTGTATAATGTCCCATTCCCAGCAGTCACCTCTCCAGTCATCACCCAGACACATCCCCAGGTGTTACTGTATAATGCCCCATTCCCAGCAGTCACTTCTCTAGTCATCACCCAGACACCCCCCCTGGTGTTACTGTATAATGTCCCATTCCCAGCAGTCACCTCTCCTGTCATCACCCAGACACGTCCCCCTGGTGTTACTGTATAATGTCCCATTCCCAGCAGTCACTTCTCCAGTCATCACCAAGACATGTCCCCCTGGTGTTACTGTATAATGCCCCATTCCCAGCAGTCACCTCTCCAGACATCACCCAGACACATCCCCTGGTGTTACTGTATAATGTCCCATTCCCAGCAGTCACCTCTCCAGTCATCACCCAGACACCCCCACTGGTGTTACTGTATAATGTCCCATTCCCAGCAGTCACTTCTCCAGTCATCACCCAGACACCCCCCCTGGTGTTACTGTATAATGTCCCATTCCCAGCAGTCACCTCTCCAGTCATCACCCAGACACCCCCCTGGTGTTACTGTATAATGTCCCATTCCCAGCAGTCACTTCTCCAGTCATCACCCAGACACCCCCCCTGGTGTTACTGTATAATGTCCCATTCCCAGCAGTCACTTCTCCAGTCATCACCCAGACACATCCCTAGGTGTTACTGTATAATGCCCCATTCCCAGCAGTCACTTCTCCAGTCATCACCCAGACACCCCCCTGGTGTTACTGTATAATGTCCCATTCCCAGCAGTCACCTCTCCAGTCATCACCCAGACACCCCCCCTGGTGTTACTGTATAATGCCCCATTCCCAGCAGTCACCTCTCCAGTCATCACCCAGACACCCCCCCTGGTGTTACTGTATAATGTCCCATTCCCAGCAGTCACCTCTCCAGTCATCACCCAGACACATCCCCAGGTGTTACTGTATAATGCCCCATTCCCAGCAGTCACTTCTCTAGTCATCACCCAGACACCCCCCCTGGTGTTACTGTATAATGTCCCATTCCCAGCAGTCACTTCTCCAGTCATCACCCAGACACCCCCCCTGGTGTTACTGTATAATGTCCCATTCCCAGCAGTCACCTCTCCAGTCATCACCCAGACACCCCCCCTGGTGTTACTGTATAATGTCCCATTCCCAGCAGTCACTTCTCCAGTCATCACCCAGGCATGTCCCCCTGGTGTTACTGTATAATGTCCCATTCCCAGCAGTCACTTCTCCAGTCATCACCCAGACATGTCCCCCTGGTGTTACTGTATAATGCCCCATTCCCAGCAGTCACCTCTCCAGACATCACCCAGACACATCCCCTGGTGTTACTGTATAATGTCCCATTCCCAGCAGTCACCTCTCCAGTCATCACCCAGACACCCCCCTGGTGTTACTGTATAATGTCCCATTCCCAGCAGTCACTTCTCCAGTCATCACCCAGACACCCCCCCTGGTGTTACTGTATAATGTCCCATTCCCAGCAGTCACTTCTCCAGTCATCACCAAGACATGTCCCCCTGGTGTTACTGTATAATGTCCCATTCCCAGGAGTCACCTATCCAGACATCACCCAGACACATCCCCCGGTGTTACTGTATAATGTCCCATTCCCAGCAGTCACCTCTCCAGTCATCACCCAGACACCCCCCTGGTGTTACTGTATAATGCCCCATTCCCAGCAGTCACTCCTCCAGACATCACCCAGACACGTTCCCTGGTGTTACTGTATAATGTCCCATTCCCAGCAGTCACTTCTCCAGTCATCACCCAGACACGTCCCCCGGTGTTACTGTATAATGCCCCATTCCCAGCAGTCACCTCTCCAGTCATCATCCAGACACGTCCCCCAGTGTTACTGTATAATGCCCCATTCCCAGCAGTCACTTCTCCAGTCATCACCCAGACACCCCCCCTGGTGTTACTGTATAATGTCCCATTCCCAGCAGTCACCTCTCCAGTCATCACCCAGACACCCCCCTGGTGTTACTGTATAATGTCCCATTCCCAGCAGTCACTTCTCCAGTCATCACCCAGACACCCCCCCTGGTGTTACTGTATAATGTCCCATTCCCAGCAGTCACTTCTCCAGTCATCACCAAGACATGTCCCCCTGGTGTTACTGTATAATGCCCCATTCCCAGCAGTCACCTCTCCAGACATCACCCAGACACATCCCCCGGTGTTACTGTATAATGTCCCATTCCCAGCAGTCACCTCTCCAGTCATCACCCAGACACCCCCCCTGGTGTTACTGTATAATGCCCCATGCCCAGCAGTCACCTCTCCAGTCATCATCCAGACACGTCCCCCAGTGTTACTGTATAATGCCCCATTCCCAGCAGTCACCTCTCCAGTCATCACCCAGACACGTCCCCCGGTTTTACTGTATAATGCCCCATTCCCAGCAGTCACCTCTCCAGTCACCACCCAGACACATCCCCTGGTGTTACTGTATAATGTCCCATTCCCGGCAGTCACCTCTCCAGTCATCGCCCAGACACATCCCCTGGTGTTACTGTATAATGGCCCAGTCCCAACAGTCACCTCTCCAGTCATCACCCAGATACATTACCTGGTGTTACTGTATAATGTCCTATTCGCAGCAGTCACCTCTCCAGTCACCACCCAGACACATCCCCTGGTGTTACTGTATAATGTCCCATTCCCAGCAGTCACCTCTCCAGTCATCACCCAGACACATTCCCTGGTGTTACTGTATAATGCCCCATTCCCAGCAGTAACCTCTCCAGTCATCACCCAGACACGGCCCCTGGTGTTACTATATAATGCCCCATTCCCAGCAGTCACCTCTCCAGTCATCACCCAGACACATCAACTGGTGTTACTGTATAATACCCCATTCCCAGCAGACACCTCTCCAGTCATCACCCAGACACATCTCCTGGTGTTACTGTATAATACCTTATTCCCAGCAGTCACCTCTCCAGTCATCACCCAGACACGTCCCCTGGTGTTACTGTATAATACCCCTTTCCTAGCAGTCACCTCTCCAGTCATCACCCAGACACATCCCCTGGTGTTATTGTATAATGTCCCATTCCCAGCAGTCACCTCTCCAGTCATCACCCAGACACCCCCCCCTGGTGTTACTGTATAATGTCCCATTCCCAGCAGTCACTTCTCCAGTCATCACCCAGACACCCCCCCTGGTGTTACTGTATAATGTCCCATTCCCAGCAGTCACCTCTCCAGTCATCACCCAGACACATCCCCTGGTATTACTGTATGGTATCCGGACTCCAGGTCGACAGCACAAAGGTCGACACACTTTAGGTCGACACCAATTGATCGACACACATTAGGTCGACAGGGTCAAAAGGTCGACAGGGTCAAAAGGTCGACAGGAACAAGGTCGACATGGAAAAAGGTCGACATGAGTTTTTCATGATTTTTTTCTTTTTTTGAACCTTTTCATACTTAACGATCCACGTGGACTACGATTGGAACGGTAAAGTGTGCCGAGCGAAGCGGTAGCGGAGCGAAGGCACCATGCCCGAAGCATGGCGAGCGAAGCGAGCCATGCGAGGGGACGCGGTGCACTAATTCGGGTTCCCGGTCACTCTACGAAGAAAACGACACCAAAAAAACATAAAAAACTCATGTCGACCTTTTTCCATGTCGACCTTGTTCCTGTCGACCTTTTGACCCTGTCGACCTTTTGACCCTGTCGACCTAATGTGTGTCGACCAATTGGCGTCGACCTAAAGTGTGTCGACCTTTGTGCTGTCGACCCTGAGTCCCAGACCCTACTGTATAATGCCCCATTCCCAGCAGTCACTTCTCCAGTCATCACCCAGACACGTCCCCTGGTGTTACTGTATAATGTCCCATTCCCAGCAGTCACTTCTCCAGTCATCACCCAGACACCCCCCCTGGTGTTACTGTATAATGTCCCATTCCCAGCAGTCACTTCTCCAGTCATCAACCAGACATGTCCCCCTGGTGTTACTGTATAATGCCCCATTCCCAGCAGTCACCTCTCCAGACATCACCCAGACACATCCCCCGGTGTTACTGTATAATGTCCCATTCCCAGCAGTCACCTCTCCAGTCATCACCCAGACACCCCCACTGGTGTTACTGTATAATGTCCCATTCCCAGCAGTCACTTCTCCAGTCATCACCCAGATACCCCCCCTGGTGTTACTGTATAATGCCCCATTCCCAGCAGTCACTTCTCCAGTCATCACCCAGACACATCCCCAGGTGTTACTTGTATAATGCCCCATTCCCAGCAGTCACTTCTCCAGTCATCACCCAGACACCCCCCTGGTGTTACTGTATAATGCCCCATTCCCGGCAGTCACCTCTCCAGTCATCACCCAGACACATCCCCCGGTGTTACTGTATAATGCCCCATTCCCAGCAGTCACCTCTCCAGTCATCACCCAGACACATACCCCGGTGTTACTGTATAATGTCCCATTCCCAGCAGTCACCTCTCCAGTCATCACCCAGACACGTCCCCTAATGTTACTGTATAATGTTCCATTCCCAGCGGTCACCTCTCCAGTCATCACCCAGAAACTTCCTCTGGTGTTACTGTATAATGCCCCATTCCCAACAGTCACCTCTCCAGTCATCACCCAGATACATTCCCTGGTGTTACTGTATAATGTCCTATTTGCAGCAGTCACCTCTTGAGTCATCACCGAAACACACATCCTGGTGTTACTGTATAATGCCCCATTCCCAGCAGTCACTTCTCCAGACATCACCCAGACACATCCCCCGGTGTTACTGTATAATGTCCCATTCCCAGCAGTCACCTCTCCAGTCATCACCCAGACACCCCCCCTGGTGTTACTGTATAATGTCCCATTCCCAGCAGTCACTTCTCCAGTCATCACCCAGACACCCCCCCTGGTGTTACTGTATAATGTCCCATTCCCAGCAGTCACTTCTCCAGTCATCACCCAGACATGTCCCCCTGGTGTTACTGTATAATGCCCCATTCCCAGCAGTCACTTCTCCAGACATCACCCAGACACATGCCCCGGTGTTACTGTATAATGCCCCATTCCCAGCAGTCACCTCTCCAGTCATCACCCAGACACCCCCCCTGGTGTTACTGTATAATGTCCCATTCCCAGCAGTCACTTCTCCAGTCATCACCCAGACACCCCTGGTGTTACTGTATAATGTCCCATTCCCAGCAGTCACCTCTCCAGTCATCACCCAGACACGCCCCCTGGTGTTACTGTATAATGCCCCATTCCCAGCAGTCACCTCTCCAGTCATCACCCAGACACCCCCCCTGGTGTTACTGTATAATGTCCCATTCCCAGCAGTCACCTCTCCAGTCATCACCCAGACACATCCCCTGGTGTTACTGTATAATGCCCCATTCCCAGCAGTCACTTCTCCAGTCATCACCCAGACACATCCCCAGGTGTTACTGTATAATGCCCCATTCCCAGCAGTCACTTCTCCAGTCATCACCCAGACACCCCCCCTGGTGTTACTGTATAATGTCCCATTCCCAGCAGTCACCTCTCCAGTCATCACCCAGACACATCCCCAGGTGTTACTGTATAATGCCCCATTCCCAGCAGTCACTTCTCTAGTCATCACCCAGACACCCCCCCTGGTGTTACTGTATAATGTCCCATTCCCAGCAGTCACTTCTCCAGTCATCACCCATGCACCCCCCCTGGTGTTACTGTATAATGTCCCATTCCCAGCAGTCACCTCTCCAGTCATCACCCAGACACCCCCCATGGTGTTACTGTATAATGTCCCATTCCCAGCAGTCACTTCTCCAGTCATCACCCAGACATGTCCCCCTGGTGTTACTGTATAATGTCCGATTCCCAGCAGTCACTTCTCCAGTCATCACCCAGACATGTCCCCCTGGTGTTACTGTATAATGCCCCATTCCCAGCAGTCACCTCTCCAGACATCACCCAGACACATCCCATGGTGTTACTGTATAATGTCCCATTCCCAGCAGTCACCTCTCCAGTCATCACCCAGACACCCCCCCTGGTGTTACTGTATAATGTCCCATTCCCAGCAGTCACCTCTCCAGTCATCATCCAGACACGTCCCCCAGTGTTACTGTATAATGCCCCATTCCCAGCAGTCACTCCTCCAGTCATCACCCAGACACGTTCCCTGGTGTTACTGTATAATGTCCCATTCCCAGCAGTCACTTCTCCAGTCATCACCCAGCCACCCCCCCTGGTGTTACTGTATAATGTCCCATTCCCAGCAGTCACTTCTCCAGTCATCAACCAGACATGTCCCCCTGGTGTTACTGTATAATGCCCCATTCCCAGCAGTCACCTCTCCAGACATCACCCAGACACATCCCCCGGTGTTACTGTATAATGTCCCATTCCCAGCAGTCACCTCTCCAGTCATCACCCAGACACCCCCACTGGTGTTACTGTATAATGTCCCATTCCCAGCAGTCACTTCTCCAGTCATCACCCAGACACCCCCCCTGGTGTTACTGTATAATGTCCCATTCCCAGCAGTCACCTCTCCAGTCATCACCCAGACACCCCCCTGGTGTTACTGTATACTGTCCCATTCCCAGCAGTCACTTCTCCAGTCATCACCCAGACACCCCCCCTGGTGTTACTGTATAATGTCCCATTCCCAGCAGTCACTTCTCCAGTCATCAACCAGACACCCCCCCTGGTGTTACTGTATAATGTCCCATTCCCAGCAGTCACCTCTCCAGTCATCACCCAGACATGTCCCCCTGGTGTTACTGTATAATGCCCCATTCCCAGCAGTCACCTCTCCAGTCATCACCCAGACACCCCCCCTGGTGTTACTGTATAATGTCCCATTTCCAGCAGTCACCTCTCCAGTCATCACCCAGACACGTTCCCTGGTGTTACTGCATAATGTCCCATTCCCAGAAGTCACTTCTCCAGTCATCACCCAGACACGTCCCCCGGTGTTACTGTATAATGCCCCATTCCCGGCAGTCACCTCTCCAGTCATCACCCAGACACATCCCCCGGTGTTACTGTATAATGCCCCATTCCCAGCAGTCACCTCTCCAGTCATCACCCAGACACATACCCCGGTGTTACTGTATAATGTCCCATTCCCAGCAGTCACCTCTCCAGTCATCACCCAGACACGTCCTCTGGTGTTACTGTATAATGCCCCATTCCCAACAGTCACCTCTCCAGTCATCACCCAGATACATTCCCTGGTGTTACTGTATAATGTCCTATTTGCAGCAGTCACCTCTTGAGTCATCACCGAGACACACATCCTGGTGTTACTGTATAATGCCCCATTCCCAGCAGTCACTTCTCCAGACATCACCCAGACACATCCCCCGGTGTTACTGTATAATGCCCCATTCCCAGCAGTCACCTCTCCAGTCATCACCCAGACACCCCCCCTGGTGTTACTGTATAATGTCCCATTCCCAGCAGTCACCTCTCCAGTCATCACCCAGACACGCCCCCTGGTGTTACTGTATAATGCCCCATTCCCAGCAGTCACCTCTCCAGTCATCACCCAGACACCCCCCCTGGTGTTACTGTATAATGTCCCATTCACAGCAGTCACCTCTCCAGTCATCACCCAGACACATCCCCTGGTGTTACTGTATAATGCCCCATTCCCAGCAGTCACTTCTCCAGTCATCACCCAGACACATCCCCAGGTGTTACTGTATAATGCCCCATTCCCAGCAGTCACTTCTCCAGTCATCACCCAGACACCCCCCCTGGTGTTACTGTATAATGTCCCATTCCCAGCAGTCACCTCTCCAGTCATCACCCAGACACATCCCCAGGTGTTACTGTATAATGCCCCATTCCCAGCAGTCACTTCTCTAGTCATCACCCAGACACCCCCCCTGGTGTTACTGTATAATGTCCCATTCCCAGCAGTCACTTCTCCAGTCATCACCCATGCACCCCCCCTGGTGTTACTGTATAATGTCCCATTCCCAGCAGTCACCTCTCCAGTCATCACCCAGACACCCCCCCTGGTGTTACTGTATAATGTCCCATTCCCAGCAGTCACTTCTCCAGTCATCACCCAGACATGTCCCCCTGGTGTTACTGTATAATGTCCGATTCCCAGCAGTCACTTCTCCAGTCATCACCCAGACATGTCCCCCTGGTGTTACTGTATAATGCCCCATTCCCAGCAGTCACCTCTCCAGACATCACCCAGACACATCCCCTGGTGTTACTGTATAATGTCCCATTCCCAGCAGTCACCTCTCCAGTCATCACCCAGACACCCCCCCTGGTGTTACTGTATAATGTCCCATTCCCAGCAGTCACTTCTCCAGTCATCACCCAGACACCCCCCCTGGTGTTACTGTATAATGTCCCATTCCCAGCAGTCACCTCTCCAGTCATCATCCAGACACGTCCCCCAGTGTTAATGTATAATGCCCCATTCCCAGCAGTCACTCCTCCAGTCATCACCCAGACACGTTCCCTGGTGTTACTGTATAATGTCCCATTCCCAGCAGTCACTTCTCCAGTCATCACCCAGACACCCCCCCTGGTGTTACTGTATAATGTCCCATTCCCAGCAGTCACTTCTCCAGTCATCAACCAGACATGTCCCCCTGGTGTTACTGTATAATGCCCCATTCCCAGCAGTCACCTCTCCAGACATCACCCAGACACATCCCCCGGTGTTACTGTATAATGTCCCATTCCCAGCAGTCACCTCTCCAGTCATCACCCAGACACCCCCACTGGTGTTACTGTATAATGTCCCATTCCCAGCAGTCACTTCTCCAGTCATCACCCAGACACCCCCCCTGGTGTTACTGTATAATGTCCCATTCCCAGCAGTCACCTCTCCAGTCATCACCCAGACACCCCCCTGGTGTTACTGTATACTGTCCCATTCCCAGCAGTCACTTCTCCAGTCATCACCCAGACACTCCCCCTGGTGTTACTGTATAATGTCCCATTCCCAGCAGTCACTTCTTCAGTCATCACCCAGACATGTCCCCCTGGTGTTACTGTATAATGCCCCATTCCCAGCAGTCACCTCTCCAGACATACCCCAGACACATCCCCCGGTGTTACTGTATAATGTCCCATTCCCAGCAGTCACCTCTCCAGTCATCACCCAGACACCCCCCCTGGTGTTACTGTATAATGTCCCATTCCCAGCAGTCACTTCTCCAGTCATCACCCAGACATGTCCCCCTGGTGTTACTGTATAATGCCCCATTCCCAGCAGTCACCTCTCCAGTCATCACCCAGACACCCCCCCTGGTGTTACTGTATAATGTCCCATTTCCAGCAGTCACCTCTCCAGTCATCACCCAGACACGTTCCCTGGTGTTACTGCATAATGTCCCATTCCCAGAAGTCACTTCTCCAGTCATCACCCAGACACGTCCCCCGGTGTTACTGTATAATGCCCCATTCCCGGCAGTCACCTCTCCAGTCATCACCCAGACACATCCCCCGGTGTTACTGTATAATGCCCCATTCCCAGCAGTCACCTCTCCAGTCATCACCCAGACACATACCCCGGTGTTACTGTATAATGTACCATTCCCAGCAGTCACCTCTCCAGTCATCACCCAGACACGTCCTCTGGTGTTACTGTATAATGCCCCATTCCCAACAGTCACCTCTCCAGTCATCACCCAGATACATTCCCTGGTGTTACTGTATAATGTCCTATTTGCAGCAGTCACCTCTTGAGTCATCACCGAGACACACATCCTGGTGTTACTGTATAATGCCCCATTCCCAGCAGTCACTTCTCCAGACATCACCCAGACACATCCCCCGGTGTTACTGTATAATGCCCCATTCCCAGCAGTCACCTCTCCAGTCATCACCCAGACACCCCCCCTGGTGTTACTGTATAATGTCCCATTCCCAGCAGTCACCTCTCCAGTCATCACCCAGACACGCCCCCTGGTGTTACTGTATAATGCCCCATTCCCAGCAGTCACCTCTCCAGTCATCACCCAGACACCCCCCCTGGTGTTACTGTATAATGTCCCATTCCCAGCAGTCACCTCTCCAGTCATCACCCAGACACATCCCCTGGTGTTACTGTATAACGCCCCATTCCCAGCAGTCACTTCTCCAGTCATCACCCAGACACATCCCCAGGTGTTACTGTATAATGCCCCATTCCCAGCAGTCACTTCTCCAGTCATCACCCAGACACCCCCCCTGGTGTTACTGTATAATGTCCCATTCCCAGCAGTCACCTCTCCAGTCATCACCCAGACACCCCCCCTGGTGTTACTGTATAATGTCCCATTCCCAGCAGTCACCTCTCCAGTCATCACCCAGACACCCCCCCTGGTGTTACTGTATAATGTCCCATTCCCAGCAGTCACTTCTCCAGACATCCCCCAGACACATCCCCCGGTGTTATTGTATAATGTCCCATTCCCAGCAGTCACCTCTCCAGTCATCACCCAGATACATTCCCTGGTGTTACTGTATAATGTCCTATTTGCAGCAGTCACCTCTTGAGTCATCACCGAGACACACATCCTGGTGTTACTGTATAATGCCCCATTCCCAGCAGTCACTTCTCCAGACATCACCCAGACACATCCCCCGGTGTTACTGTATAATGTCCCATTCCCAGCAGTCACCTCTCCAGTCATCACCCAGACACCCCCCCTGGTGTTACTGTATAATGTCCCATTCCCAGCAGTCACTTCTCCAGTCATCACCCAGACACCCCCCCTGGTGTTACTGTATAATGTCCCATTCCCAGCAGTCACTTCTCCAGTCATCACCCAGACATGTCCCCCTGGTGTTACTGTATAATGCCCCATTCCCAGCAGTCACTTCTCCAGACATCACCCAGACACATCCCCCGGTGTTACTGTATAATGCCCCATTCCCAGCAGTCACCTCTCCAGTCATCACCCAGACACCCCCCCTGGTGTTACTGTATAATGCCCCATTCCCAGCAGTCACCTCTCCAGTCATCACCCAAACACCCCCCCTGGTGTTACTGTATAATGTCCCATTCCCAGCAGTCACCTCTCCAGTCATCACCCAGACACATCCCCCGGTTTTACTGTATAATGTCCCATTCCCAGCAGTCACCTCTCCAGTCATCACCCAGACACATCCCCTGGTGTTACTGTATAATGTCCCATTCCCAGCAGTCACCTCTCCAGTCATCACCCAGACACATCCCCAGGTGTTACTGTATAATGCCCCATTCCCAGCAGTCACTTCTCCAGTCATCACCCAGACACCCCCCCTGGTGTTACTGTATAATGCCCCATTCCCAGCAGTCACCTCTCCAGTCATCACCCAGACACATCCCCCGGTGTTACTGTATAATGCCCCATTCCCAGCAGTCACCTCTCCAGTCATCACCCAGACACCCCCCCTGGTGTTACTGTATAATGTCCCATTCCCAGCAGTCACTTCTCCAGTCATCACCCAGACACATACCCCGGTGTTACTGTATAATGTCCCATTCCCAGCAGTCACCTCTCCAGTCATCACCCAGACACGTCCCCTAATGTTACTGTATAATGTTCCATTCCCAGCGGTCACCTCTCCAGTCATCACCCAGAAACTTCCTCTGGTGTTACTGTATAATGCCCCATTCCCAGCAGTCACCTCTCCAGTCATCACCCAGACACATCCCCTGGTGTTACTGTATAATGCCCCATTCCCAGCAGTCACTTCTCCAGTCATCACCCAGACACATACCCCGGTGTTACTGTATAATGTCCCATTCCCAGCAGTCACCTCTCCAGTCATCACCCAGACACGTCCCCTAATCTTACTGTATAATGTTCCATTCCCAGCGGTCACCTCTCCAGTCATCACCCAGAAACTTCCTCTGGTGTTACTGTATAATGCCCCATTCCCAACAGTCACCTCTCCAGTCATCACCCAGATACATTCCCTGGTGTTACTGTATAATGTCCTATTTGCAGCAGTCACCTCTTGAGTCATCACCGAGACACACATCCTGGTGTTACTGTATAATGCCCCATTCCCAGCAGTCACTTCTCCAGTCATCACCCAGACACATCCCCCGGTGTTACTGTATAATGCCCCATTCCCAGCAGTCACCTCTCCAGTCATCACCCAGACACATCCCCTGGTGTTACTGTATAATGTCCCATTCCCAGCAGTCACCTCTCCAGTCATCACCCAGACACATACCCCGGTGTTACTGTATAATGTCCCATTCCCAGCAGTCACCTCTCCAGTCATCACCCAGACACCCCCCCTGGTGTTACTGTATAATGTCCCATTCCCAGCAGTCACTTCTCCAGTCATCACCCAGACACATACCCCGGTGTTACTGTATAATGTCCCATTCCCAGCAGTCACCTCTCCAGTCATCACCCAGACACGTCCCCTAATGTTACTGTATAATGTTCCATTCCCAGCGGTCACCTCTCCAGTCATCACCCAGAAACTTCCTCTGGTGTTACTGTATAATGCCCCATTCCCAACAGTCACTTCTCCAGTCATCACCCAGACACATCCCCAGGTGTTACTGTATAATGCCCCATTCCCAGCAGTCACTTCTCCAGTCATCACCCAGACACCCCCCCTGGTGTTACTGTATAATGCCCCATTCCCAGCAATCACCTCTCCAGTCATCACCCAGACACATCCACTGGTATTACTGTATAATGTCCCATTCCCAGCAGTCACCTCTCCAGTCATCACCCAGACACATACCCCGGTGTTACTGTATAATGTCCCATTCCCAGCAGTCACCTCTCCAGTCATCACCCAGACACGTCCCCTAATCTTACTGTATAATGTTCCATTCCCAGCGGTCACCTCTCCAGTCATCACCCAGAAACTTCCTCTGGTGTTACTGTATAATGCCCCATTCCCAACAGTCACCTCTCCAGTCATCACCCAGATACATTCCCTGGTGTTACTGTATAATGTCCCATTCCCAGCAGACACCTCTCCAGTCATCACCCAGACACATTCCCTGGTGTTACTGTATAATGTCCCATTCCCAGCAGTCACCTCTCCAGTCATCACCCAGACACATACCCCGGTGTTACTGTATAATGTCCCATTCCCAGCAGTCACCTCTCCAGTCATCACCCAGACACGTCCCCTAATGTTACTGTATAATGTTCCATTCCCAGCGGTCACCTCTCCAGTCATCACCCAGAAACTTCCTCTGGTGTTACTGTATAATGCCCCATTCCCAGCAGTCACCTCTCCAGTCATCACCCAGACACATCCCCTGGTGTTACTGTATAATGCCCCATTCCCAGCAGTCACTTCTCCAGTCATCACCCAGACACATACCCCGGTGTTACTGTATAATGTCCCATTCCCAGCAGTCACCTCTCCAGTCATCACCCAGACACGTCCCCTAATCTTACTGTATAATGTTCCATTCCCAGCGGTCACCTCTCCAGTCATCACCCAGAAACTTCCTCTGGTGTTACTGTATAATGCCCCATTCCCAACAGTCACCTCTCCAGTCATCACCCAGATACATTCCCTGGTGTTACTGTATAATGTCCTATTTGCAGCAGTCACCTCTTGAGTCATCACCGAGACACACATCCTGGTGTTACTGTATAATGCCCCATTCCCAGCAGTCACTTCTCCAGTCATCACCCAGACACATCCCCCGGTGTTACTGTATAATGCCCCATTCCCAGCAGTCACCTCTCCAGTCATCACCCAGACACATCCCCTGGTGTTACTGTATAATGTCCCATTCCCAGCAGTCACCTCTCCAGTCATCACCCAGACACATACCCCGGTGTTACTGTATAATGTCCCATTCCCAGCAGTCACCTCTCCAGTCATCACCCAGACACCCCCCCTGGTGTTACTGTATAATGTCCCATTCCCAGCAGTCACTTCTCCAGTCATCACCCAGACACATACCCCGGTGTTACTGTATAATGTCCCATTCCCAGCAGTCACCTCTCCAGTCATCACCCAGACACGTCCCCTAATGTTACTGTATAATGTTCCATTCCCAGCGGTCACCTCTCCAGTCATCACCCAGAAACTTCCTCTGGTGTTACTGTATAATGCCCCATTCCCAACAGTCACTTCTCCAGTCATCACCCAGACACATCCCCAGGTGTTACTGTATAATGCCCCATTCCCAGCAGTCACTTCTCCAGTCATCACCCAGACACCCCCCCTGGTGTTACTGTATAATGCCCCATTCCCAGCAATCACCTCTCCAGTCATCACCCAGACACATCCACTGGTATTACTGTATAATGTCCCATTCCCAGCAGTCACCTCTCCAGTCATCACCCAGACACATACCCCGGTGTTACTGTATAATGTCCCATTCCCAGCAGTCACCTCTCCAGTCATCACCCAGACACGTCCCCTAATCTTACTGTATAATGTTCCATTCCCAGCGGTCACCTCTCCAGTCATCACCCAGAAACTTCCTCTGGTGTTACTGTATAATGCCCCATTCCCAACAGTCACCTCTCCAGTCATCACCCAGATACATTCCCTGGTGTTACTGTATAATGTCCCATTCCCAGCAGACACCTCTCCAGTCATCACCCAGACACATTCCCTGGTGTTACTGTATAATGTCCCATTCCCAGCAGTCACCTCTCCAGTCATCACCCAGACACATACCCCGGTGTTACTGTATAATGTCCCATTCCCAGCAGTCACCTCTCCAGTCATCACCCAGACACGTCCCCTAATGTTACTGTATAATGTTCCATTCCCAGCGGTCACCTCTCCAGTCATCACCCAGAAACTTCCTCTGGTGTTACTGTATAATGCCCCATTCCCAGCAGTCACCTCTCCAGTCATCACCCAGACACATCCCCTGGTGTTACTGTATAATGCCCCATTCCCAGCAGTCACTTCTCCAGTCATCACCCAGACACATACCCCGGTGTTACTGTATAATGTCCCATTCCCAGCAGTCACCTCTCCAGTCATCACCCAGACACGTCCCCTAATCTTACTGTATAATGTCCCATTCCCAGCGGTCACCTCTCCAGTCATCACCCAGAAACTTCCTCTGGTGTTACTGTATAATGCCCCATTCCCAACAGTCACCTCTCCAGTCATCACCCAGATACATTCCCTGGTGTTACTGTATAATGTCCTATTTGCAGCAGTCACCTCTTGAGTCATCACCGAGACACACATCCTGGTGTTACTGTATAATGCCCCATTCCCAGCAGTTACTTCTCCAGTCATCACCCAGACACCCCCCCTGGTGTTACTGTATAATGTCCCATTCCCAGCAGTCACCTCTCCAGTCATCACCCAGACACATCCCCTGGTGTTACTGTATAATGCCCCATTCCCAGCAGTCACTTCTCCAGTCATCACCCAGACACATCCCCAGGTGTTACTGTATAATGCCCCATTCCCAGCAGTCACTTCTCCAGTCATCACCCAGACACACCCCCTGGTGTTACTGTATAATGCCCCATTCCCAGCAGTCACCTCTCCAGTCATCACCCAGAAAAATCCCCCGGTGTTACTGTATAATGCCCCATTCCCAGCAGTCACCTCTCCAGTCATCACCCAGACACATCCCCTGGTGTTACTGTATAATGTCCCATTCCCAGCAGTCACCTCTCCAGTCATCACCCAGACACGTCCCCTAATGTTACTGTATAATGTTTCATTCCCAGCGGTCACCTCTCCAGTCATCACCCAGAAACTTCCTCTGGTGTTACTGTATAATGCCCCATTCCCAACAGTCACCTCTCCAGTCATCACCCAGATACATTCCCTGGTGTTTCTGTATAATGTCCCATTCCCAGCAGACACCTCTCCAGTCATCACCAAGACACATTCCCTGGTGTTACTGTATAATGTCCCATTCCCAGCAGTCACCTCTCCAGTCATCACCCAGACACATACCCCGGTGTTACTGTATAATGTCCCATTCCCAGCAGTCACCTCTCCAGTCATCACCCAGACACGTCCCCTAATGTTACTGTATAATGTTCCATTCCCAGCGGTCACCTCTCCAGTCATCACCCAGAAACTTCCTCTGGTGTTACTGTATAATGCCCCATTCCCAGCAGTCACCTCTCCAGTCATCACCCAGACACATCCCCTGGTGTTACTGTATAATGCCCCATTCCCAGCAGTCACTTCTTGTTACGATTCCTGTACTCCAGACTGGAGAAGATCTTATGGCAGAGATCTGAGTACAGGAATGAAATACAGGTTGTGGGAGCTGGAGAGCCTAGTAACCCCTGGCGCCCTAACTCCGTTGTCTCGCCCGTGTTATCAGAAATCCCCTGCGAGACTATGGTTGCTTGAGCCCATGGCAGCCGCGTTCGAAGGGCGGATTAAGTCTGCCCAACCCCGATGCCCCCGCAGGTCTTAATGGGAGACAAGGGGAAGTCCGAGACAGGGAGATAACAAGGGGCCCTCTGACTAAGCAACCAAGCCAGGGGTTACAAGCTAACTTAACTAAATCAAAAGGTATGTGCGGACTAGCCGCCAGGGAAAAGGACAACCAAGGATCCACAGATCCGACACTCCTATCCGGCACCGCTGGACACCAGAGTGGATCTTGTGGAAGCGGAATCCTCCGCAAAGCTCCAGAACTCAAAATAAACACAATAATAAATAGTAGCGGACAAGCCGCAACACACGGCTGCGCCGCGACTCACGAACACCACCAGATGTTAAAGGTGCTCGGTCAGACTCCAGGAACAGATGGTAACTTCCGAGTACTGGATCACTGAGAACAGGAACAAACGAACAGACCGGGACTGGGAACTCTCTCTGCAGCAGAATCAGGCAAACAGGAAGCTATCACCGGCGTCTGTGAGGAGTCCTGGGAGTGCTTTTAACAGAGAGTCTTCCAATCAGCTGTTTGGAGGCTGATTGGATTAAATGCCATGCAGCTGACAAGCTGCATGGCCAGGAAAACAGATGAGTGATAATTACAACATGCCGTGCAGCTGCATGCTACACAGCCAGGAAACCAGTGATGATATAAACTTAGACCCAGCAACGGGGAACACGATCCGACAGTGGCGTCCCCGTTGCTAGGCGCCGGCCGCACTGACGAGCGGACCCTCGGCGCCTAACACTTCTCCAGTCATCACCCAGACACATACCCCGGTGTTACTGTATAATGTCCCATTCCCAGCAGTCACCTCTCCAGTCATCACCCAGACACGTCCCCTAATCTTACTGTATAATGTTCCATTCCCAGCGGTCACCTCTCCAGTCATCACCCAGAAACTTCCTCTGGTGTTACTGTATAATGCCCCATTCCCAACAGTCACCTCTCCAGTCATCACCCAGATACATTCCCTGGTGTTACTGTATAATGTCCTATTTGCAGCAGTCACCTCTTGAGTCATCACCGAGACACACATCCTGGTGTTACTGTATAATGCCCCATTCCCAGCAGTTACTTCTCCAGTCATCACCCAGACACCCCCCCTGGTGTTACTGTATAATGTCCCATTCCCAGCAGTCACCTCTCCAGTCATCACCCAGACACATCCCCTGGTGTTACTGTATAATGCCCCATTCCCAGCAGTCACTTCTCCAGTCATCACCCAGACACATCCCCAGGTGTTACTGTATAATGCCCCATTCCCAGCAGTCACTTCTCCAGTCATCACCCAGACACACCCCCTGGTGTTACTGTATAATGCCCCATTCCCAGCAGTCACCTCTCCAGTCATCACCCAAAAAAATCCCCCGGTGTTACTGTATAATGCCCCATTCCCAGCAGTCACCTCTCCAGTCATCACCCAGACACATCCCCTGGTGTTACTGTATAATGTCCCATTCCCAGCAGTCACCTCTCCAGTCATCACCCAGACACATACCCCGGTGTTACTGTATAATGTCCCATTCCCAGCAGTCACCTCTCCAGTCATCACCCAGACACGTCCCCTAATGTTACTGTATAATGTTTCATTCCCAGCGGTCACCTCTCCAGTCATCACCCAGAAACTTCCTCTGGTGTTACTGTATAATGCCCCATTCCCAACAGTCACCTCTCCAGTCATCACCCAGATACATTCCCTGGTGTTACTGTATAATGTCCTATTTGCAGCAGTCACCTCTTGAGTCATCACCGAGACACACATCCTGGTGTTACTGTATAATGCCCCATTCCCAGCAGTCACCTCTCCAGACATCACCCAGACACATCCCCCGGTGTTACTGTATAATGTCCCATTCCCAGCAGTCACCTCTCCAGTCATCACCCAGACACCCCCCCTGGTGTTACTGTATAATGTCCCATTCCCAGCAGTCACTTCTCCAGTCATCACCCAGACACACCCCCCTGGTGTTACTGTATAATGTCCCATTCCCAGCAGTCACTTCTCCAGTCATCACCCAGACATGTCCCCCTGGTGTTACTGTATAATACCCCATTCCCAGCAGTCACCTCTCCAGTCATCACCCAGACACCCCCTGGTGTTACTGTATAATGTCCCATTCCCAGCAGTCACTTCTCCAGTCATCACACAGACACCCCCCTGGGGTTACTGTATAATGTCCCATTCCCAGCAGTCACTTCTCCAGTCATCACCCAGACATGTCCCCCTGGTGTTACTGTATAATGCCCCATTCCCAGCAGTCACCTCTCCAGTCATCACCCAGAAAAATCCCCCGGTGTTACTGTATAATGCCCCATTCCCAGCAGTCACCTCTCCAGTCATCACCCAGACACATCCCCTGGTGTTACTGTATAATGTCCCATTCCCAGCAGTCACCTCTCCAGTCATCACCCAGACACATACCCCGGTGTTACTGTATAATGTCCCATTCCCAGCAGTCACCTCTCCAGTCATCACCCAGACACGTCCCCTAATGTTACTGTATAATGTTTCATTCCCAGCGGTCACCTCTCCAGTCATCACCCAGAAACTTCCTCTGGTGTTACTGTATAATGCCCCATTCCCAACAGTCACTTCTCCAGTCATCACCCAGACACATCCCCAGGTGTTACTGTATAATGCCCCATTCCCAGCAGTCACTTCTCCAGTCATCACCCAGACACCCCCCCTGGTGTTACTGTATAATGCCCCATTCCCAGCAATCACCTCTCCAGTCATCACCCAGACACATCCACTGGTATTACTGTATAATGTCCCATTCCCAGCAGTCACCTCTCCAGTCATCACCCAGACACATACCCCGGTGTTACTGTATAATGTCCCATTCCCAGCAGTCACCTCTCCAGTCATCACCCAGACACGTCCCCTAATCTTACTGTATAATGTTCCATTCCCAGCGGTCACCTCTCCAGTCATCACCCAGAAACTTCCTCTGGTGTTACTGTATAATGCCCCATTCCCAACAGTCACCTCTCCAGTCATCACCCAGATACATTCCCTGGTGTTACTGTATAATGTCCCATTCCCAGCAGACACCTCTCCAGTCATCACCCAGACACATTCCCTGGTGTTACTGTATAATGTCCCATTCCCAGCAGTCACCTCTCCAGTCATCACCCAGACACATACACCGGTGTTACTGTATAATGTCCCATTCCCAGCAGTCACCTCTCCAGTCATCACCCAGACACGTCCCCTAATGTTACTGTATAATGTTCCATTCCCAGCGGTCACCTCTCCAGTCATCACCCAGAAACTTCCTCTGGTGTTACTGTATAATGCCCCATTCCCAGCAGTCACCTCTCCAGTCATCACCCAGACACATCCCCTGGTGTTACTGTATAATGTCCCATTCCCAGCAGTCACCTCTCCAGTCATCACCCAGACACGTCCCCTAATCTTACTGTATAATGTTCCATTCCCAGCGGTCACCTCTCCAGTCATCACCCAGAAACTTCCTCTGGTGTTACTGTATAATGCCCCATTCCCAACAGCCACCTCTCCAGTCATCACCCAGATACATTCCCTGGTGTTACTGTATAATGTCCTATTTGCAGCAGTCACCTCTTGAGTCATCACCGAGACACACATCCTGGTGTTACTGTATAATGCCCCATTCCCAGCAGTTACTTCTCCAGTCATCACCCAGACACCCCCCCTGGTGTTACTGTATAATGTCCCATTCCCAGCAGTCACCTCTCCAGTCATCACCCAGACACATCCCCTGGTGTTACTGTATAATGCCCCATTCCCAGCAGTCACTTCTCCAGTCATCACCCAGACACATCCCCAGGTGTTACTGTATAATGCCCCATTCCCAGCAGTCACTTCTCCAGTCATCACCCAGACACACCCCCTGGTGTTACTGTATAATGCCCCATTCCCAGCAGTCACCTCTCCAGTCATCACCCAGAAAAATCCCCCGGTGTTACTGTATAATGCCCCATTCCCAGCAGTCACCTCTCCAGTCATCACCCAGACACATCCCCTGGTGTTACTGTATAATGTCCCATTCCCAGCAGTCACCTCTCCAGTCATCACCCAGACACATACACTGGTGTTACTGTATAATGTCCCATTCCCAGCAGTCACCTCTCCAGTCATCACCCAGACACGTCCCCTAATGTTACTGTATAATGTTTCATTCCCAGCGGTCACCTCTCCAGTCATCACCCAGAAACTTCCTCTGGTGTTACTGTATAATGTACCATTCCCAGCAGTCACCTCTCCAGTCATCACCCAGACACGTCCCCTAATGTTACTGTATAATGTTTCATTCCCAGCGGTCACCTCTCCAGTCATCACCCAGAAACTTCCTCTGGTGTTACTGTATAATGCCCCATTCCCAACAGTCACCTCTCCAGTCATCACCCAGATACATTCCCTGGTGTTACTGTATAATGTCCTATTTGCAGCAGTCACCTCTTGAGTCATCACCGAGACACACATCCTGGTGTTACTGTATAATGCCCCATTCCCAGCAGTCACCTCTCCAGACATCACCCAGACACATCCCCCGGTGTTACTGTATAATGTCCCATTCCCAGCAGTCACCTCTCCAGTCATCACCCAGACACCCCCCCTGGTGTTACTGTATAATGTCCCATTCCCAGCAGTCACTTCTCCAGTCATCACACAGACACCCCCCTGGGGTACCTGTATAATGTCCCATTCCCAGCAGTCACTTCTCCAGTCATCACCCAGACATGTCCCCCTGGTGTTACTGTATAATGCCCCATTCCCAACAGTCACCTCTCCAGACATCACCCAGACACATCCCCTGGTGTTACTGTATAATGTCCCATTCCCAGCAGTCACCTCTCCAGTCATCACCCAGACACGCCCCCTGGTGTTACTGTATAATGCCCCGTTCCCAGCAGTCACCTCTCCAGTCATCACCCAGACACCCCCCCTGGTGTTACTGTATAATGTCCCATTCCCAGCAGTCACCTCTCCAGTCATCACCCAGACACATCCCCTGGTGTTACTGTATAATGCCCCATTCCCAGCAGTCACTTCTCCAGTCATCACCCAGACACATCCCCAGGTGTTACTGTATAATGCCCCATTCCCAGCAGTCACTTCTCCAGTCATCACCCAGACACCCCCCTGGTGTTACTGTATAATGTCCCATTCCCAACAGTCACCTCTCCAGTCATCACCCAGACACATCAACAGGTGTTACTGTATAATGCCCCATTCCCAGCAGTCACTTCTCTAGTCATCACCCAGACACCCCCCCTGGTGTTACTGTAAAATGTCCCATTCCCAGCAGTCACCTCTCCAGTCATCACCCAGACACCCCCCCTGGTGTTACTGTATAATGTCCCATTCCCAGCAGTCACCTCTCCAGTCATCACCCAGACACCCCCCCTGGTGTTACTGTATAATGTCCCATTCCCAGTAGTCACTTCTCCAGTCATCACCCAGACATGTCCCCCTGGTGTTACTGTATAATGTCCCATTCCCAGCAGTCACTTCTCCAGTCATCACCCAGACATGTCCCCCTGGTGTAACTGTATAATGCCCCATTCCCAGCAGTCACCTCTCCAGACATCACCCAGACACATCACCTGGTGTTACTGTATAATGTCCCATTCCCAGCAGTCACCTCTCCAGTCATCACCCAGACACCCCCCTGGTGTTACTGTATAATGTCCCATTCCCAGCAGTCACTTCTCCAGTCATCACCCAGACACCCCCCCTGGTGTTACTGTATAATGTCCCATTCCCAGCAGTCACCTCTCCGGTCATCACCCAGACACCCCCCTGGTGTTACTGTATAATGTCCCATTCCCAGCAGTCACTTCTCCAGTCATCACCCAGACATGTCCCCCTGGTGTTACTGTATAATGCCCCATTCCCAGCAGTCACCTCTCCAGACATCACCCAGACACATCCCCCGGTGTTACTGTATAATGTCCCATTCCCAGCAGTCACCTCTCCAGTCATCACCCAGACACCCCCCCTGGTGTTACTGTATAATGTCCCATTCCCAGCAGTCACTTCTCCAGTCATCACCCAGACATGTCCCCCTGGTGTTAATGTATAATGCCCCATTCCCAGCAGTCACCTCTCCAGTCATCACCCAGACACCCCCCTGGTGTTACTGTATAATGTCGCATTCCCAGCAGTCACCTCTCCAGTCATCATCCAGACACGTCCCCCAGTGTTACTGTATAATGCCCCATTCCCAGCAGTCACTCCTCCAGTCATCACCCAGACACGTTCCCTGGTGTTACTGTATAATGTCCCATTCCCAACAGTCACTTTTCCAGTCATCACCCAGACACGTCCCTCGGTGTTACTGTATAATGCCCCATTCCCAGCAGTCACCTCTCCAGTCATCACCCAGACACGTCCCCTGGTGTTACTGTATAATGCCCCATTCCCAGCAGTCACCTCTCCAGTCATCATCCAGACACGCCCCCCAGTGTTACTGTATAATGCCCCATTCCCAGCAGTCACTCCTCCAGTCATCACCCAGACACGTCCCCCGGTGTTACTGTATAATGCCCCATTCCCAGCAGTCACCTCTCCAGTCACCACCCAGACACATCCCCTGGTGTTACTGTATAATGTCCCATTCCCGGCAGTCACCTCTCCAGTCATCGCCCAGACACATCCCCTGGTGTTACTGTATAATGCCCCAGTCCCAACAGTCACCTCTCCAGTCATCACCCAGATACATTACCTGGTGTTACTATATAATGTCCTATTCGCAGCAGTCACCTCTCCAGTCATCACCCAGACACGTCCCCTAATGTTACTGTATAATGTTTCATTCCCAGCGGTCACCTCTCCAGTCATCACCCAGAAACTTCCTCTGGTGTTACTGTATAATGCCCCATTCCCAACAGTCACCTCTCCAGTCATCACCCAGATACATTCCCTGGTGTTACTGTATAATGTCCTATTTGCAGCAGTCACCTCTTGAGTCATCACCGAGACACACATCCTGGTGTTACTGTATAATGCCCCATTCCCAGCAGTCACCTCTCCAGACATCACCCAGACACATCCCCCGGTGTTACTGTATAATGTCCCATTCCCAGCAGTCACCTCTCCAGTCATCACCCAGACACCCCCCCCCCTGGTGTTACTGTATAATGTCCCATTCCCAGCAGTCACTTCTCCAGTCATCACCCAGACACCCCCCCCTGGTGTTACTGTATAATGTCCCATTCCCAGCAGTCACTTCTCCAGTCATCACCCAGACATGTCCCCCTGGTGTTACTGTATAATGCCCCATTCCCAGCAGTCACCTCTCCAGTCATCACCCAGACACCCCCCTGGTGTTACTGTATAATGTCCCATTCCCAGCAGTCACTTCTCCAGTCATCACACAGACACCCCCCTGGGGTTACTGTATAATGTCCCATTCCCAGCAGTCACTTCTCCAGTCATCACCCAGACATGTCCCCCTGGTGTTACTGTATAATGCCCCATTCCCAGCAGTCACCTCTCCAGTCATCACCCAGAAAAATCCCCCGGTGTTACTGTATAATGCCCCATTCCCAGCAGTCACCTCTCCAGTCATCACCCAGACACATCCCCTGGTGTTACTGTATAATGTCCCATTCCCAGCAGTCACCTCTCCAGTCATCACCCAGACACATACCCCGGTGTTACTGTATAATGTCCCATTCCCAGCAGTCACCTCTCCAGTCATCACCCAGACACGTCCCCTAATGTTACTGTATAATGTTTCATTCCCAGCGGTCACCTCTCCAGTCATCACCCAGAAACTTCCTCTGGTGTTACTGTATAATGCCCCATTCCCAACAGTCACTTCTCCAGTCATCACCCAGACACATCCCCAGGTGTTACTGTATAATGCCCCATTCCCAGCAGTCACTTCTCCAGTCATCACCCAGACACCCCCCCTGGTGTTACTGTATAATGCCCCATTCCCAGCAATCACCTCTCCAGTCATCACCCAGACACATCCACTGGTATTACTGTATAATGTCCCATTCCCAGCAGTCACCTCTCCAGTCATCACCCAGACACATACCCCGGTGTTACTGTATAATGTCCCATTCCCAGCAGTCACCTCTCCAGTCATCACCCAGACACGTCCCCTAATCTTACTGTATAATGTTCCATTCCCAGCGGTCACCTCTCCAGTCATCACCCAGAAACTTCCTCTGGTGTTACTGTATAATGCCCCATTCCCAACAGTCACCTCTCCAGTCATCACCCAGATACATTCCCTGGTGTTACTGTATAATGTCCCATTCCCAGCAGACACCTCTCCAGTCATCACCCAGACACATTCCCTGGTGTTACTGTATAATGTCCCATTCCCAGCAGTCACCTCTCCAGTCATCACCCAGACACATACCCCGGTGTTACTGTATAATGTCCCATTCCCAGCAGTCACCTCTCCAGTCATCACCCAGACACGTCCCCTAATGTTACTGTATAATGTTCCATTCCCAGCGGTCACCTCTCCAGTCATCACCCAGAAACTTCCTCTGGTGTTACTGTATAATGCCCCATTCCCAGCAGTCACCTCTCCAGTCATCACCCAGACACATCCCCTGGTGTTACTGTATAATGCCCCATTCCCAGCAGTCACTTCTCCAGTCATCACCCAGACACATACCCCGGTGTTACTGTATAATGTCCCATTCCCAGCAGTCACCTCTCCAGTCATCACCCAGACACGTCCCCTAATCTTACTGTATAATGTTCCATTCCCAGCGGTCACCTCTCCAGTCATCACCCAGAAACTTCCTCTGGTGTTACTGTATAATGCCCCATTCCCAACAGCCACCTCTCCAGTCATCACCCAGATACATTCCCTGGTGTTACTGTATAATGTCCTATTTGCAGCAGTCACCTCTTGAGTCATCACCGAGACACACATCCTGGTGTTACTGTATAATGCCCCATTCCCAGCAGTTACTTCTCCAGTCATCACCCAGACACCCCCCCTGGTGTTACTGTATAATGTCCCATTCCCAGCAGTCACCTCTCCAGTCATCACCCAGACACATCCCCTGGTGTTACTGTATAATGCCCCATTCCCAGCAGTCACTTCTCCAGTCATCACCCAGACACATCCCCAGGTGTTACTGTATAATGCCCCATTCCCAGCAGTCACTTCTCCAGTCATCACCCAGACACACCCCCTGGTGTTACTGTATAATGCCCCATTCCCAGCAGTCACCTCTCCAGTCATCACCCAGAAAAATCCCCCGGTGTTACTGTATAATGCCCCATTCCCAGCAGTCACCTCTCCAGTCATCACCCAGACACATCCCCTGGTGTTACTGTATAATGCCCCATTCCCAGCAATCACCTCTCCAGTCATCACCCAGACACATCCACTGGTATTACTGTATAATGTCCCATTCCCAGCAGTCACCTCTCCAGTCATCACCCAGACACATACCCCGGTGTTACTGTATAATGTCCCATTCCCAGCAGTCACCTCTCCAGTCATCACCCAGACACGTCCCCTAATCTTACTGTATAATGTTCCATTCCCAGCGGTCACCTCTCCAGTCATCACCCAGAAACTTCCTCTGGTGTTACTGTATAATGCCCCATTCCCAACAGTCACCTCTCCAGTCATCACCCAGATACATTCCCTGGTGTTACTGTATAATGTCCCATTCCCAGCAGACACCTCTCCAGTCATCACCCAGACACATTCCCTGGTGTTACTGTATAATGTCCCATTCCCAGCAGTCACCTCTCCAGTCATCACCCAGACACATACCCCGGTGTTACTGTATAATGTCCCATTCCCAGCAGTCACCTCTCCAGTCATCACCCAGACACGTCCCCTAATGTTACTGTATAATGTTCCATTCCCAGCGGTCACCTCTCCAGTCATCACCCAGAAACTTCCTCTGGTGTTACTGTATAATGCCCCATTCCCAGCAGTCACCTCTCCAGTCATCACCCAGACACATCCCCTGGTGTTACTGTATAATGCCCCATTCCCAGCAGTCACTTCTCCAGTCATCACCCAGACACATACCCCGGTGTTACTGTATAATGTCCCATTCCCAGCAGTCACCTCTCCAGTCATCACCCAGACACGTCCCCTAATCTTACTGTATAATGTTCCATTCCCAGCGGTCACCTCTCCAGTCATCACCCAGAAACTTCCTCTGGTGTTACTGTATAATGCCCCATTCCCAACAGCCACCTCTCCAGTCATCACCCAGATACATTCCCTGGTGTTACTGTATAATGTCCTATTTGCAGCAGTCACCTCTTGAGTCATCACCGAGACACACATCCTGGTGTTACTGTATAATGCCCCATTCCCAGCAGTTACTTCTCCAGTCATCACCCAGACACCCCCCCTGGTGTTACTGTATAATGTCCCATTCCCAGCAGTCACCTCTCCAGTCATCACCCAGACACATCCCCTGGTGTTACTGTATAATGCCCCATTCCCAGCAGTCACTTCTCCAGTCATCACCCAGACACATCCCCAGGTGTTACTGTATAATGCCCCATTCCCAGCAGTCACTTCTCCAGTCATCACCCAGACACACCCCCTGGTGTTACTGTATAATGCCCCATTCCCAGCAGTCACCTCTCCAGTCATCACCCAGAAAAATCCCCCGGTGTTACTGTATAATGCCCCATTCCCAGCAGTCACCTCTCCAGTCATCACCCAGACACATCCCCTGGTGTTACTGTATAATGTCCCATTCCCAGCAGTCACCTCTCCAGTCATCACCCAGACACATACACTGGTGTTACTGTATAATGTCCCATTCCCAGCAGTCACCTCTCCAGTCATCACCCAGACACGTCCCCTAATGTTACTGTATAATGTTTCATTCCCAGCGGTCACCTCTCCAGTCATCACCCAGAAACTTCCTCTGGTGTTACTGTATAATGTACCATTCCCAGCAGTCACCTCTCCAGTCATCACCCAGACACGTCCCCTAATGTTACTGTATAATGTTTCATTCCCAGCGGTCACCTCTCCAGTCATCACCCAGAAACTTCCTCTGGTGTTACTGTATAATGCCCCATTCCCAACAGTCACCTCTCCAGTCATCACCCAGATACATTCCCTGGTGTTACTGTATAATGTCCTATTTGCAGCAGTCACCTCTTGAGTCATCACCGAGACACACATCCTGGTGTTACTGTATAATGCCCCATTCCCAGCAGTCACCTCTCCAGACATCACCCAGACACATCCCCCGGTGTTACTGTATAATGTCCCATTCCCAGCAGTCACCTCTCCAGTCATCACCCAGACACCCCCCCTGGTGTTACTGTATAATGTCCCATTCCCAGCAGTCACTTCTCCAGTCATCACCCAGACACCCCCCCCTGGTGTTACTGTATAATGTCCCATTCCCAGCAGTCACTTCTCCAGTCATCACCCAGACATGTCCCCCTGGTGTTACTGTATAATGCCCCATTCCCAGCAGTCACCTCTCCAGTCATCACCCAGACACCCCCCTGGTGTTACTGTATAATGTCCCATTCCCAGCAGTCACTTCTCCAGTCATCACACAGACACCCCCCTGGGGTTACTGTATAATGTCCCATTCCCAGCAGTCACTTCTCCAGTCATCACCCAGACATGTCCCCCTGGTGTTACTGTATAATGCCCCATTCCCAACAGTCACCTCTCCAGACATCACCCAGACACATCCCCTGGTGTTACTGTATAATGTCCCATTCCCAGCAGTCACCTCTCCAGTCATCACCCAGACACGCCCCCTGGTGTTACTGTATAATGCCCCGTTCCCAGCAGTCACCTCTCCAGTCATCACCCAGACACCCCCCCTGGTGTTACTGTATAATGTCCCATTCCCAGCAGTCACCTCTCCAGTCATCACCCAGACACGCCCCCTGGTGTTACTGTATAATGCCCCGTTCCCAGCAGTCACCTCTCCAGTCATCACCCAGACACCCCCCCTGGTGTTACTGTATAATGTCCCATTCCCAGCAGTCACCTCTCCAGTCATCACCCAGACACATCCCCTGGTGTTACTGTATAATGCCCCATTCCCAGCAGTCACTTCTCCAGTCATCACCCAGACACATCCCCAGGTGTTACTGTATAATGCCCCATTCCCAGCAGTCACTTCTCCAGTCATCACCCAGACACCCCCCTGGTGTTACTGTATAATGTCCCATTCCCAGCAGTCACCTCTCCAGTCATCACCCAGACACATCAACAGGTGTTACTGTATAATGCCCCATTCCCAGCAGTCACTTCTCTAGTCATCACCCAGACACCCCCCCTGGTGTTACTGTAAAATGTCCCATTCCCAGCAGTCACCTCTCCAGTCATCACCCAGACACCCCCCCTGGTGTTACTGTATAATGTCCCATTCCCAGCAGTCACCTCTCCAGTCATCACCCAGACACCCCCCCTGGTGTTACTGTATAATGTCCCATTCCCAGTAGTCACTTCTCCAGTCATCACCCAGACATGTCCCCCTGGTGTTACTGTATAATGTCCCATTCCCAGCAGTCACTTCTCCAGTCATCACCCAGACATGTCCCCCTGGTGTAACTGTATAATGCCCCATTCCCAGCAGTCACCTCTCCAGACATCACCCAGACACATCACCTGGTGTTACTGTATAATGTCCCATTCCCAGCAGTCACCTCTCCAGTCATCACCCAGACACCCCCCCTGGTGTTACTGTATAATGTCCCATTCCCAGCAGTCACTTCTCCAGTCATCACCCAGACACCCCCCCTGGTGTTACTGTATAATGTCCCATTCCCAGCAGTCACCTCTCCGGTCATCACCCAGACACCCCCCTGGTGTTACTGTATAATGTCCCATTCCCAGCAGTCACTTCTCCAGTCATCACCCAGACATGTCCCCCTGGTGTTACTGTATAATGCCCCATTCCCAGCAGTCACCTCTCCAGACATCACCCAGACACATCCCCCGGTGTTACTGTATAATGTCCCATTCCCAGCAGTCACCTCTCCAGTCATCACCCAGACACCCCCCCTGGTGTTACTGTATAATGTCCCATTCCCAGCAGTCACTTCTCCAGTCATCACCCAGACATGTCCCCCTGGTGTTAATGTATAATGCCCCATTCCCAGCAGTCACCTCTCCAGTCATCACCCAGACACCCCCCTGGTGTTACTGTATAATGTCGCATTCCCAGCAGTCACCTCTCCAGTCATCATCCAGACACGTCCCCCAGTGTTACTGTATAATGCCCCATTCCCAGCAGTCACTCCTCCAGTCATCACCCAGACACGTTCCCTGGTGTTACTGTATAATGTCCCATTCCCAGCAGTCACTTCTCCAGTCATCACCCAGACACGTCCCTCGGTGTTACTGTATAATGCCCCATTCCCAGCAGTCACCTCTCCAGTCATCACCCAGACACGTCCCCTGGTGTTACTGTATAATGCCCCATTCCCAGCAGTCACCTCTCCAGTCATCATCCAGACACGCCCCCCAGTGTTACTGTATAATGCCCCATTCCCAGCAGTCACTCCTCCAGTCATCACCCAGACACGTCCCCCGGTGTTACTGTATAATGCCCCATTCCCAGCAGTCACCTCTCCAGTCACCACCCAGACACATCCCCTGGTGTTACTGTATAATGTCCCATTCCCGGCAGTCACCTCTCCAGTCATCGCCCAGACACATCCCCTGGTGTTACTGTATAATGCCCCAGTCCCAACAGTCACCTCTCCAGTCATCACCCAGATACATTACCTGGTGTTACTGTATAATGTCCTATTCGCAGCAGTCACCTCTCCAGTCATCACCCAGACACGTCCCCTAATGTTACTGTATAATGTTTCATTCCCAGCGGTCACCTCTCCAGTCATCACCCAGAAACTTCCTCTGGTGTTACTGTATAATGCCCCATTCCCAACAGTCACCTCTCCAGTCATCACCCAGATACATTCCCTGGTGTTACTGTATAATGTCCTATTTGCAGCAGTCACCTCTTGAGTCATCACCGAGACACACATCCTGGTGTTACTGTATAATGCCCCATTCCCAGCAGTCACCTCTCCAGACATCACCCAGACACATCCCCCGGTGTTACTGTATAATGTCCCATTCCCAGCAGTCACCTCTCCAGTCATCACCCAGACACCCCCCCCCTGGTGTTACTGTATAATGTCCCATTCCCAGCAGTCACTTCTCCAGTCATCACCCAGACACCCCCCCCCTGGTGTTACTGTATAATGTCCCATTCCCAGCAGTCACTTCTCCAGTCATCACCCAGACATGTCCCCCTGGTGTTACTGTATAATGCCCCATTCCCAGCAGTCACCTCTCCAGTCATCACCCAGACACCCCCCTGGTGTTACTGTATAATGTCCCATTCCCAGCAGTCACTTCTCCAGTCATCACACAGACACCCCCCTGGGGTTACTGTATAATGTCCCATTCCCAGCAGTCACTTCTCCAGTCATCACCCAGACATGTCCCCCTGGTGTTACTGTATAATGCCCCATTCCCAGCAGTCACCTCTCCAGTCATCACCCAGAAAAATCCCCCGGTGTTACTGTATAATGCCCCATTCCCAGCAGTCACCTCTCCAGTCATCACCCAGACACATCCCCTGGTGTTACTGTATAATGTCCCATTCCCAGCAGTCACCTCTCCAGTCATCACCCAGACACATACCCCGGTGTTACTGTATAATGTCCCATTCCCAGCAGTCACCTCTCCAGTCATCACCCAGACACGTCCCCTAATGTTACTGTATAATGTTTCATTCCCAGCGGTCACCTCTCCAGTCATCACCCAGAAACTTCCTCTGGTGTTACTGTATAATGCCCCATTCCCAACAGTCACTTCTCCAGTCATCACCCAGACACATCCCCAGGTGTTACTGTATAATGCCCCATTCCCAGCAGTCACTTCTCCAGTCATCACCCAGACACCCCCCCTGGTGTTACTGTATAATGCCCCATTCCCAGCAATCACCTCTCCAGTCATCACCCAGACACATCCACTGGTATTACTGTATAATGTCCCATTCCCAGCAGTCACCTCTCCAGTCATCACCCAGACACATACCCCGGTGTTACTGTATAATGTCCCATTCCCAGCAGTCACCTCTCCAGTCATCACCCAGACACGTCCCCTAATCTTACTGTATAATGTTCCATTCCCAGCGGTCACCTCTCCAGTCATCACCCAGAAACTTCCTCTGGTGTTACTGTATAATGCCCCATTCCCAACAGTCACCTCTCCAGTCATCACCCAGATACATTCCCTGGTGTTACTGTATAATGTCCCATTCCCAGCAGACACCTCTCCAGTCATCACCCAGACACATTCCCTGGTGTTACTGTATAATGTCCCATTCCCAGCAGTCACCTCTCCAGTCATCACCCAGACACATACCCCGGTGTTACTGTATAATGTCCCATTCCCAGCAGTCACCTCTCCAGTCATCACCCAGACACGTCCCCTAATGTTACTGTATAATGTTCCATTCCCAGCGGTCACCTCTCCAGTCATCACCCAGAAACTTCCTCTGGTGTTACTGTATAATGCCCCATTCCCAGCAGTCACCTCTCCAGTCATCACCCAGACACATCCCCTGGTGTTACTGTATAATGCCCCATTCCCAGCAGTCACTTCTCCAGTCATCACCCAGACACATACCCCGGTGTTACTGTATAATGTCCCATTCCCAGCAGTCACCTCTCCAGTCATCACCCAGACACGTCCCCTAATCTTACTGTATAATGTTCCATTCCCAGCGGTCACCTCTCCAGTCATCACCCAGAAACTTCCTCTGGTGTTACTGTATAATGCCCCATTCCCAACAGCCACCTCTCCAGTCATCACCCAGATACATTCCCTGGTGTTACTGTATAATGTCCTATTTGCAGCAGTCACCTCTTGAGTCATCACCGAGACACACATCCTGGTGTTACTGTATAATGCCCCATTCCCAGCAGTTACTTCTCCAGTCATCACCCAGACACCCCCCCTGGTGTTACTGTATAATGTCCCATTCCCAGCAGTCACCTCTCCAGTCATCACCCAGACACATCCCCTGGTGTTACTGTATAATGCCCCATTCCCAGCAGTCACTTCTCCAGTCATCACCCAGACACATCCCCAGGTGTTACTGTATAATGCCCCATTCCCAGCAGTCACTTCTCCAGTCATCACCCAGACACACCCCCTGGTGTTACTGTATAATGCCCCATTCCCAGCAGTCACCTCTCCAGTCATCACCCAGAAAAATCCCCCGGTGTTACTGTATAATGCCCCATTCCCAGCAGTCACCTCTCCAGTCATCACCCAGACACATCCCCTGGTGTTACTGTATAATGTCCCATTCCCAGCAGTCACCTCTCCAGTCATCACCCAGACACATACACTGGTGTTACTGTATAATGTCCCATTCCCAGCAGTCACCTCTCCAGTCATCACCCAGACACGTCCCCTAATGTTACTGTATAATGTTTCATTCCCAGCGGTCACCTCTCCAGTCATCACCCAGAAACTTCCTCTGGTGTTACTGTATAATGTACCATTCCCAGCAGTCACCTCTCCAGTCATCACCCAGACACGTCCCCTAATGTTACTGTATAATGTTTCATTCCCAGCGGTCACCTCTCCAGTCATCACCCAGAAACTTCCTCTGGTGTTACTGTATAATGCCCCATTCCCAACAGTCACCTCTCCAGTCATCACCCAGATACATTCCCTGGTGTTACTGTATAATGTCCTATTTGCAGCAGTCACCTCTTGAGTCATCACCGAGACACACATCCTGGTGTTACTGTATAATGCCCCATTCCCAGCAGTCACCTCTCCAGACATCACCCAGACACATCCCCCGGTGTTACTGTATAATGTCCCATTCCCAGCAGTCACCTCTCCAGTCATCACCCAGACACCCCCCCTGGTGTTACTGTATAATGTCCCATTCCCAGCAGTCACTTCTCCAGTCATCACCCAGACACCCCCCCCTGGTGTTACTGTATAATGTCCCATTCCCAGCAGTCACTTCACCAGTCATCACCCAGACATGTCCCCCTGGTGTTACTGTATAATGCCCCATTCCCAGCAGTCACCTCTCCAGTCATCACCCAGACACCCCCCTGGTGTTACTGTATAATGTCCCATTCCCAGCAGTCACTTCTCCAGTCATCACACAGACACCCCCCTGGGGTTACTGTATAATGTCCCATTCCCAGCAGTCACTTCTCCAGTCATCACCCAGACATGTCCCCCTGGTGTTACTGTATAATGCCCCATTCCCAACAGTCACCTCTCCAGACATCACCCAGACACATCCCCTGGTGTTACTGTATAATGTCCCATTCCCAGCAGTCACCTCTCCAGTCATCACCCAGACACGCCCCCTGGTGTTACTGTATAATGCCCCATTCCCAGCAGTCACTTCTCCAGTCATCACCCAGACACCCCCCTGGTGTTACTGTATAATGTCCCATTCCCAGCAGTCACCTCTCCAGTCATCACCCAGACACATCAACAGGTGTTACTGTATAATGCCCCATTCCCAGCAGTCACTTCTCTAGTCATCACCCAGACACCCCCCCTGGTGTTACTGTAAAATGTCCCATTCCCAGCAGTCACCTCTCCAGTCATCACCCAGACACCCCCCCTGGTGTTACTGTATAATGTCCCATTCCCAGCAGTCACCTCTCCAGTCATCACCCAGACACCCCCCCTGGTGTTACTGTATAATGTCCCATTCCCAGCAGTCACTTCTCCAGTCATCACCCAGACATGTCCCCCTGGTGTTACTGTATAATGTCCCATTCCCAGCAGTCACTTCTCCAGTCATCACCCAGACATGTCCCCCTGGTGTAACTGTATAATGCCCCATTCCCAGCAGTCACCTCTCCAGACATCACCCAGACACATCACCTGGTGTTACTGTATAATGTCCCATTCCCAGCAGTCACCTCTCCAGTCATCACCCAGACACCCCCCCTGGTGTTACTGTATAATGTCCCATTCCCAGCAGTCACTTCTCCAGTCATCACCCAGACACCCCCCCTGGTGTTACTGTATAATGTCCCATTCCCAGCAGTCACCTCTCCGGTCATCACCCAGACACCCCCCTGGTGTTACTGTATAATGTCCCATTCCCAGCAGTCACTTCTCCAGTCATCACCCAGACATGTCCCCCTGGTGTTACTGTATAATGCCCCATTCCCAGCAGTCACCTCTCCAGACATCACCCAGACACATCCCCCGGTGTTACTGTATAATGTCCCATTCCCAGCAGTCACCTCTCCAGTCATCACCCAGACACCCCCCCTGGTGTTACTGTATAATGTCCCATTCCCAGCAGTCACTTCTCCAGTCATCACCCAGACATGTCCCCCTGGTGTTAATGTATAATGCCCCATTCCCAGCAGTCACCTCTCCAGTCATCACCCAGACACCCCCCTGGTGTTACTGTATAATGTCGCATTCCCAGCAGTCACCTCTCCAGTCATCATCCAGACACGTCCCCCAGTGTTACTGTATAATGCCCCATTCCCAGCAGTCACTCCTCCAGTCATCACCCAGACACGTTCCCTGGTGTTACTGTATAATGTCCCATTCCCAGCAGTCACTTCTCCAGTCATCACCCAGACACGTCCCTCGGTGTTACTGTATAATGCCCCATTCCCAGCAGTCACCTCTCCAGTCATCACCCAGACACGTCCCCTGGTGTTACTGTATAATGCCCCATTCCCAGCAGTCACCTCTCCAGTCATCATCCAGACACGCCCCCCAGTGTTACTGTATAATGCCCCATTCCCAGCAGTCACTCCTCCAGTCATCACCCAGACACGTCCCCCGGTGTTACTGTATAATGCCCCATTCCCAGCAGTCACCTCTCCAGTCACCACCCAGACACATCCCCTGGTGTTACTGTATAATGTCCCATTCCCGGCAGTCACCTCTCCAGTCATCGCCCAGACACATCCCCTGGTGTTACTGTATAATGCCCCAGTCCCAACAGTCACCTCTCCAGTCATCACCCAGATACATTACCTGGTGTTACTGTATAATGTCCTATTCGCAGCAGTCACCTCTCCAGTCACCACCCAGACACATCCCCTGGTATTACTGTATAATGTCCCATTCCCAGCAGTCACCTCTCCAGTCATCACCCAGACACATCCCCTGGTGTTACTGTATAATGCCCCATTCCCAGCAGTCACCTCTCCAGTCATCACCCAGACACGTCCCCTGGTGTTACTATATAATGCCCCATTCCCAGCAGTCACCTCTCCAGTCATCACCCAGACACATCCCCTGGTGTTACTGTATAATACCCCATTCCCAGCAGACACCTCTCCAGTCATCACCCAGACACATCTCCTGGTGTTACTGTATAATACCCCATTCCCAGCAGTCACCTATCCAGTCATTACCCAGACACGTCCCCTGGTGTTACTGTATAATACCCCTTTCCCAGCAGTCACCTCTCCAGTCATCACCCAGACACATCCCCTGGTATTTCTGTATAATGCCCCATTCCCAGCAGTCACTTCTCCAGTCATCACCCAGACACGTCCCCTGGTGTTACTGTATAATGTCCCATTCCCAGCAGTCACCTCTCCAGTCATCACCCAGACACCCCCCCTGGTGTTACTGTATAATGTCCCATTCCCAGCAGTCACTTCTCCAGTCATCACCCAGACACCCCCCCTGGTGTTACTGTATAATGTCCCATTCCCAGCAGTCACCTCTCCAGTCATCACCCAGACACATCCCCTGGTATTACTGTATAATGCCCCATTCCCAGCAGTCACTTCTCCAGTCATCACCCAGACACGTCCCATGGTGTTACTGTATAATGTCCCATTCCCAGCAGTCACCTCTCCAGTCAACACCCAAACACCCCCCCTGGTGTTACTGTATAATGTCCCATTCCCAGCAGTCACTTCTCCAGTCATCACCCAGACACCCCCCCTGGTGTTACTGTATAATGTCCCATTCCCAGCAGTCACTTCTCCAGTCATCAACCAGACATGTCCCCCTGGTGTTACTGTATAATGCCCCATTCCCGGCAGTCACCTCTCCAGACATCACCCAGACACATCCCCCGGTGTTACTGTATAATGTCCCATTCCCAGCAGTCACCTCTCCAGTCATCACCCAGACACCCCCACTGGTGTTACTGTATAATGCCCCATTCCCAGCAGTCACCTCTCCAGTCATCACCCAGACACATCCCCCGGTGTTACTGTATAATGCCCCATTCCCAGCAGTCACCTCTCCAGTCATCACCCAGACACATCCCCTGGTGTTACTGTATAATGTCCCATTCCCAGCAGTCACCTCTCCAGTCATCACCCAGACACATACCCCGGTGTTACTGTATAATGCCCCATTCCCAGCAGTCACCTCTCCAGTCATCACCCAGACACCCCCCCTGGTGTTACTGTATAATGTCCCATTCCCAGCAGTCACCTCTCCAGTCATCACCCAGACACGTCCCCTAATGTTACTGTATAATGTTCCATTCCCAGCGGTCACCTCTCCAGTCATCACCCAGAAACTTCCTCTGGTGTTACTGTATAATGCCCCATTCCCAACAGCCACCTCTCCAGTCATCACCCAGATACATTCCCTGGTGTTACTGTATAATGTCCTATTTGCAGCAGTCACCTCTTGAGTCATCACCGAGACACACATCCTGGTGTTACTGTATAATGCCCCATTCCCAGCAGTCACTTCTCCAGACATCACCCAGACACATCCCCCGGTGTCACTGTATAATGTCCCATTCCCAGCAGTCACCTCTCCAGTCATCACCCAGACACCCCCCCTGGTGTTACTGTATAATGTCCCATTCCCAGCAGTCACTTCTCCAGTCATCACCCAGACACCCCCCCTGGTGTTACTGTATAATGTCCCATTCCCAGCAGTCACTTCTCCAGTCATCACCCAGACATGTCCCCCTGGTGTTACTGTATAATGCCCCATTCCCAGCAGTCACCTCTCCAGTCATCACCCAGACACCCCCCCTGGTGTTACTGTATAATGTCCCATTCCCAGCAGTCACTTCTCCAGTCATCACCCAGACACCCCCCTGGTGTTACTGTATAATGTCCCATTCCCAGCAGTCACCTCTCCAGTCATAACCCAGACACGCCCCCCGGTGTTACTGTATAATGCCCCATTCCCAGCAGTCACCTCTCCAGTCATCACCCAGACACCCCCTCTGGTGTTACTGTATAATGTCCCATTCCCAGCAGTCACCTCTCCAGTCATCACCCAGACACTCCCACTGGTGTTACTGTATAATGTCCCATTCCCAGCAGTCACCTCTCCAGTCATCACCCAGACACATCCCCTGGTGTTACTGTATAATGCCCCATTCCCAGCAGTCACTTCTCCAGTCATCACCCAGACACCCCCCTGGTGTTACTGTATAATGTCCCATTCCCAGCAGTCACCTCTCCAGTCATCACCCAGACACGCCCCCCGGTGTTACTGTATAATGCCCCATTCCCAGCAGTCACCTCTCCAGTCATCACCCAGACACGCCCCCCGGTGTTACTGTATAATGCCCCATTCCCAGCAGTCACTTCTCCAGTCATCACCCAGACACACCCCCTGGTGTTACTGTATAATGCCCCATTCCCAGCAGTCACCTCTCCAGTCATCACCCAGACACCCCCCCTGGTGTTACTGTATAATGTCCCATTCCCAGCAGTCACCTCTCCAGTCATCACCCAGACACATACACTGGTGTTACTGTATAATGTCCCATTCCCAGCAGTCACCTCTCCAGTCATCACCCAGACACGTCCCCTAATGTTACTGTATAATGTTTCATTCCCAGCGGTCACCTCTCCAGTCATCACCCAGAAACTTCCTCTGGTGTTACTGTATAATGTACCATTCCCAGCAGTCACTTCTCCAGTCATCACCCAGACACACCCCCTGGTGTTACTGTATAATGCCCCATTCCCAGCAGTCACCTCTCCAGTCATCACCCAGACACATCCCCTGGTGTTACTGTATAATGTCCCATTCCCAGCAGTCACCTCTCCAGTCATCACCCAGACACATACACTGGTGTTACTGTATAATGTCCCATTCCCAGCAGTCACCTCTCCAGTCATCACCCAGACACGTCCCCTAATGTTACTGTATAATGTTTCATTCCCAGCGGTCACCTCTCCAGTCATCACCCAGAAACTTCCTCTGGTGTTACTGTATAATGTACCATTCCCAGCAGTCACCTCTCCAGTCATCACCCAGACACGTCCCCTAATGTTACTGTATAATGTTTCATTCCCAGCGGTCACCTCTCCAGTCATCACCCAGAAACTTCCTCTGGTGTTACTGTATAATGCCCCATTCCCAACAGTCACCTCTCCAGTCATCACCCAGATACATTCCCTGGTGTTACTGTATAATGTTCTATTTGCAGCAGTCACCTCTTGAGTCATCACCGAGACACACATCCTGGTGTTACTGTATAATGCCCCATTCCCAGCAGTCACCTCTCCAGACATCACCCAGACACATCCCCCGGTGTTACTGTATAATGTCCCATTCCCAGCAGTCACCTCTCCAGTCATCACCCAGACACCCCCCCTGGTGTTACTGTATAATGTCCCATTCCCAGCAGTCACTTCTCCAGTCATCATCCAGACACCCCCCCCTGGTGTTACTGTATAATGTCCCATTCCCAGCAGTCACTTCTCCAGTCATCACCCAGACATGTCCCCCTGGTGTTACTGTATAATGCCCCATTCCCAGCAGTCACCTCTCCAGTCATCACCCAGACACCCCCCTGGTGTTACTGTATAATGTCCCATTCCCAGCAGTCACTTCTCCAGTCATCACACAGACACCCCCCTGGGGTTACTGTATAATGTCCCATTCCCAGCAGTCACTTCTCCAGTCATCACCCAGACATGTCCCCCTGGTGTTACTGTATAATGCCCCATTCCCAACAGTCACCTCTCCAGACATCACCCAGACACATCCCCTGGTGTTACTGTATAATGTCCCATTCCCAGCAGTCACCTCTCCAGTCATCACCCAGACACGCCCCCTGGTGTTACTGTATAATGCCCCGTTCCCAGCAGTCACCTCTCCAGTCATCACCCAGACACCCCCCCTGGTGTTACTGTATAATGTCCCATTCCCAGCAGTCACCTCTCCAGTCATCACCCAGACACATCCCCTGGTGTTACTGTATAATGCCCCATTCCCAGCAGTCACTTCTCCAGTCATCACCCAGACACATCCCCAGGTGTTACTGTATAATGCCCCATTCCCAGCAGTCACTTCTCCAGTCATCACCCAGACACCCCCCTGGTGTTACTGTATAATGTCCCATTCCCAGCAGTCACCTCTCCAGTCATCACCCAGACACATCAACAGGTGTTACTGTATAATGCCCCATTCCCAGCAGTCACTTCTCTAGTCATCACCCAGACACCCCCCCTGGTGTTACTGTAAAATGTCCCATTCCCAGCAGTCACCTCTCCAGTCATCACCCAGACACCCCCCCTGGTGTTACTGTATAATGTCCCATTCCCAGCAGTCACCTCTCCAGTCATCACCCAGACACCCCCCCTGGTGTTACTGTATAATGTCCCATTCCCAGCAGTCACTTCTCCAGTCATCACCCAGACATGTCCCCCTGGTGTTACTGTATAATGTCCCATTCCCAGCAGTCACTTCTCCAGTCATCACCCAGACATGTCCCCCTGGTGTAACTGTATAATGCCCCATTCCCAGCAGTCACCTCTCCAGACATCACCCAGACACGTCACCTGGTGTTACTGTATAATGTCCCATTCCCAGCAGTCACCTCTCCAGTCATCACCCAGACACCCCCCCTGGTGTTACTGTATAATGTCCCATTCCCAGCAGTCACTTCTCCAGTCATCACCCAGACACCCCCCCTGGTGTTACTGTATAATGTCCCATTCCCAGCAGTCACCTCTCCGGTCATCACCCAGACACCCCCCTGGTGTTACTGTATAATGTCCCATTCCCAGCAGTCACTTCTCCAGTCATCACCCAGACATGTCCCCCTGGTGTTACTGTATAATGCCCCATTCCCAGCAGTCACCTCTCCAGACATCACCCAGACACATCCCCCGGTGTTACTGTATAATGTCCCATTCCCAGCAGTCACCTCTCCAGTCATCACCCAGACACCCCCCCTGGTGTTACTGTATAATGTCCCATTCCCAGCAGTCACTTCTCCAGTCATCACCCAGACATGTCCCCCTGGTGTTAATGTATAATGCCCCATTCCCAGCAGTCACCTCTCCAGTCATCACCCAGACACCCCCCTGGTGTTACTGTATAATGTCGCATTCCCAGCAGTCACCTCTCCAGTCATCATCCAGACACGTCCCCCAGTGTTACTGTATAATGCCCCATTCCCAGCAGTCACTCCTCCAGTCATCACTCAGACACGTTCCCTGGTGTTACTGTATAATGTCCCATTCCCAGCAGTCACTTCTCCAGTCATCACCCAGACACGTCCCTCGGTGTTACTGTATAATGCCCCATTCCCAGCAGTCACCTCTCCAGTCATCACCCAGACACGTCCCCTGGTGTTACTGTATAATGCCCCATTCCCAGCAGTCACCTCTCCAGTCATCATCCAGACACGCCCCCCAGTGTTACTGTATAATGCCCCATTCCCAGCAGTCACTCCTCCAGTCATCACCCAGACACGTCCCCCGGTGTTACTGTATAATGCCCCATTCCCAGCAGTCACCTCTCCAGTCACCACCCAGACACATCCCCTGGTGTTACTGTATAATGTCCCATTCCCGGCAGTCACCTCTCCAGTCATCGCCCAGACACATCCCCTGGTGTTACTGTATAATGCCCCAGTCCCAACAGTCACCTCTCCAGTCATCACCCAGATACATTACCTGGTGTTACTGTATAATGTCCTATTCGCAGCAGTCACCTCTCCAGTCACCACCCAGACACATCCCCTGGTATTACTGTATAATGTCCCATTCCCAGCAGTCACCTCTCCAGTCATCACCCAGACACATCCCCTGGTGTTACTGTATAATGCCCCATTCCCAGCAGTCACCTCTCCAGTCATCACCCAGACACGTCCCCTGGTGTTACTATATAATGCCCCATTCCCAGCAGTCACCTCTCCAGTCATCACCCAGACACATCCCCTGGTGTTACTGTATAATACCCCATTCCCAGCAGACACCTCTCCAGTCATCACCCAGACACATCTCCTGGTGTTACTGTATAATACCCCATTCCCAGCAGTCACCTATCCAGTCATTACCCAGACACGTCCCCTGGTGTTACTGTATAATACCCCTTTCCCAGCAGTCACCTCTCCAGTCATCACCCAGACACATCCCCTGGTATTTCTGTATAATGCCCCATTCCCAGCAGTCACTTCTCCAGTCATCACCCAGACACGTCCCCTGGTGTTACTGTATAATGTCCCATTCCCAGCAGTCACCTCTCCAGTCATCACCCAGACACCCCCCCTGGTGTTACTGTATAATGTCCCATTCCCAGCAGTCACTTCTCCAGTCATCACCCAGACACCCCCCCTGGTGTTACTGTATAATGTCCCATTCCCAGCAGTCACCTCTCCAGTCATCACCCAGACACATCCCCTGGTATTACTGTATAATGCCCCATTCCCAGCAGTCACTTCTCCAGTCATCACCCAGACACGTCCCATGGTGTTACTGTATAATGTCCCATTCCCAGCAGTCACCTCTCCAGTCATCACCCAAACACCCCCCCTGGTGTTACTGTATAATGTCCCATTCCCAGCAGTCACTTCTCCAGTCATCACCCAGACACCCCCCCTGGTGTTACTGTATAATGCCCCATTCCCAGCAGTCACCTCTCCAGACATCACCCAGACACATCCCCCGGTGTTACTGTATAATGTCCCATTCCCAGCAGTCACCTCTCCAGTCATCACCCAGACACCCCCACTGGTGTTACTGTATAATGCCCCATTCCCAGCAGTCACCTCTCCAGTCATCACCCAGACACATCCCCCGGTGTTACTGTATAATGCCCCATTCCCAGCAGTCACCTCTCCAGTCATCACCCAGACACATCCCCTGGTGTTACTGTATAATGTCCCATTCCCAGCAGTCACCTCTCCAGTCATCACCCAGACACATACCCCGGTGTTACTGTATAATGCCCCATTCCCAGCAGTCACCTCTCCAGTCATCACCCAGACACCCCCCCTGGTGTTACTGTATAATGTACCATTCCCAGCAGTCACCTCTCCAGTCATCACCCAGACACGTCCCCTAATGTTACTGTATAATGTTCCATTCCCAGCGGTCACCTCTCCAGTCATCACCCAGAAACTTCCTCTGGTGTTACTGTATAATGCCCCATTCCCAACAGCCACCTCTCCAGTCATCACCCAGATACATTCCCTGGTGTTACTGTATAATGTCCTATTTGCAGCAGTCACCTCTTGAGTCATCACCGAGACACACATCCTGGTGTTACTGTATAATGCCCCATTCCCAGCAGTCACTTCTCCAGACATCACCCAGACACATCCCCCGGTGTCACTGTATAATGTCCCATTCCCAGCGGTCACCTCTCCAGTCATCACCCAGACACCCCCCCTGGTGTTACTGTATAATGTCCCATTCCCAGCAGTCACTTCTCCAGTCATCACCCAGACACCCCCCCTGGTGTTACTGTATAATGTCCCATTCCCAGCAGTCACTTCTCCAGTCATCACCCAGACATGTCCCCCTGGTGTTACTGTATAATGCCCCATTCCCAGCAGTCACCTCTCCAGTCATCACCCAGACACCCCCCCTGGTGTTACTGTATAATGTCCCATTCCCAGCAGTCACTTCTCCAGTCATCACCCAGACACCCCCCTGGTGTTACTGTATAATGTCCCATTCCCAGCAGTCACCTCTCCAGTCATCACCCAGACACGCCCCCCGGTGTTACTGTATAATGCCCCATTCCCAGCAGTCACCTCTCCAGTCATCACCCAGACACCCCCTCTGGTGTTACTGTATAATGTCCCATTCCCAGCAGTCACCTCTCCAGTCATCACCCAGACACATCCCCTGGTGTTACTGTATAATGCCCCATTCCCAGCAGTCACTTCTCCAGTCATCACCCAGACACATCCCCCGGTGTTACTGTATAATGTCCCATTCCCAGCAGTCACCTCTCCAGTCATCACCCAGACACCCCCCCTGGTGTTACTGTATAATGTCCCATTCCCAGCAGTCACTTCTCCAGTCATCACCCAGACACCCCCCCGGGTGTTACTGTATAATGTCCCATTCCCAGCAGTCACCTCTCCAGTCATCACCCAGACACGTCCCCTAATGTTACTGTATAATGTTTCATTCCCAGCGGTCACCTCTCCAGTCATCACCCAGAAACTTCCTCTGGTGTTACTGTATAATGCCCCATTCCCAACAGTCACCTCTCCAGTCATCACCCAGATACATTCCCTGGTGTTACTGTATAATGTCCTATTTGCAGCAGTCACCTCTTGAGTCATCACCGAGACACACATCCTGGTGTTACTGTATAATGCCCCATTCCCAGCAGTCACCTCTCCAGACATCACCCAGACACATCCCCCGGTGTTACTGTATAATGTCCCATTCCCAGCAGTCACCTCTCCAGTCATCACCCAGACACCCCCCCTGGTGTTACTGTATAATGTCCCATTCCCAGCAGTCACTTCTCCAGTCATCACCCAGACACCCCCCCCTGGTGTTACTGTATAATGTCCCATTCCCAGCAGTCACTTCTCCAGTCATCACCCAGACATGTCCCCCTGGTGTTACTGTATAATGCCCCATTCCCAGCAGTCACCTCTCCAGTCATCACCCAGACACCCCCCTGGTGTTACTGTATAATGTCCCATTCCCAGCAGTCACTTCTCCAGTCATCACACAGACACCCCCCTGGGGTTACTGTATAATGTCCCATTCCCAGGAGTCACTTCTCCAGTCATCACCCAGACATGTCCCCCTGGTGTTACTGTATAATGCCCCATTCCCAACAGTCACCTCTCCAGACATCACCCAGACACATCCCCTGGTGTTACTGTATAATGTCCCATTCCCAGCAGTCACCTCTCCAGTCATCACCCAGACACGCCCCCTGGTGTTACTGTAAAATGCCCCGTTCCCAGCAGTCACCTCTCCAGTCATCACCCAGACACCCCCCCTGGTGTTACTGTATAATGTCCCATTCCCAGCAGTCACCTCTCCAGTCATCACCCAGACACATCCCCTGGTGTTACTGTATAATGCCCCATTCCCAGCAGTCACTTCTCCAGTCATCACCCAGACACATCCCCAGGTGTTACTGTATAATGCCCCATTCCCAGCAGTCACTTCTCCAGTCATCACCCAGACACCCCCCTGGTGTTACTGTATAATGTCCCATTCCCAGCAGTCACCTCTCCAGTCATCACCCAGACACATCAACAGGTGTTACTGTATAATGCCCCATTCCCAGCAGTCACTTCTCTAGTCATCACCCAGACACCCCCCCTGGTGTTACTGTAAAATGTCCCATTCCCAGCAGTCACCTCTCCAGTCATCACCCAGACACCCCCCCTGGTGTTACTGTATAATGTCCCATTCCCAGTAGTCACCTCTCCAGTCATCACCCAGACACCCCCCCTGGTGTTACTGTATAATGTCCCATTCCCAGCAGTCACTTCTCCAGTCATCACCCAGACATGTCCCCCTGGTGTTACTGTATAATGTCCCATTCCCAGCAGTCACTTCTCCAGTCATCACCCAGACATGTCCCCCTGGTGTAACTGTATAATGCCCCATTCCCAGCAGTCACCTCTCCAGACATCACCCAGACACATCACCTGGTGTTACTGTATAATGTCCCATTCCCAGCAGTCACCTCTCCAGTCATCACCCAGACACCCCCCCTGGTGTTACTGTATAATGTCCCATTCCCAGCAGTCACTTCTCCAGTCATCACCCAGACACCCCCCCTGGTGTTACTGTATAATGTCCCATTCCCAGCAGTCACCTCTCCGGTCATCACCCAGACACCCCCCTGGTGTTACTGTATAATGTCCCATTCCCAGCAGTCACCTCTCCAGTCATCACCCAGACATGTCCCCCTGGTGTTACTGTATAATGCCCCATTCCCAGCAGTCACCTCTCCAGACATCACCCAGACACATCCCCCGGTGTTACTGTATAATGTCCCATTCCCAGCAGTCACCTCTCCAGTCATCACCCAGACACCCCCCCTGGTGTTACTGTATAATGTCCCATTCCCAGCAGTCACTTCTCCAGTCATCACCCAGACATGTCCCCCTGGTGTTAATGTATAATGCCCCATTCCCAGCAGTCACCTCTCCAGTCATCACCCAGACACCCCCCTGGTGTTACTGTATAATGTCGCATTCCCAGCAGTCACCTCTCCAGTCATCATCCAGACACGTCCCCCAGTGTTACTGTATAATGCCCCATTCCCAGCAGTCACTCCTCCAGTCATCACCCAGACACGTTCCCTGGTGTTACTGTATAATGTCCCATTCCCAGCAGTCACTTCTCCAGTCATCACCCAGACACGTCCCTCGGTGTTACTGTATAATGCCCCATTCCCAGCAGTCACCTCTCCAGTCATCACCCAGACACGTCCCCTGGTGTTACTGTATAATGCCCCATTCCCAGCAGTCACCTCTCCAGTCATCATCCAGACACGCCCCCCAGTGTTACTGTATAATGCCCCATTCCCAGCAGTCACTCCTCCAGTCATCACCCAGACACGTCCCCCGGTGTTACTGTATAATGCCCCATTCCCAGCAGTCACCTCTCCAGTCACCACCCAGACACATCCCCTGGTGTTACTGTATAATGTCCCATTCCCGGCAGTCACCTCTCCAGTCATCACCCAGACACGTCCCCTAATCTTACTGTATAATGTTCCATTCCCAGCGGTCACCTCTCCAGTCATCACCCAGAAACTTCCTCTGGTGTTACTGTATAATGCCCCATTCCCAACAGTCACCTCTCCAGTCATCACCCAGATACATTCCCTGGTGTTACTGTATAATGTCCCATTCCCAGCAGACACCTCTCCAGTCATCACCCAGACACATTCCCTGGTGTTACTGTATAATGTCCCATTCCCAGCAGTCACCTCTCCAGTCATCACCCAGACACATACCCCGGTGTTACTGTATAATGTCCCATTCCCAGCAGTCACCTCTCCAGTCATCACCCAGACACGTCCCCTAATGTTACTGTATAATGTTCCATTCCCAGCGGTCACCTCTCCAGTCATCACCCAGAAACTTCCTCTGGTGTTACTGTATAATGCCCCATTCCCAGCAGTCACCTCTCCAGTCATCACCCAGACACATCCCCTGGTGTTACTGTATAATGCCCCATTCCCAGCAGTCACTTCTCCAGTCATCACCCAGACACATACCCCGGTGTTACTGTATAATGTCCCATTCCCAGCAGTCACCTCTCCAGTCATCACCCAGACACGTCCCCTAATCTTACTGTATAATGTTCCATTCCCAGCGGTCACCTCTCCAGTCATCACCCAGAAACTTCCTCTGGTGTTACTGTATAATGCCCCATTCCCAACAGCCACCTCTCCAGTCATCACCCAGATACATTCCCTGGTGTTACTGTATAATGTCCTATTTGCAGCAGTCACCTCTTGAGTCATCACCGAGACACACATCCTGGTGTTACTGTATAATGCCCCATTCCCAGCAGTTACTTCTCCAGTCATCACCCAGACACCCCCCCTGGTGTTACTGTATAATGTCCCATTCCCAGCAGTCACCTCTCCAGTCATCACCCAGACACATCCCCTGGTGTTACTGTATAATGCCCCATTCCCAGCAGTCACTTCTCCAGTCATCACCCAGACACATCCCCAGGTGTTACTGTATAATGCCCCATTCCCAGCAGTCACTTCTCCAGTCATCACCCAGACACACCCCCTGGTGTTACTGTATAATGCCCCATTCCCAGCAGTCACCTCTCCAGTCATCACCCAGAAAAATCCCCCGGTGTTACTGTATAATGCCCCATTCCCAGCAGTCACCTCTCCAGTCATCACCCAGACACATCCCCTGGTGTTACTGTATAATGTCCCATTCCCAGCAGTCACCTCTCCAGTCATCACCCAGACACATACACTGGTGTTACTGTATAATGTCCCATTCCCAGCAGTCACCTCTCCAGTCATCACCCAGACACGTCCCCTAATGTTACTGTATAATGTTTCATTCCCAGCGGTCACCTCTCCAGTCATCACCCAGAAACTTCCTCTGGTGTTACTGTATAATGTACCATTCCCAGCAGTCACCTCTCCAGTCATCACCCAGACACGTCCCCTAATGTTACTGTATAATGTTTCATTCCCAGCGGTCACCTCTCCAGTCATCACCCAGAAACTTCCTCTGGTGTTACTGTATAATGCCCCATTCCCAACAGTCACCTCTCCAGTCATCACCCAGATACATTCCCTGGTGTTACTGTATAATGTCCTATTTGCAGCAGTCACCTCTTGAGTCATCACCGAGACACACATCCTGGTGTTACTGTATAATGCCCCATTCCCAGCAGTCACCTCTCCAGACATCACCCAGACACATCCCCCGGTGTTACTGTATAATGTCCCATTCCCAGCAGTCACCTCTCCAGTCATCACCCAGACACCCCCCCTGGTGTTACTGTATAATGTCCCATTCCCAGCAGTCACTTCTCCAGTCATCACCCAGACACCCCCCCCTGGTGTTACTGTATAATGTCCCATTCCCAGCAGTCACTTCACCAGTCATCACCCAGACATGTCCCCCTGGTGTTACTGTATAATGCCCCATTCCCAGCAGTCACCTCTCCAGTCATCACCCAGACACCCCCCTGGTGTTACTGTATAATGTCCCATTCCCAGCAGTCACTTCTCCAGTCATCACACAGACACCCCCCTGGGGTTACTGTATAATGTCCCATTCCCAGCAGTCACTTCTCCAGTCATCACCCAGACATGTCCCCCTGGTGTTACTGTATAATGCCCCATTCCCAACAGTCACCTCTCCAGACATCACCCAGACACATCCCCTGGTGTTACTGTATAATGTCCCATTCCCAGCAGTCACCTCTCCAGTCATCACCCAGACACGCCCCCTGGTGTTACTGTATAATGCCCCGTTCCCAGCAGTCACCTCTCCAGTCATCACCCAGACACCCCCCCTGGTGTTACTGTATAATGTCCCATTCCCAGCAGTCACCTCTCCAGTCATCACCCAGACACATCCCCTGGTGTTACTGTATAATGCCCCATTCCCAGCAGTCACTTCTCCAGTCATCACCCAGACACATCCCCAGGTGTTACTGTATAATGCCCCATTCCCAGCAGTCACTTCTCCAGTCATCACCCAGACACCCCCCTGGTGTTACTGTATAATGTCCCATTCCCAGCAGTCACCTCTCCAGTCATCACCCAGACACATCAACAGGTGTTACTGTATAATGCCCCATTCCCAGCAGTCACTTCTCTAGTCATCACCCAGACACCCCCCCTGGTGTTACTGTAAAATGTCCCATTCCCAGCAGTCACCTCTCCAGTCATCACCCAGACACCCCCCCTGGTGTAACTGTATAATGTCCCATTCCCAGCAGTCACCTCTCCAGTCATCACCCAGACACCCCCCCTGGTGTTACTGTATAATGTCCCATTCCCAGCAGTCACTTCTCCAGTCATCACCCAGACATGTCCCCCTGGTGTTACTGTATAATGTCCCATTCCCAGCAGTCACTTCTCCAGTCATCACCCAGACATGTCCCCCTGGTGTAACTGTATAATGCCCCATTCCCAGCAGTCACCTCTCCAGACATCACCCAGACACATCACCTGGTGTTACTGTATAATGTCCCATTCCCAGCAGTCACCTCTCCAGTCATCACCCAGACACCCCCCCTGGTGTTACTGTATAATGTCCCATTCCCAGCAGTCACTTCTCCAGTCATCACCCAGACACCCCCCCTGGTGTTACTGTATAATGTCCCATTCCCAGCAGTCACCTCTCCGGTCATCACCCAGACACCCCCCTGGTGTTACTGTATAATGTCCCATTCCCAGCAGTCACTTCTCCAGTCATCACCCAGACATGTCCCCCTGGTGTTACTGTATAATGCCCCATTCCCAGCAGTCACCTCTCCAGACATCACCCAGACACATCCCCCGGTGTTACTGTATAATGTCCCATTCCCAGCAGTCACCTCTCCAGTCATCACCCAGACACCCCCCCTGGTGTTACTGTATAATGTCCCATTCCCAGCAGTCACTTCTCCAGTCATCACCCAGACATGTCCCCCTGGTGTTAATGTATAATGCCCCATTCCCAGCAGTCACCTCTCCAGTCATCACCCAGACACCCCCCTGGTGTTACTGTATAATGTCGCATTCCCAGCAGTCACCTCTCCAGTCATCATCCAGACACGTCCCCCAGTGTTACTGTATAATGCCCCATTCCCAGCAGTCACTCCTCCAGTCATCACCCAGACACGTTCCCTGGTGTTACTGTATAATGTCCCATTCCCAGCAGTCACTTCTCCAGTCATCACCCAGACACGTCCCTCGGTGTTACTGTATAATGCCCCATTCCCAGCAGTCACCTCTCCAGTCATCACCCAGACACGTCCCCTGGTGTTACTGTATAATGCCCCATTCCCAGCAGTCACCTCTCCAGTCATCATCCAGACACGCCCCCCAGTGTTACTGTATAATGCCCCATTCCCAGCAGTCACTCCTCCAGTCATCACCCAGACACGTCCCCCGGTGTTACTGTATAATGCCCCATTCCCAGCAGTCACCTCTCCAGTCACCACCCAGACACATCCCCTGGTGTTACTGTATAATGTCCCATTCCCGGCAGTCACCTCTCCAGTCATCGCCCAGACACATCCCCTGGTGTTACTGTATAATGCCCCAGTCCCAACAGTCACCTCTCCAGTCATCACCCAGATACATTACCTGGTGTTACTGTATAATGTCCTATTCGCAGCAGTCACCTCTCCAGTCACCACCCAGACACATCCCCTGGTATTACTGAATAATGTCCCATTCCCAGCAGTCACCTCTCCAGTCATCACCCAGACACATCCCCTGGTGTTACTGTATAATGCCCCATTCCCAGCAGTCACCTCTCCAGTCATCACCCAGACACGTCCCCTGGTGTTACTATATAATGCCCCATTCCCAGCAGTCACCTCTCCAGTCATCACCCAGACACATCCCCTGGTGTTACTGTATAATACCCCATTCCCAGCAGACACCTCTCCAGTCATCACCCAGACACATCTCCTGGTGTTACTGTATAATACCCCATTCCCAGCAGTCACCTATCCAGTCATTACCCAGACACGTCCCCTGGTGTTACTGTATAATACCCCTTTCCCAGCAGTCACCTCTCCAGTCATCACCCAGACACATCCCCTGGTATTTCTGTATAATGCCCCATTCCCAGCAGTCACTTCTCCAGTCATCACCCAGACACGTCCCCTGGTGTTACTGTATAATGTCCCATTCCCAGCAGTCACCTCTCCAGTCATCACCCAGACACCCCCCCTGGTGTTACTGTATAATGTCCCATTCCCAGCAGTCACTTCTCCAGTCATCACCCAGACACCCCCCCTGGTGTTACTGTATAATGTCCCATTCCCAGCAGTCACCTCTCCAGTCATCACCCAGACACATCCCCTGGTATTACTGTATAATGCCCCATTCCCAGCAGTCACTTCTCCAGTCATCACCCAGACACGTCCCATGGTGTTACTGTATAATGTCCCATTCCCAGCAGTCACCTCTCCAGTCAACACCCAAACACCCCCCCTGGTGTTACTGTATAATGTCCCATTCCCAGCAGTCACTTCTCCAGTCATCACCCAGACACCCCCCCTGGTGTTACTGTATAATGTCCCATTCCCAGCAGTCACTTCTCCAGTCATCAACCAGACATGTCCCCCTGGTGTTACTGTATAATGCCCCATTCCCAGCAGTCACCTCTCCAGACATCACCCAGACACATCCCCCGGTGTTACTGTATAATGTCCCATTCCCAGCAGTCACCTCTCCAGTCATCACCCAGACACCCCCACTGGTGTTACTGTATAATGCCCCATTCCCAGCAGTCACCTCTCCAGTCATCACCCAGACACATCCCCTGGTGTTACTGTATAATGCCCCATTCCCAGCAGTCACCTCTCCAGACATCACCCAGACACATCCCCCGGTGTTACTGTATAATGTCCCATTCCCAGCAGTCACCTCTCCAGTCATCACCCAGACACCCCCCCTGGTGTTACTGTATAATGTCCCATTCCCAGCAGTCACTTCTCCAGTCATCACCCAGACATGTCCCCCTGGTGTTAATGTATAATGCCCCATTCCCAGCAGTCACCTCTCCAGTCATCACCCAGACACCCCCCTGGTGTTACTGTATAATGTCGCATTCCCAGCAGTCACCTCTCCAGTCATCATCCAGACACGTCCCCCAGTGTTACTGTATAATGCCCCATTCCCAGCAGTCACTCCTCCAGTCATCACCCAGACACGTTCCCTGGTGTTACTGTATAATGTCCCATTCCCAGCAGTCACTTCTCCAGTCATCACCCAGACACGTCCCTCGGTGTTACTGTATAATGCCCCATTCCCAGCAGTCACCTCTCCAGTCATCACCCAGACACGTCCCCTGGTGTTACTGTATAATGCCCCATTCCCAGCAGTCACCTCTCCAGTCATCATCCAGACACGCCCCCCAGTGTTACTGTATAATGCCCCATTCCCAGCAGTCACTCCTCCAGTCATCACCCAGACACGTCCCCCGGTGTTACTGTATAATGCCCCATTCCCAGCAGTCACCTCTCCAGTCACCACCCAGACACATCCCCTGGTGTTACTGTATAATGTCCCATTCCCGGCAGTCACCTCTCCAGTCATCGCCCAGACACATCCCCTGGTGTTACTGTATAATGCCCCAGTCCCAACAGTCACCTCTCCAGTCATCACCCAGATACATTACCTGGTGTTACTGTATAATGTCCTATTCGCAGCAGTCACCTCTCCAGTCACCACCCAGACACATCCCCTGGTATTACTGAATAATGTCCCATTCCCAGCAGTCACCTCTCCAGTCATCACCCAGACACATCCCCTGGTGTTACTGTATAATGCCCCATTCCCAGCAGTCACCTCTCCAGTCATCACCCAGACACGTCCCCTGGTGTTACTATATAATGCCCCATTCCCAGCAGTCACCTCTCCAGTCATCACCCAGACACATCCCCTGGTGTTACTGTATAATACCCCATTCCCAGCAGACACCTCTCCAGTCATCACCCAGACACATCTCCTGGTGTTACTGTATAATACCCCATTCCCAGCAGTCACCTATCCAGTCATTACCCAGACACGTCCCCTGGTGTTACTGTATAATACCCCTTTCCCAGCAGTCACCTCTCCAGTCATCACCCAGACACATCCCCTGGTATTTCTGTATAATGCCCCATTCCCAGCAGTCACTTCTCCAGTCATCACCCAGACACGTCCCCTGGTGTTACTGTATAATGTCCCATTCCCAGCAGTCACCTCTCCAGTCATCACCCAGACACCCCCCCTGGTGTTACTGTATAATGTCCCATTCCCAGCAGTCACTTCTCCAGTCATCACCCAGACACCCCCCCTGGTGTTACTGTATAATGTCCCATTCCCAGCAGTCACCTCTCCAGTCATCACCCAGACACATCCCCTGGTATTACTGTATAATGCCCCATTCCCAGCAGTCACTTCTCCAGTCATCACCCAGACACGTCCCATGGTGTTACTGTATAATGTCCCATTCCCAGCAGTCACCTCTCCAGTCAACACCCAAACACCCCCCCTGGTGTTACTGTATAATGTCCCATTCCCAGCAGTCACTTCTCCAGTCATCACCCAGACACCCCCCCTGGTGTTACTGTATAATGTCCCATTCCCAGCAGTCACTTCTCCAGTCATCAACCAGACATGTCCCCCTGGTGTTACTGTATAATGCCCCATTCCCAGCAGTCACCTCTCCAGACATCACCCAGACACATCCCCCGGTGTTACTGTATAATGTCCCATTCCCAGCAGTCACCTCTCCAGTCATCACCCAGACACCCCCACTGGTGTTACTGTATAATGCCCCATTCCCAGCAGTCACCTCTCCAGTCATCACCCAGACACATCCCCCGGTGTTACTGTATAATGCCCCATTCCCAGCAGTCACCTCTCCAGTCATCACCCAGACACATCCCCTGGTGTTACTGTATAATGTCCCATTCCCAGCAGTCACCTCTCCAGTCATCACCCAGACACATACCCCGGTGTTACTGTATAATGCCCCATTCCCAGCAGTCACCTCTCCAGTCATCACCCAGACACCCCCCCTGGTGTTACTGTATAATGTCCCATTCCCAGCAGTCACCTCTCCAGTCATCACCCAGACACGTCCCCTAATGTTACTGTATAATGTTCCATTCCCAGCGGTCACCTCTCCAGTCATCACCCAGAAACTTCCTCTGGTGTTACTGTATAATGCCCCATTCCCAACAGCCACCTCTCCAGTCATCACCCAGATACATTCCCTGGTGTTACTGTATAATGTCCTATTTGCAGCAGTCACCTCTTGAGTCATCACCGAGACACACATCCTGGTGTTACTGTATAATGCCCCATTCCCAGCAGTCACTTCTCCAGACATCACCCAGACACATCCCCCGGTGTCACTGTATAATGTCCCATTCCCAGCAGTCACCTCTCCAGTCATCACCCAGACACCCCCCCTGGTGTTACTGTATAATGTCCCATTCCCAGCAGTCACTTCTCCAGTCATCACCCAGACACCCCCCTGGTGTTACTGTATAATGTCCCATTCCCAGCAGTCACTTCTCCAGTCATCACCCAGACATGTCCCCCTGGTGTTACTGTATAATGCCCCATTCCCAGCAGTCACCTCTCCAGTCATCACCCAGACACCCCCCCTGGTGTTACTGTATAATGTCCCATTCCCAGCAGTCACTTCTCCAGTCATCACCCAGACACCCCCCTGGTGTTACTGTATAATGTCCCATTCCCAGCAGTCACCTCTCCAGTCATAACCCAGACACGCCCCCCGGTGTTACTGTATAATGCCCCATTCCCAGCAGTCACCTCTCCAGTCATCACCCAGACACCCCCTCTGGTGTTACTGTATAATGTCCCATTCCCAGCAGTCACCTCTCCAGTCATCACCCAGACACCCCCACTGGTGTTACTGTATAATGTCCCATTCCCAGCAGTCACCTCTCCAGTCATCACCCAGACATGTCCCCCTGGTGTTACTGTATAATGCCCCATTCCCAGCAGTCACTTCTCCAGTCATCACCCAGACACCCCCCTGGTGTTACTGTATAATGTCCCATTCCCAGCAGTCACCTCTCCAGTCATCACCCAGACACGCCCCCCGGTGTTACTGTATAATGCCCCATTCCCAGCAGTCACCTCTCCAGTCATCACCCAGACACGCCCCCCGGTGTTACTGTATAATGCCCCATTCCCAGCAGTCACTTCTCCAGTCATCACCCAGACACACCCCCTGGTGTTACTGTATAATGCCCCATTCCCAGCAGTCACCTCTCCAGTCATCACCCAGACACCCCCCCTGGTGTTACTGTATAATGTCCCATTCCCAGCAGTCACCTCTCCAGTCATCACCCAGACACATACACTGGTGTTACTGTATAATGTCCCATTCCCAGCAGTCACCTCTCCAGTCATCACCCAGACACGTCCCCTAATGTTACTGTATAATGTTTCATTCCCAGCGGTCACCTCTCCAGTCATCACCCAGAAACTTCCTCTGGTGTTACTGTATAATGTACCATTCCCAGCAGTCACTTCTCCAGTCATCACCCAGACACACCCCCTGGTGTTACTGTATAATGCCCCATTCCCAGCAGTCACCTCTCCAGTCATCACCCAGACACATCCCCTGGTGTTACTGTATAATGTCCCATTCCCAGCAGTCACCTCTCCAGTCATCACCCAGACACATACACTGGTGTTACTGTATAATGTCCCATTCCCAGCAGTCACCTCTCCAGTCATCACCCAGACACGTCCCCTAATGTTACTGTATAATGTTTCATTCCCAGCGGTCACCTCTCCAGTCATCACCCAGAAACTTCCTCTGGTGTTACTGTATAATGTACCATTCCCAGCAGTCACCTCTCCAGTCATCACCCAGACACGTCCCCTAATGTTACTGTATAATGTTTCATTCCCAGCGGTCACCTCTCCAGTCATCACCCAGAAACTTCCTCTGGTGTTACTGTATAATGCCCCATTCCCAACAGTCACCTCTCCAGTCATCACCCAGATACATTCCCTGGTGTTACTGTATAATGTCCTATTTGCAGCAGTCACCTCTTGAGTCATCACCGAGACACACATCCTGGTGTTACTGTATAATGCCCCATTCCCAGCAGTCACCTCTCCAGACATCACCCAGACACATCCCCCGGTGTTACTGTATAATGTCCCATTCCCAGCAGTCACCTCTCCAGTCATCACCCAGACACCCCCCCTGGTGTTACTGTATAATGTCCCATTCCCAGCAGTCACTTCTCCAGTCATCATCCAGACACCCCCCCCTGGTGTTACTGTATAATGTCCCATTCCCAGCAGTCACTTCTCCAGTCATCACCCAGACATGTCCCCCTGGTGTTACTGTATAATGCCCCATTCCCAGCAGTCACCTCTCCAGTCATCACCCAGACACCCCCCTGGTGTTACTGTATAATGTCCCATTCCCAGCAGTCACTTCTCCAGTCATCACACAGACACCCCCCTGGGGTTACTGTATAATGTCCCATTCCCAGCAGTCACTTCTCCAGTCATCACCCAGACATGTCCCCCTGGTGTTACTGTATAATGCCCCATTCCCAACAGTCACCTCTCCAGACATCACCCAGACACATCCCCTGGTGTTACTGTATAATGTCCCATTCCCAGCAGTCACCTCTCCAGTCATCACCCAGACACGCCCCCTGGTGTTACTGTATAATGCCCCGTTCCCAGCAGTCACCTCTCCAGTCATCACCCAGACACCCCCCCTGGTGTTACTGTATAATGTCCCATTCCCAGCAGTCACCTCTCCAGTCATCACCCAGACACATCCCCTGGTGTTACTGTATAATGCCCCATTCCCAGCAGTCACTTCTCCAGTCATCACCCAGACACATCCCCAGGTGTTACTGTATAATGCCCCATTCCCAGCAGTCACTTCTCCAGTCATCACCCAGACACCCCCCTGGTGTTACTGTATAATGTCCCATTCCCAGCAGTCACCTCTCCAGTCATCACCCAGACACATCAACAGGTGTTACTGTATAATGCCCCATTCCCAGCAGTCACTTCTCTAGTCATCACCCAGACACCCCCCCTGGTGTTACTGTAAAATGTCCCATTCCCAGCAGTCACCTCTCCAGTCATCACCCAGACACCCCCCCTGGTGTTACTGTATAATGTCCCATTCCCAGCAGTCACCTCTCCAGTCATCACCCAGACACCCCCCCTGGTGTTACTGTATAATGTCCCATTCCCAGCAGTCACTTCTCCAGTCATCACCCAGACATGTCCCCCTGGTGTTACTGTATAATGTCCCATTCCCAGCAGTCACTTCTCCAGTCATCACCCAGACATGTCCCCCTGGTGTAACTGTATAATGCCCCATTCCCAGCAGTCACCTCTCCAGACATCACCCAGACACGTCACCTGGTGTTACTGTATAATGTCCCATTCCCAGCAGTCACCTCTCCAGTCATCACCCAGACACCCCCCCTGGTGTTACTGTATAATGTCCCATTCCCAGCAGTCACTTCTCCAGTCATCACCCAGACACCCCCCCTGGTGTTACTGTATAATGTCCCATTCCCAGCAGTCACCTCTCCGGTCATCACCCAGACACCCCCCTGGTGTTACTGTATAATGTCCCATTCCCAGCAGTCACTTCTCCAGTCATCACCCAGACATGTCCCCCTGGTGTTACTGTATAATGCCCCATTCCCAGCAGTCACCTCTCCAGACATCACCCAGACACATCCCCCGGTGTTACTGTATAATGTCCCATTCCCAGCAGTCACCTCTCCAGTCATCACCCAGACACCCCCCCTGGTGTTACTGTATAATGTCCCATTCCCAGCAGTCACTTCTCCAGTCATCACCCAGACATGTCCCCCTGGTGTTAATGTATAATGCCCCATTCCCAGCAGTCACCTCTCCAGTCATCACCCAGACACCCCCCTGGTGTTACTGTATAATGTCGCATTCCCAGCAGTCACCTCTCCAGTCATCATCCAGACACGTCCCCCAGTGTTACTGTATAATGCCCCATTCCCAGCAGTCACTCCTCCAGTCATCACCCAGACACGTTCCCTGGTGTTACTGTATAATGTCCCATTCCCAGCAGTCACTTCTCCAGTCATCACCCAGACACGTCCCTCGGTGTTACTGTATAATGCCCCATTCCCAGCAGTCACCTCTCCAGTCATCACCCAGACACGTCCCCTGGTGTTACTGTATAATGCCCCATTCCCAGCAGTCACCTCTCCAGTCATCATCCAGACACGCCCCCCAGTGTTACTGTATAATGCCCCATTCCCAGCAGTCACTCCTCCAGTCATCACCCAGACACGTCCCCCGGTGTTACTGTATAATGCCCCATTCCCAGCAGTCACCTCTCCAGTCACCACCCAGACACATCCCCTGGTGTTACTGTATAATGTCCCATTCCCGGCAGTCACCTCTCCAGTCATCGCCCAGACACATCCCCTGGTGTTACTGTATAATGCCCCAGTCCCAACAGTCACCTCTCCAGTCATCACCCAGATACATTACCTGGTGTTACTGTATAATGTCCTATTCGCAGCAGTCACCTCTCCAGTCACCACCCAGACACATCCCCTGGTATTACTGTATAATGTCCCATTCCCAGCAGTCACCTCTCCAGTCATCACCCAGACACATCCCCTGGTGTTACTGTATAATGCCCCATTCCCAGCAGTCACCTCTCCAGTCATCACCCAGACACGTCCCCTGGTGTTACTATATAATGCCCCATTCCCAGCAGTCACCTCTCCAGTCATCACCCAGACACATCCCCTGGTGTTACTGTATAATACCCCATTCCCAGCAGACACCTCTCCAGTCATCACCCAGACACATCTCCTGGTGTTACTGTATAATACCCCATTCCCAGCAGTCACCTATCCAGTCATTACCCAGACACGTCCCCTGGTGTTACTGTATAATACCCCTTTCCCAGCAGTCACCTCTCCAGTCATCACCCAGACACATCCCCTGGTATTTCTGTATAATGCCCCATTCCCAGCAGTCACTTCTCCAGTCATCACCCAGACACGTCCCCTGGTGTTACTGTATAATGTCCCATTCCCAGCAGTCACCTCTCCAGTCATCACCCAGACACCCCCCCTGGTGTTACTGTATAATGTCCCATTCCCAGCAGTCACTTCTCCAGTCATCACCCAGACACCCCCCCTGGTGTTACTGTATAATGTCCCATTCCCAGCAGTCACCTCTCCAGTCATCACCCAGACACATCCCCTGGTATTACTGTATAATGCCCCATTCCCAGCAGTCACTTCTCCAGTCATCACCCAGACACGTCCCATGGTGTTACTGTATAATGTCCCATTCCCAGCAGTCACCTCTCCAGTCATCACCCAAACACCCCCCCTGGTGTTACTGTATAATGTCCCATTCCCAGCAGTCACTTCTCCAGTCATCACCCAGACACCCCCCCTGGTGTTACTGTATAATGTCCCATTCCCAGCAGTCACTTCTCCAGTCATCAACCAGACATGTCCCCCTGGTGTTACTGTATAATGCCCCATTCCCAGCAGTCACCTCTCCAGACATCACCCAGACACATCCCCCGGTGTTACTGTATAATGTCCCATTCCCAGCAGTCACCTCTCCAGTCATCACCCAGACACCCCCACTGGTGTTACTGTATAATGCCCCATTCCCAGCAGTCACCTCTCCAGTCATCACCCAGACACATCCCCCGGTGTTACTGTATAATGCCCCATTCCCAGCAGTCACCTCTCCAGTCATCACCCAGACACATCCCCTGGTGTTACTGTATAATGTCCCATTCCCAGCAGTCACCTCTCCAGTCATCACCCAGACACATACCCCGGTGTTACTGTATAATGCCCCATTCCCAGCAGTCACCTCTCCAGTCATCACCCAGACCCCCCCCCTGGTGTTACTGTATAATGTCCCATTCCCAGCAGTCACCTCTCCAGTCATCACCCAGACACGTCCCCTAATGTTACTGTATAATGTTCCATTCCCAGCGGTCACCTCTCCAGTCATCACCCAGAAACTTCCTCTGGTGTTACTGTATAATGCCCCATTCCCAACAGCCACCTCTCCAGTCATCACCCAGATACATTCCCTGGTGTTACTGTATAATGTCCTATTTGCAGCAGTCACCTCTTGAGTCATCACCGAGACACACATCCTGGTGTTACTGTATAATGCCCCATTCCCAGCAGTCACTTCTCCAGACATCACCCAGACACATCCCCCGGTGTCACTGTATAATGTCCCATTCCCAGCAGTCACCTCTCCAGTCATCACCCAGACACCCCCCCTGGTGTTACTGTATAATGTCCCATTCCCAGCAGTCACTTCTCCAGTCATCACCCAGACACCCCCCCTGGTGTTACTGTATAATGTCCCATTCCCAGCAGTCACTTCTCCAGTCATCACCCAGACATGTCCCCCTGGTGTTACTGTATAATGCCCCATTCCCAGCAGTCACCTCTCCAGTCATCACCCAGACACCCCCCCTGGTGTTACTGTATAATGTCCCATTCCCAGCAGTCACTTCTCCAGTCATCACCCAGACACCCCCCTGGTGTTACTGTATAATGTCCCATTCCCAGCAGTCACCTCTCCAGTCATCACCCAGACACGCCCCCCGGTGTTACTGTATAATGCCCCATTCCCAGCAGTCACCTCTCCAGTCATCACCCAGACACCCCCTCTGGTGTTACTGTATAATGTCCCATTCCCAGCAGTCACCTCTCCAGTCATCACCCAGACACATCCCCTGGTGTTACTGTATAATGCCCCATTCCCAGCAGTCACTTCTCCAGTCATCACCCAGACACATCCCCCGGTGTTACTGTATAATGTCCCATTCCCAGCAGTCACCTCTCCAGTCATCACCCAGACACCCCCACTGGTGTTACTGTATAATGTCCCATTCCCAGCAGTCACCTCTCCAGTCATCACCCAGACACATCCCCTGGTGTTACTGTATAATGCCCCATTCCCAGCAGTCACTTCTCCAGTCATCACCCAGACACCCCCCTGGTGTTACTGTATAATGTCCCATTCCCAGCAGTCACCTCTCCAGTCATCACCCAGACACGCCCCCCGGTGTTACTGTATAATGCCCCATTCCCAGCAGTCACCTCTCCAGTCATCACCCAGACACTCCCCCTGGTGTTACTGTATAATGTCCCATTCCCAGCAGTCACCTCTCCAGTCATCACCCAGACACATCCCCTGGTGTTACTGTATAATGTCCCATTCCCAGCAGTCACTTCTCCAGTCATCACCCAGACACATCCCCAGGTGTTACTGTATAATGCCCCATTCCCAGCAGTCACTTCTCCAGTCATCACCCAGACACCCCCCCCCTGGTGTTACTGTATAATGTCCCATTCCCAGCAGTCACCTCTCCAGTCATCACCCAGACACATCCCCAGGTGTTACTGTATAATGCCCCATTCCCAGCAGTCACTTCTCTAGTCATCACCCAGACACCCCCCCTGGTGTTACTGTATAATGTCCCATTCCCAGCAGTCACTTCTCCAGTCATCACCCAGACACCCCCCTGGTGTTACTGTATAATGTCCCATTCCCAGCAGTCACCTCTCCAGTCATCACCCAGACATGTCCCCCTGGTGTTACTGTATAATGTCCCATTCCCAGCAGTCACTTCTCCAGTCATCACCCAGACATGTCCCCCTGGTGTTACTGTATAATGCCCCATTCCCAGCAGTCACCTCTCCAGACATCACCCAGACACATCCCCTGGTGTTACTGTATAATGTCCCATTCCCAGCAGTCACCTCTCCAGTCATCACCCAGACACCCCCACTGGTGTTACTGTATAATGTCCCATTCCCAGCAGTCACTTCTCCAGTCATCACCCAGACCCCCCCCTGGTGTTACTGTATAATGTCCCATTCCCAGCAGTCACCTCTCCAGTCATCACCCAGACACCCCCCTGGTGTTACTGTATAATGTCCCATTCCCAGCAGTCACTTCTCCAGTCATCACCCAGACACCCCCCCTGGTGTTACTGTATAATGTCCCATTCCCAGCAGTCACTTCTCCAGTCATCACCCAGACACCCCCCCGGGTGTTACTGTATAATGTCCCATTCCCAGCAGTCACCTCTCCAGTCATCACCCAGACACGTCCCCTAATGTTACTGTATAATGTTTCATTCCCAGCGGTCACCTCTCCAGTCATCACCCAGAAACTTCCTCTGGTGTTACTGTATAATGCCCCATTCCCAACAGTCACCTCTCCAGTCATCACCCAGATACATTCCCTGGTGTTACTGTATAATGTCCTATTTGCAGCAGTCACCTCTTGAGTCATCACCGAGACACACATCCTGGTGTTACTGTATAATGCCCCATTCCCAGCAGTCACCTCTCCAGACATCACCCAGACACATCCCCCGGTGTTACTGTATAATGTCCCATTCCCAGCAGTCACCTCTCCAGTCATCACCCAGACACCCCCCCTGGTGTTACTGTATAATGTCCCATTCCCAGCAGTCACTTCTCCAGTCATCACCCAGACACCCCCCCCTGGTGTTACTGTATAATGTCCCATTCCCAGCAGTCACTTCTCCAGTCATCACCCAGACATGTCCCCCTGGTGTTACTGTATAATGCCCCATTCCCAGCAGTCACCTCTCCAGTCATCACCCAGACACCCCCCTGGTGTTACTGTATAATGTCCCATTCCCAGCAGTCACTTCTCCAGTCATCACACAGACACCCCCCTGGGGTTACTGTATAATGTCCCATTCCCAGCAATCACTTCTCCAGTCATCACCCAGACATGTCCCCCTGGTGTTACTGTATAATGCCCCATTCCCAACAGTCACCTCTCCAGACATCACCCAGACACATCCCCTGGTGTTACTGTATAATGTCCCATTCCCAGCAGTCACCTCTCCAGTCATCACCCAGACACGCCCCCTGGTGTTACTGTAAAATGCCCCGTTCCCAGCAGTCACCTCTCCAGTCATCACCCAGACACCCCCCCTGGTGTTACTGTATAATGCCCCATTCCCAGCAGTCACCTCTCCAGTCATCACCCAGACACATCCCCTGGTGTTACTGTATAATGCCCCATTCCCAGCAGTCACTTCTCCAGTCATCACCCAGACACATCCCCAGGTGTTACTGTATAATGCCCCATTCCCAGCAGTCACTTCTCCAGTCATCACCCAGACACCCCCCTGGTGTTACTGTATAATGTCCCATTCCCAGCAGTCACCTCTCCAGTCATCACCCAGACACATCAACAGGTGTTACTGTATAATGCCCCATTCCCAGCAGTCACTTCTCTAGTCATCACCCAGACACCCCCCCTGGTGTTACTGTAAAATGTCCCATTCCCAGCAGTCACCTCTCCAGTCATCACCCAGACACCCCCCCTGGTGTTACTGTATAATGTCCCATTCCCAGTAGTCACCTCTCCAGTCATCACCCAGACACCCCCCCTGGTGTTACTGTATAATGTCCCATTCCCAGCAGTCACTTCTCCAGTCATCACCCAGACATGTCCCCCTGGTGTTACTGTATAATGTCCCACTCCCAGCAGTCACTTCTCCAGTCATCACCCAGACATGTCCCCCTGGTGTAACTGTATAATGCCCCATTCCCAGCAGTCACCTCTCCAGACATCACCCAGACACATCACCTGGTGTTACTGTATAATGTCCCATTCCCAGCAGTCACCTCTCCAGTCATCACCCAGACACCCCCCCTGGTGTTACTGTATAATGTCCCATTCCCAGCAGTCACTTCTCCAGTCATCACCCAGACACCCCCCCTGGTGTTACTGTATAATGTCCCATTCCCAGCAGTCACCTCTCCGGTCATCACCCAGACACCCCCCTGGTGTTACTGTATAATGTCCCATTCCCAGCAGTCACTTCTCCAGTCATCACCCAGACATGTCCCCCTGGTGTTACTGTATAATGCCCCATTCCCAGCAGTCACCTCTCCAGACATCACCCAGACACATCCCCCGGTGTTACTGTATAATGTCCCATTCCCAGCAGTCACCTCTCCAGTCATCACCCAGACACCCCCCCTGGTGTTACTGTATAATGTCCCATTCCCAGCAGTCACTTCTCCAGTCATCACCCAGACATGTCCCCCTGGTGTTAATGTATAATGCCCCATTCCCAGCAGTCACCTCTCCAGTCATCACCCAGACACCCCCCTGGTGTTACTGTATAATGTCGCATTCCCAGCAGTCACATCTCCAGTCATCATCCAGACACGTCCCCCAGTGTTACTGTATAATGCCCCATTCCCAGCAGTCACTCCTCCAGTCATCACCCAGACACGTTCCCTGGTGTTACTGTATAATGTCCCAATCCCAGCAGTCACTTCTCCAGTCATCACCCAGACACGTCCCTCGGTGTTACTGTATAATGCCCCATTCCCAGCAGTCACCTCTCCAGTCATCACCCAGACACGTCCCCTGGTGTTACTGTATAATGCCCCATTCCCAGCAGTCACCTCTCCAGTCATCATCCAGACACGCCCCCCAGTGTTACTGTATAATGCCCCATTCCCAGCAGTCACTCCTCCAGTCATCACCCAGACACGTCCCCCGGTGTTACTGTATAATGCCCCATTCCCAGCAGTCACCTCTCCAGTCACCACCCAGACACATCCCCTGGTGTTACTGTATAATGTCCCATTCCCGGCAGTCACCTCTCCAGTCATCGCCCAGACACATCCCCTGGTGTTACTGTATAATGCCCCAGTCCCAACAGTCACCTCTCCAGTCATCACCCAGATACATTACCTGGTGTTACTGTATAATGTCCTATTCGCAGCAGTCACCTCTCCAGTCACCACCCAGACACATCCCCTGGTATTACTGTATAATGTCCCATTCCCAGCAGTCACCTCTCCAGTCATCACCCAGACACATCCCCTGGTGTTACTGTATAATGCCCCATTCCCAGCAGTCACCTCTCCAGTCATCACCCAGACACGTCCCCTGGTGTTACTATATAATGCCCCATTCCCAGCAGTCACCTCTCCAGTCATCACCCAGACACATCCCCTGGTGTTACTGTATAATACCCCATTCCCAGCAGACACCTCTCCAGTCATCACCCAGACACATCTCCTGGTGTTACTGTATAATACCCCATTCCCAGCAGTCACCTATCCAGTCATTACCCAGACACGTCCCCTGGTGTTACTGTATAATACCCCTTTCCCAGCAGTCACCTCTCCAGTCATCACCCAGACACATCCCCTGGTATTTCTGTATAATGCCCCATTCCCAGCAGTCACTTCTCCAGTCATCACCCAGACACGTCCCCTGGTGTTACTGTATAATGTCCCATTCCCAGCAGTCACCTCTCCAGTCATCACCCAGACACCCCCCCTGGTGTTACTGTATAATGTCCCATTCCCAGCAGTCACTTCTCCAGTCATCACCCAGACACCCCCCCTGGTGTTACTGTATAATGTCCCATTCCCAGCAGTCACCTCTCCAGTCATCACCCAGACACATCCCCTGGTATTACTGTATAATGCCCCATTCCCAGCAGTCACTTCTCCAGTCATCACCCAGACACGTCCCATGGTGTTACTGTATAATGTCCCATTCCCAGCAGTCACCTCTCCAGTCATCACCCAAACACCCCCCCTGGTGTTACTGTATAATGTCCCATTCCCAGCAGTCACTTCTCCAGTCATCACCCAGACACCCCCCCTGGTGTTACTGTATAATGTCCCATTCCCAGCAGTCACTTCTCCAGTCATCAACCAGACATGTCCCCCTGGTGTTACTGTATAATGCCCCATTCCCAGCAGTCACCTCTCCAGACATCACCCAGACACATCCCCCGGTGTTACTGTATAATGTCCCATTCCCAGCAGTCACCTCTCCAGTCATCACCCAGACACCCCCACTGGTGTTACTGTATAATGCCCCATTCCCAGCAGTCACCTCTCCAGTCATCACCCAGACACATCCCCCGGTGTTACTGTATAATGCCCCATTCCCAGCAGTCACCTCTCCAGTCATCACCCAGACACATCCCCTGGTGTTACTGTATAATGTCCCATTCCCAGCAGTCACCTCTCCAGTCATCACCCAGACACATACCCCGGTGTTACTGTATAATGCCCCATTCCCAGCAGTCACCTCTCCAGTCATCACCCAGACACCCCCCCTGGTGTTACTGTATAATGTCCCATTCCCAGCAGTCACCTCTCCAGTCATCACCCAGACACGTCCCCTAATGTTACTGTATAATGTTCCATTCCCAGCGGTCACCTCTCCAGTCATCACCCAGAAACTTCCTCTGGTGTTACTGTATAATGCCCCATTCCCAACAGCCACCTCTCCAGTCATCACCCAGATACATTCCCTGGTGTTACTGTATAATGTCCTATTTGCAGCAGTCACCTCTTGAGTCATCACCGAGACACACATCCTGGTGTTACTGTATAATGCCCCATTCCCAGCAGTCACTTCTCCAGACATCACCCAGACACATCCCCCGGTGTCACTGTATAATGTCCCATTCCCAGCAGTCACCTCTCCAGTCATCACCCAGACACCCCCCCTGGTGTTACTGTATAATGTCCCATTCCCAGCAGTCACTTCTCCAGTCATCACCCAGACACCCCCCCTGGTGTTACTGTATAATATCCCATTCCCAGCAGTCACTTCTCCAGTCATCACCCAGACATGTCCCCCTGGTGTTACTGTATAATGCCCCATTCCCAGCAGTCACCTCTCCAGTCATCACCCAGACACCCCCCCTGGTGTTACTGTATAATGTCCCATTCCCAGCAGTCACTTCTCCAGTCATCACCCAGACACCCCCCTGGTGTTACTGTATAATGTCCCATTCCCAGCAGTCACCTCTCCAGTCATCACCCAGACACGCCCCCCGGTGTTACTGTATAATGCCCCATTCCCAGCAGTCACCTCTCCAGTCATCACCCAGACACCCCCTCTGGTGTTACTGTATAATGTCCCATTCCCAGCAGTCACCTCTCCAGTCATCACCCAGACACATCCCCTGGTGTTACTGTATAATGCCCCATTCCCAGCAGTCACTTCTCCAGTCATCACCCAGACACATCCCCCGGTGTTACTGTATAATGTCCCATTCCCAGCAGTCACCTCTCCAGTCATCACCCAGACACCCCCACTGGTGTTACTGTATAATGTCCCATTCCCAGCAGTCACCTCTCCAGTCATCACCCAGACACATCCCCTGGTGTTACTGTATAATGCCCCATTCCCAGCAGTCACCTCTCCAGTCATCACCCAGACACCCCCCCTGGTGTTACTGTATAATGTCCCATTCCCAGCAGTCACCTCTCCAGTCATCACCCAGACACATCCCCTGGTGTTACTGTATAATGCCCCATTCCCAGCAGTCACCTCTCCAGTCATCACCCAGACACCCCCCCTGGTGTTACTGTATAATGTCCCATTCCCAGCAGTCACCTCTCCAGTCATCACCCAGACACCCCCCCTGGTGTTACTGTATAATGTCCCATTCCCAGCAGTCACTTCTCCAGTCATCACCCAGACATGTCCCCCTGGTGTTAATGTATAATGCCCCATTCCCAGCAGTCACCTCTCCAGTCATCACCCAGACACCCCCCTGGTGTTACTGTATAATGTCGCATTCCCAGCAGTCACCTCTCCAGTCATCATCCAGACACGTCCCCCAGTGTTACTGTATAATGCCCCATTCCCAGCAGTCACTCCTCCAGTCATCACCCAGACACGTTCCCTGGTGTTACTGTATAATGTCCCATTCCCAGCAGTCACTTCTCCAGTCATCACCCAGACACGTCCCTCGGTGTTACTGTATAATGCCCCATTCCCAGCAGTCACCTCTCCAGTCATCACCCAGACACGTCCCCTGGTGTTACTGTATAATGCCCCATTCCCAGCAGTCACCTCTCCAGTCATCATCCAGACACGCCCCCCAGTGTTACTGTATAATGCCCCATTCCCAGCAGTCACTCCTCCAGTCATCACCCAGACACGTCCCCCGGTGTTACTGTATAATGCCCCATTCCCAGCAGTCACCTCTCCAGTCACCACCCAGACACATCCCCTGGTGTTACTGTATAATGTCCCATTCCCGGCAGTCACCTCTCCAGTCATCGCCCAGACACATCCCCTGGTGTTACTGTATAATGCCCCAGTCCCAACAGTCACCTCTCCAGTCATCACCCAGATACATTACCTGGTGTTACTGTATAATGTCCTATTCGCAGCAGTCACCTCTCCAGTCACCACCCAGACACATCCCCTGGTATTACTGTATAATGTCCCATTCCCAGCAGTCACCTCTCCAGTCATCACCCAGACACATCCCCTGGTGTTACTGTATAATGCCCCATTCCCAGCAGTCACCTCTCCAGTCATCACCCAGACACGTCCCCTGGTGTTACTATATAATGCCCCATTCCCAGCAGTCACCTCTCCAGTCATCACCCAGACACATCCCCTGGTGTTACTGTATAATACCCCATTCCCAGCAGACACCTCTCCAGTCATCACCCAGACACATCTCCTGGTGTTACTGTATAATACCCCATTCCCAGCAGTCACCTATCCAGTCATTACCCAGACACGTCCCCTGGTGTTACTGTATAATACCCCTTTCCCAGCAGTCACCTCTCCAGTCATCACCCAGACACATCCCCTGGTATTTCTGTATAATGCCCCATTCCCAGCAGTCACTTCTCCAGTCATCACCCAGACACGTCCCCTGGTGTTACTGTATAATGTCCCATTCCCAGCAGTCACCTCTCCAGTCATCACCCAGACACCCCCCCTGGTGTTACTGTATAATGTCCCATTCCCAGCAGTCACTTCTCCAGTCATCACCCAGACACCCCCCCTGGTGTTACTGTATAATGTCCCATTCCCAGCAGTCACCTCTCCAGTCATCACCCAGACACATCCCCTGGTATTACTGTATAATGCCCCATTCCCAGCAGTCACTTCTCCAGTCATCACCCAGACACGTCCCATGGTGTTACTGTATAATGTCCCATTCCCAGCAGTCACCTCTCCAGTCATCACCCAAACACCCCCCCTGGTGTTACTGTATAATGTCCCATTCCCAGCAGTCACTTCTCCAGTCATCACCCAGACACCCCCCCTGGTGTTACTGTATAATGTCCCATTCCCAGCAGTCACTTCTCCAGTCATCAACCAGACATGTCCCCCTGGTGTTACTGTATAATGCCCCATTCCCAGCAGTCACCTCTCCAGACATCACCCAGACACATCCCCCGGTGTTACTGTATAATGTCCCATTCCCAGCAGTCACCTCTCCAGTCATCACCCAGACACCCCCACTGGTGTTACTGTATAATGCCCCATTCCCAGCAGTCACCTCTCCAGTCATCACCCAGACACATCCCCCGGTGTTACTGTATAATGCCCCATTCCCAGCAGTCACCTCTCCAGTCATCACCCAGACACATCCCCTGGTGTTACTGTATAATGTCCCATTCCCAGCAGTCACCTCTCCAGTCATCACCCAGACACATACCCCGGTGTTACTGTATAATGCCCCATTCCCAGCAGTCACCTCTCCAGTCATCACCCAGACACCCCCCCTGGTGTTACTGTATAATGTCCCATTCCCAGCAGTCACCTCTCCAGTCATCACCCAGACACGTCCCCTAATGTTACTGTATAATGTTCCATTCCCAGCGGTCACCTCTCCAGTCATCACCCAGAAACTTCCTCTGGTGTTACTGTATAATGCCCCATTCCCAACAGCCACCTCTCCAGTCATCACCCAGATACATTCCCTGGTGTTACTGTATAATGTCCTATTTGCAGCAGTCACCTCTTGAGTCATCACCGAGACACACATCCTGGTGTTACTGTATAATGCCCCATTCCCAGCAGTCACTTCTCCAGACATCACCCAGACACATCCCCCGGTGTCACTGTATAATGTCCCATTCCCAGCAGTCACCTCTCCAGTCATCACCCAGACACCCTCCCTGGTGTTACTGTATAATGTCCCATTCCCAGCAGTCACTTCTCCAGTCATCACCCAGACACCCCCCCTGGTGTTACTGTATAATGTCCCATTCCCAGCAGTCACTTCTCCAGTCATCACCCAGACATGTCCCCCTGGTGTTACTGTATAATGCCCCATTCCCAGCAGTCACCTCTCCAGTCATCACCCAGACACCCCCCCTGGTGTTACTGTATAATGTCCCATTCCCAGCAGTCACTTCTCCAGTCATCACCCAGACACCCCCCTGGTGTTACTGTATAATGTCCCATTCCCAGCAGTCACCTCTCCAGTCATCACCCAGACACGCCCCCCGGTGTTACTGTATAATGCCCCATTCCCAGCAGTCACCTCTCCAGTCATCACCCAGACACCCCCTCTGGTGTTACTGTATAATGTCCCATTCCCAGCAGTCACCTCTCCAGTCATCACCCAGACACATCCCCTGGTGTTACTGTATAATGCCCCATTCCCAGCAGTCACTTCTCCAGTCATCACCCAGACACATCCCCCGGTGTTACTGTATAATGTCCCATTCCCAGCAGTCACCTCTCCAGTCATCACCCAGACACCCCCACTGGTGTTACTGTATAATGTCCCATTCCCAGCAGTCACCTCTCCAGTCATCACCCAGACACATCCCCTGGTGTTACTGTATAATGCCCCATTCCCAGCAGTCACTTCTCCAGTCATCACCCAGACACCCCCCTGGTGTTACTGTATAATGTCCCATTCCCAGCAGTCACCTCTCCAGTCATCACCCAGACACGCCCCCCGGTGTTACTGTATAATGCCCCATTCCCAGCAGTCACCTCTCCAGTCATCACCCAGACACCCCCCCTGGTGTTACTGTATAATGTCCCATTCCCAGCAGTCACCTCTCCAGTCATCACCCAGACACATCCCCTGGTGTTACTGTATAATGTCCCATTCCCAGCAGTCACTTCTCCAGTCATCACCCAGACACATCCCCAGGTGTTACTGTATAATGCCCCATTCCCAGCAGTCACTTCTCCAGTCATCACCCAGACACCCCCCCCTGGTGTTACTGTATAATGTCCCATTCCCAGCAGTCACCTCTCCAGTCATCACCCAGACACATCCCCAGGTGTTACTGTATAATGCCCCATTCCCAGCAGTCACTTCTCTAGTCATCACCCAGACACCCCCCCTGGTGTTACTGTATAATGTCCCATTCCCAGCAGTCACTTCTCCAGTCATCACCCAGACACCCCCCTGGTGTTACTGTATAATGTCCCATTCCCAGCAGTCACCTCTCCAGTCATCACCCAGACATGTCCCCCTGGTGTTACTGTATAATGTCCCATTCCCAGCAGTCACTTCTCCAGTCATCACCCAGACATGTCCCCCTGGTGTTACTGTATAATGCCCCATTCCCAGCAGTCACCTCTCCAGACATCACCCAGACACATCCCCTGGTGTTACTGTATAATGTCCCATTCCCAGCAGTCACCTCTCCAGTCATCACCCAGACACCCCCACTGGTGTTACTGTATAATGTCCCATTCCCAGCAGTCACTTCTCCAGTCATCACCCAGACACCCCCCCTGGTGTTACTGTATAATGTCCCATTCCCAGCAGTCACCTCTCCAGTCATCACCCAGACACCCCCCTGGTGTTACTGTATAATGTCCCATTCCCAGCAGTCACTTCTCCAGTCATTACCCAGACACCCCCCCTGGTGTTACTGTATAATGTCCCATTCCCAGCAGTCACTTCTCCAGTCATCACCCAGACACATCCCTAGGTGTTACTGTATAATGCCCCATTCCCAGCAGTCACCTCTCCAGACATCACCCAGACACATCCCCTGGTGTTACTGTATAATGTCCCATTCCCAGCAGTCACCTCTCCAGTCATCACCCAGACACCCCCCTGGTGTTACTGTATAATGTCCCATTCCCAGCAGTCACCTCTCCAGTCATCACCCAGACACGCCCCCCGGTGTTACTGTATAATGCCCCATTCCCAGCAGTCACCTCTCCAGTCATCACCCAGACACCCCCTCTGGTGTTACTGTATAATGTCCCATTCCCAGCAGTCACCTCTCCAGTCATCACCCAGACACATCCCCTGGTGTTACTGTATAATGCCCCATTCCCAGCAGTCACTTCTCCAGTCATCACCCAGACACATCCCCCGGTGTTACTGTATAATGTCCCTTTCCCAGCAGTCACCTCTCCAGTCATCACCCAGACACCCCCACTGGTGTTACTGTATAATGTCCCATTCCCAGCAGTCACCTCTCCACTCATCACCCAGACACATCCCCTGGTGTTACTGTATAATGCCCCATTCCCAGCAGTCACTTCTCCAGTCATCACCCAGACACCCCCCTGGTGTTACTGTATAATGTCCCATTCCCAGCAGTCACCTCTCCAGTCATCACCCAGACACGCCCCCCGGTGTTACTGTATAATGCCCCATTCCCAGCAGTCACCTCTCCAGTCATCACCCAGACACTCCCCCTGGTGTTACTGTATAATGTCCCATTCCCAGCAGTCACCTCTCCAGTCATCACCCAGACACATCCCCTGGTGTTACTGTATAATGTCCCATTCCCAGCAGTCACTTCTCCAGTCATCACCCAGACACATCCCCAGGTGTTACTGTATAATGCCCCATTCCCAGCAGTCACTTCTCCAGTCATCACCCAGACACCCCCCCCTGGTGTTACTGTATAATGTCCCATTCCCAGCAGTCACCTCTCCAGTCATCACCCAGACACATCCCCAGGTGTTACTGTATAATGCCCCATTCCCAGCAGTCACTTCTCTAGTCATCACCCAGACACCCCCCCTGGTGTTACTGTATAATGTCCCATTCCCAGCAGTCACTTCTCCAGTCATCACCCAGACACCCCCCTGGTGTTACTGTATAATGTCCCATTCCCAGCAGTCACCTCTCCAGTCATCACCCAGACACATCCCCTGGTGTTACTGTATAATGTCCCATTCCCAGCAGTCACTTCTCCAGTCATCACCCAGACACATCCCCAGGTGTTACTGTATAATGCCCCATTCCCAGCAGTCACTTCTCCAGTCATCACCCAGACACCCCCCCCTGGTGTTACTGTATAATGTCCCATTCCCAGCAGTCACCTCTCCAGTCATCACCCAGACACATCCCCAGGTGTTACTGTATAATGCCCCATTCCCAGCAGTCACTTCTCTAGTCATCACCCAGACACCCCCCCTGGTGTTACTGTATAATGTCCCATTCCCAGCAGTCACTTCTCCAGTCATCACCCAGACACCCCCCTGGTGTTACTGTATAATGTCCCATTCCCAGCAGTCACCTCTCCAGTCATCACCCAGACATGTCCCCCTGGTGTTACTGTATAATGTCCCATTCCCAGCAGTCACTTCTCCAGTCATCACCCAGACATGTCCCCCTGGTGTTACTGTATAATGCCCCATTCCCAGCAGTCACCTCTCCAGACATCACCCAGACACATCCCCTGGTGTTACTGTATAATGTCCCATTCCCAGCAGTCACCTCTCCAGTCATCACCCAGACACCCCCACTGGTGTTACTGTATAATGTCCCATTCCCAGCAGTCACTTCTCCAGTCATCACCCAGACACCCCCCCTGGTGTTACTGTATAATGTCCCATTCCCAGCAGTCACCTCTCCAGTCATCACCCAGACACCCCCCTGGTGTTACTGTATAATGTCCCATTCCCAGCAGTCACTTCTCCAGTCATTACCCAGACACCCCCCCTGGTGTTACTGTATAATGTCCCATTCCCAGCAGTCACTTCTCCAGTCATCACCCAGACACATCCCTAGGTGTTACTGTATAATGCCCCATTCCCAGCAGTCACCTCTCCAGACATCACCCAGACACATCCCCTGGTGTTACTGTATAATGTCCCATTCCCAGCAGTCACCTCTCCAGTCATCACCCAGACACCCCCCTGGTGTTACTGTATAATGTCCCATTCCCAGCAGTCACCTCTCCAGTCATCACCCAGACACGCCCCCCGGTGTTACTGTATAATGCCCCATTCCCAGCAGTCACCTCTCCAGTCATCACCCAGACACCCCCTCTGGTGTTACTGTATAATGTCCCATTCCCAGCAGTCACCTCTCCAGTCATCACCCAGACACATCCCCTGGTGTTACTGTATAATGCCCCATTCCCAGCAGTCACTTCTCCAGTCATCACCCAGACACATCCCCCGGTGTTACTGTATAATGTCCCTTTCCCAGCAGTCACCTCTCCAGTCATCACCCAGACACCCCCACTGGTGTTACTGTATAATGTCCCATTCCCAGCAGTCACCTCTCCAGTCATCACCCAGACACATCCCCTGGTGTTACTGTATAATGCCCCATTCCCAGCAGTCACTTCTCCAGTCATCACCCAGACACGCCCCCCGGTGTTACTGTATAATGCCCCATTCCCAGCAGTCACCTCTCCAGTCATCACCCAGACACTCCCCCTGGTGTTACTGTATAATGTCCCATTCCCAGCAGTCACCTCTCCAGTCATCACCCAGACACATCCCCTGGTGTTACTGTATAATGTCCCATTCCCAGCAGTCACTTCTCCAGTCATCACCCAGACACATCCCCAGGTGTTACTGTATAATGCCCCATTCCCAGCAGTCACTTCTCCAGTCATCACCCAGACACCCCCCCCTGGTGTTACTGTATAATGTCCCATTCCCAGCAGTCACCTCTCCAGTCATCACCCAGACACATCCCCAGGTGTTACTGTATAATGCCCCATTCCCAGCAGTCACTTCTCTAGTCATCACCCAGACACCCCCCCTGGTGTTACTGTATAATGTCCCATTCCCAGCAGTCACTTCTCCAGTCATCACCCAGACACCCCCCTGGTGTTACTGTATAATGTCCCATTCCCAGCAGTCACCTCTCCAGTCATCACCCAGACATGTCCCCCTGGTGTTACTGTATAATGTCCCATTCCCAGCAGTCACTTCTCCAGTCATCACCCAGACATGTCCCCCTGGTGTTACTGTATAATGCCCCATTCCCAGCAGTCACCTCTCCAGACATCACCCAGACACATCCCCTGGTGTTACTGTATAATGTCCCATTCCCAGCAGTCACCTCTCCAGTCATCACCCAGACACCCCCACTGGTGTTACTGTATAATGTCCCATTCCCAGCAGTCACTTCTCCAGTCATCACCCAGACACCCCCCCTGGTGTTACTGTATAATGTCCCATTCCCAGCAGTCACCTCTCCAGTCATCACCCAGACACCCCCCTGGTGTTACTGTATAATGTCCCATTCCCAGCCGTCACTTCTCCAGTCATCACCCAGACACCCCCCCTGGTGTTACTGTATAATGTCCCATTCCCAGCAGTCACTTCTCCAGTCATCACCCAGACACCCCCCCTGGTGTTACTGTATAATGTCCCATTCCCAGCAGTCACCTCTCCAGTCATCACCCAGACACGTCCCCTAATGTTACTGTATAATGTTTCATTCCCAGCGGTCACCTCTCCAGTCATCACCCAGAAACTTCCTCTGGTGTTACTGTATAATGCCCCATTCCCAACAGTCACCTCTCCAGTCATCACCCAGATACATTCCCTGGTGTTACTGTATAATGTCCTATTTGCAGCAGTCACCTCTTGAGTCATCACCGAGACACACATCCTGGTGTTACTGTATAATGCCCCATTCCCAGCAGTCACCTCTCCAGACATCACCCAGACACATCCCCCGGTGTTACTGTATAATGTCCCATTCCCAGCAGTCACCTCTCCAGTCATCACCCAGACACCCCCCCTGGTGTTACTGTATAATGTCCCATTCCCAGCAGTCACTTCTCCAGTCATCACCCAGACACCCCCCCCTGGTGTTACTGTATAATGTCCCATTCCCAGCAGTCACTTCTCCAGTCATCACCCAGACATGTCCCCCTGGTGTTACTGTATAATGCCCCATTCCCAGCAGTCACCTCTCCAGTCATCACCCAGACACCCCCCTGGTGTTACTGTATAATGTCCCATTCCCAGCAGTCACTTCTCCAGTCATCACACAGACACCCCCCTGGGGTTACTGTATAATGTCCCATTCCCAGCAGTCACTTCTCCAGTCATCACCCAGACATGTCCCCCTGGTGTTACTGTATAATGCCCCATTCCCAACAGTCACCTCTCCAGACATCACCCAGACACATCCCCTGGTGTTACTGTATAATGTCCCATTCCCAGCAGTCACCTCTCCAGTCATCACCCAGACACGCCCCCTGGTGTTACTGTATAATGCCCCGTTCCCAGCAGTCACCTCTCCAGTCATCACCCAGACACCCCCCCTGGTGTTACTGTATAATGTCCCATTCCCAGCAGTCACCTCTCCAGTCATCACCCAGACACATCCCCTGGTGTTACTGTATAATGCCCCATTCCCAGCAGTCACTTCTCCAGTCATCACCCAGACACATCCCCAGGTGTTACTGTATAATGCCCCATTCCCAGCAGTCACTTCTCCAGTCATCACCCAGACACCCCCCTGGTGTTACTGTATAATGTCCCATTCCCAGCAGTCACCTCTCCAGTCATCACCCAGACACATCAACAGGTGTTACTGTATAATGCCCCATTCCCAGCAGTCACTTCTCTAGTCATCACCCAGACACCCCCCCTGGTGTTACTGTAAAATGTCCCATTCCCAGCAGTCACCTCTCCAGTCATCACCCAGACACCCCCCCTGGTGTTACTGTATAATGTCCCATTCCCAGCAGTCACCTCTCCAGTCATCACCCAGACACCCCCCCTGGTGTTACTGTATAATGTCCCATTCCCAGCAGTCACTTCTCCAGTCATCACCCAGACATGTCCCCCTGGTGTTACTGTATAATGTCCCATTCCCAGCAGTCACTTCTCCAGTCATCACCCAGACATGTCCCCCTGGTGTAACTGTATAATGCCCCATTCCCAGCAGTCACCTCTCCAGACATCACCCAGACACATCACCTGGTGTTACTGTATAATGTCCCATTCCCAGCAGTCACCTCTCCAGTCATCACCCAGACACCCCCCCTGGTGTTACTGTATAATGTCCCATTCCCAGCAGTCACTTCTCCAGTCATCACCCAGACACCCCCCCTGGTGTTACTGTATAATGTCCCATTCCCAGCAGTCACCTCTCCGGTCATCACCCAGACACCCCCCTGGTGTTACTGTATAATGTCCCATTCCCAGCAGTCACTTCTCCAGTCATCACCCAGACATGTCCCCCTGGTGTTACTGTATAATGCCCCATTCCCAGCAGTCACCTCTCCAGACATCACCCAGACACATCCCCCGGTGTCACTGTATAATGTCCCATTCCCAGCAGTCACCTCTCCAGTCATCACCCAGACACCCCCCCTGGTGTTACTGTATAATGTCCCATTCCCAGCAGTCACTTCTCCAGTCATCACCCAGACATGTCCCCCTGGTGTTAATGTATAATGCCCCATTCCCAGCAGTCACCTCTCCAGTCATCACCCAGACACCCCCCTGGTGTTACTGTATAATGTCGCATTCCCAGCAGTCACCTCTCCAGTCATCATCCAGACACGTCCCCCAGTGTTACTGTATAATGCCCCAATCCCAGCAGTCACTCCTACAGTCATCACCCAGACACGTTCCCTGGTGTTACTGTATAATGTCCCATTCCCAGCAGTCACTTCTCCAGTCATCACCCAGACACGTCCCTCGGTGTTACTGTATAATGCCCCATTCCCAGCAGTCACCTCTCCAGTCATCACCCAGACACGTCCCCTGGTGTTACTGTATAATGCCCCATTCCCAGCAGTCACCTCTCCAGTCATCATCCAGACACGCCCCCCAGTGTTACTGTATAATGCCCCATTCCCAGCAGTCACTCCTCCAGTCATCACCCAGACACGTCCCCCGGTGTTACTGTATAATGCCCCATTCCCAGCAGTCACCTCTCCAGTCACCACCCAGACACATCCCCTGGTGTTACTGTATAATGTCCCATTCCCGGCAGTCACCTCTCCAGTCATCGCCCAGACACATCCCCTGGTGTTACTGTATAATGCCCCAGTCCCAACAGTCACCTCTCCAGTCATCACCCAGATACATTACCTGGTGTTACTGTATAATGTCCTATTCGCAGCAGTCACCTCTCCAGTCACCACCCAGACACATCCCCTGGTATTACTGTATAATGTCCCATTCCCAGCAGTCACCTCTCCAGTCATCACCCAGACACATCCCCTGGTGTTACTGTATAATGCCCCATTCCCAGCAGTCACCTCTCCAGTCATCACCCAGACACGTCCCCTGGTGTTACTATATAATGCCCCATTCCCAGCAGTCACCTCTCCAGTCATCACCCAGACACATCCCCTGGTGTTACTGTATAATACCCCATTCCCAGCAGACACCTCTCCAGTCATCACCCAGACACATCTCCCCCTGGTGTTACTGTATAATGTCCCATTCCCAGCAGTCACTTCTCCAGTCATCACACAGACACCCCCCTGGGGTTACTGTATAATGTCCCATTCCCAGCAGTCACTTCTCCAGTCATCACCCAGACATGTCCCCCTGGTGTTACTGTATAATGCCCCATTCCCAACAGTCACCTCTCCAGACATCACCCAGACACATCCCCTGGTGTTACTGTATAATGTCCCATTCCCAGCAGTCACCTCTCCAGTCATCACCCAGACACGCCCCCTGGTGTTACTGTATAATGCCCCGTTCCCAGCAGTCACCTCTCCAGTCATCACCCAGACACCCCCCCTGGTGTTACTGTATAATGTCCCATTCCCAGCAGTCACCTCTCCAGTCATCACCCAGACACATCCCCTGGTGTTACTGTATAATGCCCCATTCCCAGCAGTCACTTCTCCAGTCATCACCCAGACACATCCCCAGGTGTTACTGTATAATGCCCCATTCCCAGCAGTCACTTCTCCAGTCATCACCCAGACACCCCCCTGGTGTTACTGTATAATGTCCCATTCCCAGCAGTCACCTCTCCAGTCATCACCCAGACACATCAACAGGTGTTACTGTATAATGCCCCATTCCCAGCAGTCACTTCTCTAGTCATCACCCAGACACCCCCCCTGGTGTTACTGTAAAATGTCCCATTCCCAGCAGTCACCTCTCCAGTCATCACCCAGACACCCCCCCTGGTGTTACTGTATAATGTCCCATTCCCAGCAGTCACCTCTCCAGTCATCACCCAGACACCCCCCCTGGTGTTACTGTATAATGTCCCATTCCCAGCAGTCACTTCTCCAGTCATCACCCAGACATGTCCCCCTGGTGTTACTGTATAATGTCCCATTCCCAGCAGTCACTTCTCCAGTCATCACCCAGACATGTCCCCCTGGTGTAACTGTATAATGCCCCATTCCCAGCAGTCACCTCTCCAGACATCACCCAGACACATCACCTGGTGTTACTGTATAATGTCCCATTCCCAGCAGTCACCTCTCCAGTCATCACCCAGACACCCCCCCTGGTGTTACTGTATAATGTCCCATTCCCAGCAGTCACTTCTCCAGTCATCACCCAGACACCCCCCCTGGTGTTACTGTATAATGTCCCATTCCCAGCAGTCACCTCTCCGGTCATCACCCAGACACCCCCCTGGTGTTACTGTATAATGTCCCATTCCCAGCAGTCACTTCTCCAGTCATCACCCAGACATGTCCCCCTGGTGTTACTGTATAATGCCCCATTCCCAGCAGTCACCTCTCCAGACATCACCCAGACACATCCCCCGGTGTTACTGTATAATGTCCCATTCCCAGCAGTCACCTCTCCAGTCATCACCCAGACACCCCCCCTGGTGTTACTGTATAATGTCCCATTCCCAGCAGTCACTTCTCCAGTCATCACCCAGACATGTCCCCCTGGTGTTAATGTATAATGCCCCATTCCCAGCAGTCACCTCTCCAGTCATCACCCAGACACCCCCCTGGTGTTACTGTATAATGTCGCATTCCCAGCAGTCACCTCTCCAGTCATCATCCAGACACGTCCCCCAGTGTTACTGTATAATGCCCCAATCCCAGCAGTCACTCCTACAGTCATCACCCAGACACGTTCCCTGGTGTTACTGTATAATGTCCCATTCCCAGCAGTCACTTCTCCAGTCATCACCCAGACACGTCCCTCGGTGTTACTGTATAATGCCCCATTCCCAGCAGTCACCTCTCCAGTCATCACCCAGACACGTCCCCTGGTGTTACTGTATAATGCCCCATTCCCAGCAGTCACCTCTCCAGTCATCATCCAGACACGCCCCCCAGTGTTACTGTATAATGCCCCATTCCCAGCAGTCACTCCTCCAGTCATCACCCAGACACGTCCCCCGGTGTTACTGTATAATGCCCCATTCCCAGCAGTCACCTCTCCAGTCACCACCCAGACACATCCCCTGGTGTTACTGTATAATGTCCCATTCCCGGCAGTCACCTCTCCAGTCATCGCCCAGACACATCCCCTGGTGTTACTGTATAATGCCCCAGTCCCAACAGTCACCTCTCCAGTCATCACCCAGATACATTACCTGGTGTTACTGTATAATGTCCTATTCGCAGCAGTCACCTCTCCAGTCACCACCCAGACACATCCCCTGGTATTACTGTATAATGTCCCATTCCCAGCAGTCACCTCTCCAGTCATCACCCAGACACATCCCCTGGTGTTACTGTATAATGCCCCATTCCCAGCAGTCACCTCTCCAGTCATCACCCAGACACGTCCCCTGGTGTTACTATATAATGCCCCATTCCCAGCAGTCACCTCTCCAGTCATCACCCAGACACATCCCCTGGTGTTACTGTATAATACCCCATTCCCAGCAGACACCTCTCCAGTCATCACCCAGACACATCTCCCCCCGGTGTTACTGTATAATACCCCATTCCCAGCAGTCACCTATCCAGTCATTACCCAGACACGTCCCCTGGTGTTACTGTATAATACCCCTTTCCCAGCAGTCACCTCTCCAGTCATCACCCAGACACATCCCCTGGTATTTCTGTATAATGCCCCATTCCCAGCAGTCACTTCTCCAGTCATCACCCAGACACGTCCCCTGGTGTTACTGTATAATGTCCCATTCCCAGCAGTCACCTCTCCAGTCATCACCCAGACACCCCCCCTGGTGTTACTGTATAATGTCCCATTCCCAGCAGTCACTTCTCCAGTCATCACCCAGACACCCCCCCTGGTGTTACTGTATAATGTCCCATTCCCAGCAGTCACCTCTCCAGTCACCACCCAGACACATCCCCTGGTATTACTGTATAATGCCCCATTCCCAGCAGTCACTTCTCCAGTCATCACCCAGACACGTCCCATGGTGTTACTGTATAATGTCCCATTCCCAGCAGTCACCTCTCCAGTCATCACCCAAACACCCCCCCTGGTGTTACTGTATAATGTCCCATTCCCAGCAGTCACTTCTCCAGTCATCACCCAGACACCCCCCCTGGTGTTACTGTATAATGTCCCATTCCCAGCAGTCACTTCTCCAGTCATCAACCAGACATGTCCCTCTGGTGTTACTGTATAATGCCCCATTCCCAGCAGTCACCTCTCCAGACATCACCCAGACACATCCCCCGGTGTTACTGTATAATGTCCCATTCCCAGCAGTCACCTCTCCAGTCATCACCCAGACACCCCCACTGGTGTTACTGTATAATGCCCCATTCCCAGCAGTCACCTCTCCAGTCATCACCCAGACACATCCCCCGGTGTTACTGTATAATGCCCCATTCCCAGCAGTCACCTCTCCAGTCATCACCCAGACACATCCCCTGGTGTTACTGTATAATGTCCCATTCCCAGCAGTCACCTCTCCAGTCATCACCCAGACACATACCCCGGTGTTACTGTATAATGCCCCATTCCCAGCAGTCACCTCTCCAGTCATCACCCAGACACCCCCCCTGGTGTTACTGTATAATGTCCCATTCCCAGCAGTCACCTCTCCAGTCATCACCCAGACACGTCCCCTAATGTTACTGTATAATGTTCCATTCCCAGCGGTCACCTCTCCAGTCATCACCCAGAAACTTCCTCTGGTGTTACTGTATAATGCCCCATTCCCAACAGCCACCTCTCCAGTCATCACCCAGATACATTCCCTGGTGTTACTGTATAATGTCCTATTTGCAGCAGTCACCTCTTGAGTCATCACCGAGACACACATCCTGGTGTTACTGTATAATGCCCCATTCCCAGCAGTCACTTCTCCAGACATCACCCAGACACATCCCCCGGTGTCACTGTATAATGTCCCATTCCCAGCAGTCACCTCTCCAGTCATCACCCAGACACCCCCCCTGGTGTTACTGTATAATGTCCCATTCCCAGCAGTCACTTCTCCAGTCATCACCCAGACACCCCCCCTGGTGTTACTGTATAATGTCCCATTCCCAGCAGTCACTTCTCCAGTCATCACCCAGACATGTCCCCCTGGTGTTACTGTATAATGCCCCATTCCCAGCAGTCACCTCTCCAGTCATCACCCAGACACCCCCCCTGGTGTTACTGTATAATGTCCCATTCCCAGCAGTCACTTCTCCAGTCATCACCCAGACACCCCCCTGGTGTTACTGTATAATGTCCCATTCCCAGCAGTCACCTCTCCAGTCATCACCCAGACACGCCCCCCGGTGTTACTGTATAATGCCCCATTCCCAGCAGTCACCTCTCCAGTCATCACCCAGACACCCCCTCTGGTGTTACTGTATAATGTCCCATTCCCAGCAGTCACCTCTCCAGTCATCACCCAGACACATCCCCTGGTGTTACTGTATAATGCCCCATTCCCAGCAGTCACTTCTCCAGTCATCACCCAGACACATCCCCCGGTGTTACTGTATAATGTCCCATTCCCAGCAGTCACCTCTCCAGTCATCACCCAGACACCCCCACTGGTGTTACTGTATAATGTCCCATTCCCAGCAGTCACCTCTCCAGTCATCACCCAGACACATCCCCTGGTGTTACTGTATAATGCCCCATTCCCAGCAGTCACCTCTCCAGTCATCACCCAGACACCCCCCCTGGTGTTACTGTATAATGTCCCATTCCCAGCAGTCACTTCTCCAGTCATCACCCAGACACATCCCCAGGTGTTACTGTATAATGCCCCATTCCCAGCAGTCACTTCTCCAGTCATCACCCAGACACATCCCCAGGTGTTACTGTATAATGCCCCATTCCCAGCAGTCACTTCTCCAGTCATCACCCAGACCCCCCCCCCCCCTGGTGTTACTGTATAATGTCCCATTCCCAGCAGTCACCTCTCCAGTCATCACCCAGACACATCCCCAGGTGTTACTGTATAATGCCCCATTCCCAGCAGTCACTTCTCCAGTCATCACCCAGACACCCCCCCTGGTGTTACTGTATAATGTCCCATTCCCAGCAGTCACTTCTCCAGTCATCACCCAGACACCCCCCTGGTGTTACTGTATAATGTCCCATTCCCAGCAGTCACCTCTCCAGTCATCACCCAGACATGTCCCCCTGGTGTTACTGTATAATGTCCCATTCCCAGCAGTCACTTCTCCAGTCATCACCCAGACATGTCCCCCTGGTGTTACTGTATAATGCCCCATTCCCAGCAGTCACCTCTCCAGACATCACCCAGACACATCCCCTGGTGTTACTGTATAATGTCCCATTCCCAGCAGTCACCTCTCCAGTCATCACCCAGACACCCCCACTGGTGTTACTGTATAATGTCCCATTCCCAGCAGTCACTTCTCCAGTCATCACCCAGACACCCCCCCTGGTGTTACTGTATAATGTCCCATTCCCAGCAGTCACCTCTCCAGTCATCACCCAGACACCCCCCTGGTGTTACTGTATAATGTCCCATTCCCAGCAGTCACTTCTCCAGTCATCACCCAGACACCCCCCCTGGTGTTACTGTATAATGTCCCATTCCCAGCAGTCACTTCTCCAGTCATCACCCAGACACATCCCTAGGTGTTACTGTATAATGCCCCATTCCCAGCAGTCACCTCTCCAGACATCACCCAGACACATCCCCTGGTGTTACTGTATAATGTCCCATTCCCAGCAGTCACCTCTCCAGTCATCACCCAGACACCCCCCTGGTGTTACTGTATAATGTCCCATTCCCAGCAGTCACTTCTCCAGTCATCACCCAGACACCCCCCCTGGTGTTACTGTATAATGTCCCATTCCCAGCAGTCACTTCTCCAGTCATCACCAAGACATGTCCCCCTGGTGTTACTGTATAATGTCCCATTCCCAGGAGTCACCTATCCAGACATCACCCAGACACATCCCCCGGTGTTACTGTATAATGTCCCATTCCCAGCAGTCACCTCTCCAGTCATCACCCAGACACCCCCCTGGTGTTACTGTATAATGTCCCATTCCCAGCAGTCACTTCTCCAGTCATCACCCAGACATGTCCCCCTGGTGTTAATGTATAATGCCCCATTCCCAGCAGTCACCTCTCCAGTCATCACCCAGACACCCCCCCTGGTGTTACTGTATAATGTCCCATTCCCAGCAGTCACCTCTCCAGTCATCATCCAGACACGTCCCCCAGTGTTACTGTATAATGCCCCATTCCCAGCAGTCACTCCTCCAGTCATCACCCAGACACGTTCCCTGGTGTTACTGTATAATGTCCCATTCCCAGCAGTCACTTCTCCAGTCATCACCCAGACACGTCCCCCGGTGTTACTGTATAATGCCCCATTCCCAGCAGTCACCTCTCCAGTCATCATCCAGACACGTCCCCCAGTGTTACTGTATAATGCCCCATTCCCAGCAGTCACTTCTCCAGTCATCACCCAGACACCCCCCCTGGTGTTACTGTATAATGTCCCATTCCCAGCAGTCACCTCTCCAGTCATCACCCAGACACCCCCCTGGTGTTACTGTATAATGTCCCATTCCCAGCAGTCACTTCTCCAGTCATCACCCAGACACCCCCCCTGGTGTTACTGTATAATGTCCCATTCCCAGCAGTCACTTCTCCAGTCATCACCAAGACATGTCCCCCTGGTGTTACTGTATAATGCCCCATTCCCAGCAGTCACCTCTCCAGTCATCACCCAGACACGTCCCCCGGTGTTACTGTATAATGCCCCATTCCCAGCAGTCACCTCTCCAGTCATCATCCAGACACGTCCCCCAGTGTTACTGTATAATGCCCCATTCCCAGCAGTCACCTCTCCAGACATCACCCAGACACATCCCCCGGTGTTACTGTATAATGTCCCATTCCCAGCAGTCACCTCTCCAGTCATCACCCAGACACGTCCCCCGGTTTTACTGTATAATGCCCCATTCCCAGCAGTCACCTCTCCAGTCACCACCCAGACACATCCCCTGGTGTTACTGTATAATGTCCCATTCCCGGCAGTCACCTCTCCAGTCATCGCCCAGACACATCCCCTGGTGTTACTGTATAATGGCCCAGTCCCAACAGTCACCTCTCCAGTCATCACCCAGATACATTACCTGGTGTTACTGTATAATGTCCTATTCGCAGCAGTCACCTCTCCAGTCACCACCCAGACACATCCCCTGGTGTTACTGTATAATGTCCCATTCCCAGCAGTCACCTCTCCAGTCATCACCCAGACACATTCCCTGGTGTTACTGTATAATGCCCCAATCCCAGCAGTAACCTCTCCAGTCATCACCCAGACACGGCCCCTGGTGTTACTATATAATGCCCCATTCCCAGCAGTCACCTCTCCAGTCATCACCCAGACACATCAACTGGTGTTACTGTATAATACCCCATTCCCAGCAGACACCTCTCCAGTCATCACCCAGACACATCTCCTGGTGTTACTGTATAATACCTTATTCCCAGCAGTCACCTCTCCAGTCATCACCCAGACACGTCCCCTGGTGTTACTGTATAATACCCCTTTCCCAGCAGTCACCTCTCCAGTCATCACCCAGACACATCCCCTGGTATTACTGTATAATGCCCCATTCCCAGCAGTCACTTCTCCAGTCATCACCCAGACACGTCCCCTGGTGTTATTGTATAATGTCCCATTCCCAGCAGTCACCTCTCCAGTCATCACCCAGACACCCCCCCCTGGTGTTACTGTATAATGTCCCATTCCCAGCAGTCACTTCTCCAGTCATCACCCAGACACCCCCCTGGTGTTACTGTATAATGTCCCATTCCCAGCAGTCACCTCTCCAGTCATCACCCAGACACATCCCCTGGTATTACTGTATTATGCACCATTCCCAGCAGTCACTTCTCCAGTCATCACCCAGACACGTCCCCTGGTGTTACTGTATAATGTCCCATTCCCAGCAGTCACTTCTCCAGTCATCACCCAGACACCCCCCCTGGTGTTACTGTATAATGTCCCATTCCCAGCAGTCACTTCTCCAGTCATCAACCAGACATGTCCCCCTGGTGTTACTGTATAATGCCCCATTCCCAGCAGTCACCTCTCCAGACATCACCCAGACACATCCCCCGGTGTTACTGTATAATGTCCCATTCCCAGCAGTCACCTCTCCAGTCATCACCCAGACACCCCCACTGGTGTTACTGTATAATGTCCCATTCCCAGCAGTCACTTCTCCAGTCATCACCCAGATACCCCCCCTGGTGTTACTGTATAATGCCCCATTCCCAGCAGTCACTTCTCCAGTCATCACCCAGACACATCGCCAGGTGTTACTGTATAATGCCCCATTCCCAGCAGTCACTTCTCCAGTCATCACCCAGACACCCCCCTGGTGTTACTGTATAATGCCCCATTCCCGGCAGTCACCTCTCCAGTCATCACCCAGACACATCCCCCGGTGTTACTGTATAATGCCCCATTCCCAGCAGTCACCTCTCCAGTCATCACCCAGACACATACCCCGGTGTTACTGTATAATGTCCCATTCCCAGCAGTCACCTCTCCAGTCATCACCCAGACACGTCCCCTAATGTTACTGTATAATGTTCCATTCCCAGCGGTCACCTCTCCAGTCATCACCCAGACACGTTCCCTGGTGTTACTGTATAATGTCCCATTCCCAGCAGTCACTTCTCCAGTCATCACCCAGACACCCCCCCTGGTGTTACTGTATAATGTCCCATTCCCAGCAGTCACTTCTCCAGTCATCACCAAGACATGTCCCCCTGGTGTTACTGTATAATGCCCCATTCCCAGCAGTCACCTCTCCAGTCATCACCCAGACACCCCCCCTGGTGTTACTGTATAATGTCCCATTTCCAGCAGTCACCTCTCCAGTCATCACCCAGACACGTTCCCTGGTGTTACTGCATAATGTCCCATTCCCAGAAGTCACTTCTCCAGTCATCACCCAGACACGTCCCCCGGTGTTACTGTATAATGCCCCATTCCCGGCAGTCACCTCTCCAGTCATCACCCAGACACATCCCCCGGTGTTACTGTATAATGCCACATTCCCAGCAGTCACCTCTCCAGTCATCACCCAGACACATACCCCGGTGTTACTGTATAATGTCTCATTCCCAGCAGTCACCTCTCCAGTCATCATCCAGACACGTCCCCCAGTGTTACTGTATAATGCCCCATTCCCAGCAGTCACTCCTCCAGTCATCACCCAGACACGTTCCCTGGTGTTACTGTATAATGTCCCATTCCCAGCAGTCACTTCTCCAGTCATCACCCAGACACCCCCCCTGGTGTTACTGTATAATGTCCCATTCCCAGCAGTCACTTCTCCAGTCATCAACCAGACATGTCCCCCTGGTGTTACTGTATAATGCCCCATTCCCAGCAGTCACCTCCCCAGACATCACCCAGACACATCCCCCGGTGTTACTGTATAATGTCCCATTCCCAGCAGTCACCTCTCCAGTCATCACCCAGACACCCCCACTGGTGTTACTGTATAATGTCCCATTCCCAGCAGTCACTTCTCCAGTCATCACCCAGACACCCCCCCTGGTGTTACTGTATAATGTCCCATTCCCAGCAGTCACCTCTCCAGTCATCACCCAGACACCCCCCTGGTGTTACTGTATACTGTCCCATTCCCAGCAGTCACTTCTCCAGTCATCACCCAGACACCCCCCCTGGTGTTACTGTATAATGTCCCATTCCCAGCAGTCACTTCTTCAGTCATCACCCAGACATGTCCCCCTGGTGTTACTGTATAATGCCCCATTCCCAGCAGTCACCTCTCCAGACATCCCCCAGACACATCCCCCGGTGTTACTGTATAATGTCCCATTCCCAGCAGTCACCTCTCCAGTCATCACCCAGACACCCCCCCTGGTGTTACTGTATAATGTCCCATTCCCAGCAGTCACTTCTCCAGTCATCACCCAGACATGTCCCCCTGGTGTTACTGTATAATGCCCCATTCCCAGCAGTCACCTCTCCAGTCATCACCCAGACACCCCCCCTGGTGTTACTGTATAATGTCCCATTTCCAGCAGTCACCTCTCCAGTCATCACCCAGACACGTTCCCTGGTGTTACTGCATAATGTCCCATTCCCAGAAGTCACTTCTCCAGTCATCACCCAGACACGTCCCCCGGTGTTACTGTATAATGCCCCATTCCCGGCAGTCACCTCTCCAGTCATCACCCAGACACATCCCCCGATGTTACTGTATAATGCCCCATTCCCAGCAGTCACCTCTCCAGTCATCACCCAGACACATACCCCGGTGTTACTGTATAATGCCCCATTCCCAACAGTCACCTCTCCAGTCATCACCCAGATACATTCCCTGGTGTTACTGTATAATGTCCTATTTGCAGCAGTCACCTCTTGAGTCATCACCGAGACACACATCCTGGTGTTACTGTATAATGCCCCATTCCCAGCAGTCACTTCTCCAGACATCACCCAGACACATCCCCCGGTGTTACTGTATAATGCCCCATTCCCAGCAGTCACCTCTCCAGTCATCACCCAGACACCCCCCCTGGTGTTACTGTATAATGTCCCATTCCCAGCAGTCACCTCTCCAGTCATCACCCAGACACGCCCCCTGGTGTTACTGTATAATGCCCCATTCCCAGCAGTCACCTCTCCAGTCATCACCCAGACACCCCCCCTGGTGTTACTGTATAATGTCCCATTCCCAGCAGTCACCTCTCCAGTCATCACCCAGACACATCCCCTGGTGTTACTGTATAATGCCCCATTCCCAGCAGTCACTTCTCCAGTCATCACCCAGACACATCCCCAGGTGTTACTGTATAATGCCCCATTCCCAGCAGTCACTTCTCCAGTCATCACCCAGACACCCCCCCTGGTGTTACTGTATAATGTCCCATTCCCAGCAGTCACCTCTCCAGTCATCACCCAGACACATCCCCAGGTGTTACTGTATAATGCCCCATTCCCAGCAGTCACTTCTCTAGTCATCACCCAGACACCCCCCCTGGTGTTACTGTATAATGTCCCATTCCCAGCAGTCACTTCTCCAGTCATCACCCATGCACCCCCCCTGGTGTTACTGTATAATGTCCCATTCCCAGCAGTCACCTCTCCAGTCATCACCCAGACACGTCCCCTAATGTTACTGTATAATGTCCCATTCCCAGCAGTCACCTCTCCAGTCATCACCCAGACACCCCCCTGGTGTTACTGTATAATGTCCCATTCCCAGCAGTCACTTCTCCAGTCATCACCCAGACACCCCCCCTGGTGTTACTGTATAATGTCCCATTCCCAGCAGTCACTTCTCCAGTCATCACCAAGACATGTCCCCCTGGTGTTACTGTATAATGTCCCATTCCCAGGAGTCACCTATCCAGACATCACCCAGACACATCCCCCGGTGTTACTGTATAATGTCCCATTCCCAGCAGTCACCTCTCCAGTCATCACCCAGACACCCCCCTGGTGTTACTGTATAATGTCCCATTCCCAGCAGTCACTTCTCCAGTCATCACCCAGACATGTCCCCCTGGTGTTAATGTATAATGCCCCATTCCCAGCAGTCACCTCTCCAGTCATCACCCAGACACCCCCCCTGGTGTTACTGTATAATGTCCCATTCCCAGCAGTCACCTCTCCAGTCATCATCCAGACACGTCCCCCAGTGTTACTGTATAATGCCCCATTCCCAGCAGTCACTCCTCCAGTCATCACCCAGACACGTTCCCTGGTGTTACTGTATAATGTCCCATTCCCAGCAGTCACTTCTCCAGTCATCACCCAGACACGTCCCCCGGTGTTACTGTATAATGCCCCATTCCCAGCAGTCACCTCTCCAGTCATCATCCAGACACGTCCCCCAGTGTTACTGTATAATGCCCCATTCCCAGCAGTCACTTCTCCAGTCATCACCCAGACACCCCCCCTGGTGTTACTGTATAATGTCCCATTCCCAGCAGTCACCTCTCCAGTCATCACCCAGACACCCCCCTGGTGTTACTGTATAATGTCCCATTCCCAGCAGTCACTTCTCCAGTCATCACCCAGACACCCCCCCTGGTGTTACTGTATAATGTCCCATTCCCAGCAGTCACTTCTCCAGTCATCACCAAGACATGTCCCCCTGGTGTTACTGTATAATGCCCCATTCCCAGCAGTCACCTCTCCAGTCATCACCCAGACACGTCCCCCGGTGTTACTGTATAATGCCCCATTCCCAGCAGTCACCTCTCCAGTCATCATCCAGACACGTCCCCCAGTGTTACTGTATAATGCCCCATTCCCAGCAGTCACCTCTCCAGACATCACCCAGACACATCCCCCGGTGTTACTGTATAATGTCCCATTCCCAGCAGTCACCTCTCCAGTCATCACCCAGACACGTCCCCCGGTTTTACTGTATAATGCCCCATTCCCAGCAGTCACCTCTCCAGTCACCACCCAGACACATCCCCTGGTGTTACTGTATAATGTCCCATTCCCGGCAGTCACCTCTCCAGTCATCGCCCAGACACATCCCCTGGTGTTACTGTATAATGGCCCAGTCCCAACAGTCACCTCTCCAGTCATCACCCAGATACATTACCTGGTGTTACTGTATAATGTCCTATTCGCAGCAGTCACCTCTCCAGTCACCACCCAGACACATCCCCTGGTGTTACTGTATAATGTCCCATTCCCAGCAGTCACCTCTCCAGTCATCACCCAGACACATTCCCTGGTGTTACTGTATAATGCCCCATTCCCAGCAGTAACCTCTCCAGTCATCACCCAGACACGGCCCCTGGTGTTACTATATAATGCCCCATTCCCAGCAGTCTCCTCTCCAGTCATCACCCAGACACATCAACTGGTGTTACTGTATAATACCCCATTCCCAGCAGACACCTCTCCAGTCATCACCCAGACACATCTCCTGGTGTTACTGTATAATACCTTATTCCCAGCAGTCACCTCTCCAGTCATCACCCAGACACGTCCCCTGGTGTTACTGTATAATACCCCTTTCCCAGCAGTCACCTCTCCAGTCATCACCCAGACACATCCCCTGGTATTACTGTATAATGCCCCATTCCCAGCAGTCACTTCTCCAGTCATCACCCAGACACGTCCCCTGGTGTTATTGTATAATGTCCCATTCCCAGCAGTCACCTCTCCAGTCATCACCCAGACACCCCCCCCTGGTGTTACTGTATAATGTCCCATTCCCAGCAGTCACTTCTCCAGTCATCACCCAGACACCCCCCCTGGTGTTACTGTATAATGTCCCATTCCCAGCAGTCACCTCTCCAGTCATCACCCAGACACATCCCCTGGTATTACTGTATTATGCACCATTCCCAGCAGTCACTTCTCCAGTCATCACCCAGACACGTCCCCTGGTGTTACTGTATAATGTCCCATTCCCAGCAGTCACTTCTCCAGTCATCACCCAGACACCCCCCCTGGTGTTACTGTATAATGTCCCATTCCCAGCAGTCACTTCTCCAGTCATCAACCAGACATGTCCCCCTGGTGTTACTGTATAATGCCCCATTCCCAGCAGTCACCTCTCCAGACATCACCCAGACACATCCCCCGGTGTTACTGTATAATGTCCCATTCCCAGCAGTCACCTCTCCAGTCATCACCCAGACACCCCCACTGGTGTTACTGTATAATGTCCCATTCCCAGCAGTCACTTCTCCAGTCATCACCCAGATACCCCCCCTGGTGTTACTGTATAATGCCCCATTCCCAGCAGTCACTTCTCCAGTCATCACCCAGACACACCCCCAGGTGTTACTGTATAATGCCCCATTCCCAGCAGTCACTTCTCCAGTCATCACCCAGACACCCCCCTGGTGTTACTGTATAATGCCCCATTCCCGGCAGTCACCTCTCCAGTCATCACCCAGACACATCCCCCGGTGTTACTGTATAATGCCCCATTCCCAGCAGTCACCTCTCCAGTCATCACCCAGACACATACCCCGGTGTTACTGTATAATGTCCCATTCCCAGCAGTCACCTCTCCAGTCATCACCCAGACACGTCCCCTAATGTTACTGTATAATGTTCCATTCCCAGCGGTCACCTCTCCAGTCATCACCCAGAAACTTCCTCTGGTGTTACTGTATAATGCCCCATTCCCAACAGTCACCTCTCCAGTCATCACCCAGATACATTCCCTGGTGTTACTGTATAATGTCCTATTTGCAGCAGTCACCTCTTGAGTCATCACCGAAACACACATCCTGGTGTTACTGTATAATGCCCCATTCCCAGCAGTCACTTCTCCAGACATCACCCAGACACATGCCCCGGTGTTACTGTATAATGCCCCATTCCCAGCAGTCACCTCTCCAGTCATCACCCAGACACCCCCCCTGGTGTTACTGTATAATGTCCCATTCCCAGCAGTCACTTCTCCAGTCATCACCCAGACACCCCTGGTGTTACTGTATAAAGTCCCATTCCCAGCAGTCACCTCTCCAGTCATCACCCAGACACGCCCCCTGGTGTTACTGTATAATGCCCCATTCCCAGCAGTCACCTCTCCAGTCATCACCCAGACACCCCCCCTGGTGTTACTGTATAATGTCCCATTCCCAGCAGTCACCTCTCCAGTCATCACCCAGACACATCCCCTGGTGTTACTGTATAATGCCCCATTCCCAGCAGTCACTTCTCCAGTCATCACCCAGACACATCCCCAGGTGTTACTGTATAATGCCCCATTCCCAGCAGTCACTTCTCCAGTCATCACCCAGACACCCCCCCTGGTGTTACTGTATAATGTCCCATTCCCAGCAGTCACCTTTCCAGTCATCACCCAGACACATCCCCAGGTGTTACTGTATAATGCCCCATTCCCAGCAGTCACTTCTCTAGTCATCACCCAGACACCCCCCCTGGTGTTACTGTATAATGTCCCATTCCCAGCAGTCACTTCTCCAGTCATCACCCATGCACCCCCCCTGGTGTTACTGTATAATGTCCCATTCCCAGCAGTCACCTCTCCAGTCATCACCCAGACACCCCCCATGGTGTTACTGTATAATGTCCCATTCCCAGCAGTCACTTCTCCAGTCATCACCCAGACATGTCCCCCTGGTGTTACTGTATAATGTCCGATTCCCAGCAGTCACTTCTCCAGTCATCACCCAGACATGTCCCCCTGGTGTTACTGTATAATGCCCCATTCCCAGCAGTCACCTCTCCAGACATCACCCAGACACATCCCATGGTGTTACTGTATAATGTCCCATTCCCAGCAGTCACCTCTCCAGTCATCACCCAGACACCCCCCCTGGTGTTACTGTATAATGTCCCATTCCCAGCAGTCACTTCTCCAGTCATCACCCAGACACCCCCCCTGGTGTTACTGTATAATGTCCCATTCCCAGCAGTCACCTCTCCAGTCATCATCCAGACACGTCCCCCAGTGTTACTGTATAATGCCCCATTCCCAGCAGTCACTCCTCCAGTCATCACCCAGACACGTTCCCTGGTGTTACTGTATAATGTCCCATTCCCAGCAGTCACTTCTCCAGTCATCACCCAGACACCCCCCCTGGTGTTACTGTATAATGTCCCATTCCCAGCAGTCACTTCTCCAGTCATCAACCAGACATGTCCCCCTGGTGTTACTGTATAATGCCCCATTCCCAGCAGTCACCTCTCCAGACATCACCCAGACACATCCCCCGGTGTTACTGTATAATGTCCCATTCCCAGCAGTCACCTCTCCAGTCATCACCCAGACACCCCCACTGGTGTTACTGTATAATGTCCCATTCCCAGCAGTCACTTCTCCAGTCATCACCCAGACACCCCCCCTGGTGTTACTGTATAATGTCCCATTCCCAGCAGTCACCTCTCCAGTCATCACCCAGACACCCCCCTGGTGTTACTGTATACTGTCCCATTCCCAGCAGTCACTTCTCCAGTCATCACCCAGACACCCCCCCTGGTGTTACTGTATAATGTCCCATTCCCAGCAGTCACTTCTCCAGTCATCAACCAGACACCCCCCCTGGTGTTACTGTATAATGTCCCATTCCCAGCAGTCACTTCTCCAGTCATCACCCAGACATGTCCCCCTGGTGTTACTGTATAATGCCCCATTCCCAGCAGTCACCTCTCCAGTCATCACCCAGACACCCCCCCTGGTGTTACTGTATAATGTCCCATTTCCAGCAGTCACCTCTCCAGTCATCACCCAGACACGTTCCCTGGTGTTACTGCATAATGTCCCATTCCCAGAAGTCACTTCTCTAGTCATCACCCAGACACGTCCCCCGGTGTTACTGTATAATGCCCCATTCCCGGCAGTCACCTCTCCAGTCATCACCCAGACACATCCCCCGGTGTTACTGTATAATGCCCCATTCCCAGCAGTCACCTCTCCAGTCATCACCCAGACACATACCCCGGTGTTACTGTATAATGTCCCATTCCCAGCAGTCACCTCTCCAGTCATCACCCAGACACGTCCTCTGGTGTTACTGTATAATGCCCCATTCCCAACAGTCACCTCTCCAGTCATCACCCAGATACATTCCCTGGTGTTACTGTATAATGTCCTATTTGCAGCAGTCACCTCTTGAGTCATCACCGAGACACACATCCTGGTGTTACTGTATAATGCCCCATTCCCAGCAGTCACTTCTCCAGACATCACCCAGACACATCCCCCGGTGTTACTGTATAATGCCCCATTCCCAGCAGTCACCTCTCCAGTCATCACCCAGACACCCCCCCTGGTGTTACTGTATAATGTCCCATTCCCAGCAGTCACCTCTCCAGTCATCACCCAGACACGCCCCCTGGTGTTACTGTATAATGCCCCATTCCCAGCAGTCACCTCTCCAGTCATCACCCAGACACCCCCCCTGGTGTTACTGTATAATGTCCCATTCACAGCAGTCACCTCTCCAGTCATCACCCAGACACATCCCCTGGTGTTACTGTATAATGCCCCATTCCCAGCAGTCACTTCTCCAGTCATCACCCAGACACATCCCCAGGTGTTACTGTATAATGCCCCATTCCCAGCAGTCACTTCTCCAGTCATCACCCAGACACCCCCCCTGGTGTTACTGTATAATGTCCCATTCCCAGCAGTCACCTCTCCAGTCATCACCCAGACACATCCCCAGGTGTTACTGTATAATGCCCCATTCCCAGCAGTCACTTCTCTAGTCATCACCCAGACACCCCCCCTGGTGTTACTGTATAATGTCCCATTCCCAGCAGTCACTTCTCCAGTCATCACCCATGCACCCCCCCTGGTGTTACTGTATAATGTCCCATTCCCAGCAGTCACCTCTCCAGTCATCACCCAGACACCCCCCCTGGTGTTACTGTATAATGTCCCATTCCCAGCAGTCACTTCTCCAGTCATCACCCAGACATGTCCCCCTGGTGTTACTGTATAATGTCCGATTCCCAGCAGTCACTTCTCCAGTCATCACCCAGACATGTCCCCCTGGTGTTACTGTATAATGCCCCATTCCCAGCAGTCACCTCTCCAGACATCACCCAGACACATCCCCTGGTGTTACTGTATAATGTCCCATTCCCAGCAGTCACCTCTCCAGTCATCACCCAGACACCCCCCCTGGTGTTACTGTATAATGTCCCATTCCCAGCAGTCACTTCTCCAGTCATCACCCAGACACCCCCCCTGGTGTTACTGTATAATGTCCCATTCCCAGCAGTCACCTCTCCAGTCATCATCCAGACACGTCAGCCAGTGTTACTGTATAATGCCCCATTCCCAGCAGTCACTCCTCCAGTCATCACCCAGACACGTTCCCTGGTGTTACTGTATAATGTCCCATTCCCAGCAGTCACTTCTCCAGTCATCACCCAGACACCCCCCCTGGTGTTACTGTATAATGTCCCATTCCCAGCAGTCACTTCTCCAGTCATCAACCAGACATGTCCCCCTGGTGTTACTGTATAATGCCCCATTCCCAGCAGTCACCTCTCCAGACATCACCCAGACACATCCTCCGATGTTACTGTATAATGTCCCATTCCCAGCAGTCACCTCTCCAGTCATCACCCAGACACCCCCACTGGTGTTACTGTATAATGTCCCATTCCCAGCAGTCACTTCTCCAGTCATCACCCAGACACCCCCCCTGGTGTTACTGTATAATGTCCCATTCCCAGCAGTCACCTCTCCAGTCATCACCCAGACACACCCCCTGGTGTTACTGTATAATGTCCCATTCCCAGCAGTCACTTCTCCAGTCATCACCCAGACATGTCCCCCTGGTGTTACTGTATAATGCCCCATTCCCAGCAGTCACTTCTTCAGTCATCACCCAGACATGTCCCCCTGGTGTTACTGTATAATGCCCCATTCCCAGCAGTCACCTCTCCAGACATCCCCCAGACACATCCCCCGGTGTTACTGTATAATGTCCCATTCCCAGCAGTCACCTCTCCAGTCATCACCCAGACACCCCCCCTGGTGTTACTGTATAATGTCCCATTCCCAGCAGTCACTTCTCCAGAAATCACCCAGACATGTCCCCCTGGTGTTACTGTATAATGCCCCATTCCCAGCAGTCACTTCTCCAGTCATCACCCAGACATGTCCCCCTGGTGTTACTGTATAATGTCCCATTCCCAGCAGTCACCTCTCCAGTCATCACCCAGACACCCCCACTGGTGTTACTGTATAATGTCCCATTCCCAGCAGTCACTTCTCCAGTCATCACCCAGACACCCCCCCTGGTGTTACTGTATAATGTCCCATTCCCAGCAGTCACCTCTCCAGTCATCACCCAGACACCCCCCCTGGTGTTACTGTATACTGTCCCATTCCCAGCAGTCACTTCTCCAGTCATCACCCAGACACCCCCCCTGGTGTTACTGTATAATGTCCCATTCCCAGCAGTCACTTCTTCAGTCATCACCCAGACATGTCCCCCTGGTGTTACTGTATAATGTCCCATTCCCAGCAGTCACCTCTCCAGACATCCCCCAGACACATCCCCCGGTGTTACTGTATAATGTCCCATTCCCAGCAGTCACCTCTCCAGTCATCACCCAGACACCCCCCCTGGTGTTACTGTATAATGTCCCATTCCCAGCAGTCACTTCTCCAGTCATCACCCAGACATGTCCCCCTGGTGTTACTGTATAATGCCCCATTCCCAGCAGTCACCTCTCCAGTCATCACCCAGACACCCCCCCTGGTGTTACTGTATAATGTCCCATTTCCAGCAGTCACCTCTCCAGTCATCACCCAGACACGTTCCCTGGTGTTACTGCATAATGTCCCATTCCCAGAAGTCACTTCTCCAGTCATCACCCAGACACGTCCCCCGGTGTTACTGTATAATGCCCCATTCCCGGCAGTCACCTCTCCAGTCATCACCCAGACACATCCCCCGGTGTTACTGTATAATGCCCCATTCCCAGCAGTCACCTCTCCAGTCATTACCCAGACACATACCCCGGTGTTACTGTATAATGTCCCATTCCCAGCAGTCACCTCTCCAGTCATCACCCAGACACGTCCTCTGGTGTTACTGTATAATGCCCCATTCCCAACAGTCACCTCTCCAGTCATCACCCAGATACATTCCCTGGTGTTACTGTATAATGTCCTATTTGCAGCAGTCACCTCTTGAGTCATCACCGAGACACACATCCTGGTGTTACTGTATAATGCCCCATTCCCAGCAGTCACTTCTCCAGACATCACCCAGACACATCCGCCGGTGTTACTGTATAATGCCCCATTCCCAGCAGTCACCTCTCCAGTCATCACCCAGACACCCCCCCTGGTGTTACTGTATAATGTCCCATTCCCAGCAGTCACCTCTCCAGTCATCACCCAGACACGCCCCCTGGTGTTACTGTATAATGCCCCATTCCCAGCAGTCACCTCTCCAGTCATCACCCAGACACCCCCCCTGGTGTTACTGTATAATGTCCCATTCCCAGCAGTCACCTCTCCAGTCATCACCCAGACACATCCCCTGGTGTTACTGTATAATGCCCCATTCCCAGCAGTCACTTCTCCAGTCATCACCCAGACACATCCCCAGGTGTTACTGTATAATGCCCCATTCCCAGCAGTCACTTCTCCAGTCATCACCCAGACACCCCCCCTGGTGTTACTGTATAATGTCCCATTCCCAGCAGTCACTTCTCCAGTCATCACCCATGCACCCCCCCTGGTGTTACTGTATAATGTCCCATTCCCAGCAGTCACCTCTCCAGTCATCACCCAGACACCCCCCATGGTGTTACTGTATAATGTCCCATTCCCAGCAGTCACTTCTCCAGTCATCACCCAGACATGTCCCCCTGGTGTTACTGTATAATGTCCGATTCCCAGCAGTCACTTCTCCAGTCATCACCCAGACATGTCCCCCTGGTGTTACTGTATAATGCCCCATTCCCAGCAGTCACCTCTCCAGACATCACCCAGACACATCCCCTGGTGTTACTGTATAATGTCCCATTCCCAGCAGTCACCTCTCCAGTCATCACCCAGACACCCCCCCTGGTGTTACTGTATAATGTCCCATTCCCAGCAGTCACTTCTCCAGTCATCACCCAGACACCCCCCCTGGTGTTACTGTATAATGTCCCATTCCCAGCAGTCACCTCTCCAGTCATCATCCAGACACGTCCCCCAGTGTTACTGTATAATGCCCCATTCCCAGCAGTCACTCCTCCAGTCATCACCCAGACACGTTCCCTGGTGTTACTGTATAATGTCCCATTCCCAGCAGTCACTTCTCCAGTCATCACCCAGACACCCCCCCTGGTGTTACTGTATAATGTCCCATTCCCAGCAGTCACTTCTCCAGTCATCAACCAGACATGTCCCCCTGGTGTTACTGTATAATGCCCCATTCCCAGCAGTCACCTCTCCAGACATCACCCAGACACATCCCCCGGTGTTACTGTATAATGTCCCATTCCCAGCAGTCACCTCTCCAGTCATCACCCAGACACCCCCACTGGTGTTACTGTATAATGTCCCATTCCCAGCAGTCACTTCTCCAGTCATCACCCAGACACCCCCCCTGGTGTTACTGTATAATGTCCCATTCCCAGCAGTCACCTCTCCAGTCATCACCCAGACACCCCCCTGGTGTTACTGTATACTGTCCCATTCCCAGCAGTCACTTCTCCAGTCATCACCCAGACACCCCCCCTGGTGTTACTGTATAATGTTCCATTCCCAGCAGTCACTTCTTCAGTCATCACCCAGACATGTCCCCCTGGTGTTACTGTATAATGCCCCATTCCCAGCAGTCACCTCTCCAGACATCCCCCAGACACATCCCCCGGTGTTACTGTATAATGTCCCATTCCCAGCAGTCACCTCTCCAGTCATCACCCAGACACCCCCCCTGGTGTTACTGTATAATGTCCCATTCCCAGCAGTCACTTCTCCAGTCATCACCCAGACATGTCCCCCTGGTGTTACTGTATAATGCCCCATTCCCAGCAGTCACCTCTCCAGTCATCACCCAGACACCCCCCCTGGTGTTACTGTATAATGTCCCATTTCCAGCAGTCACCTCTCCAGTCATCACCCAGACACGTTCCCTGGTGTTACTGCATAATGTCCCATTCCCAGAAGTCACTTCTCCAGTCATCACCCAGACACGTCCCCCGGTGTTACTGTATAATGCCCCATTCCCGGCAGTCACCTCTCCAGTCATCACCCAGACACATCCCCCGGTGTTACTGTATAATGCCCCATTCCCAGCAGTCACCTCTCCAGTCATTACCCAGACACATACCCCGGTGTTACTGTATAATGTCCCATTCCCAGCAGTCACCTCTCCAGTCATCACCCAGACACGTCCTCTGGTGTTACTGTATAATGCCCCATTCCCAACAGTCACCTCTCCAGTCATCACCCAGATACATTCCCTGGTGTTACTGTATAATGTCCTATTTGCAGCAGTCACCTCTTGAGTCATCACCGAGACACACATCCTGGTGTTACTGTATAATGCCCCATTCCCAGCAGTCACTTCTCCAGACATCACCCAGACACATCCCCCGGTGTTACTGTATAATGTCCCATTCCCAGCAGTCACCTCTCCAGTCATCACCCAGACACCCCCCCTGGTGTTACGGTATAATGTCCCATTCCCAGCAGTCACTTCTCCAGTCATCACCCAGACACCCCCCCTGGTGTTACTGTATAATGTCCCATTCCCAGCAGTCACTTCTCCAGTCATCACCCAGACATGTCCCCCTGGTGTTACTGTATAATGCCCCATTCCCAGCAGTCACTTCTCCAGACATCACCCAGACACATCCCCCGGTGTTACTGTATAATGCCCCATTCCCAGCAGTCACCTCTCCAGTCATCACCCAGACACCCCCCCTGGTGTTACTGTATAATGTCCCATTCCCAGCAGTCACTTCTCCAGTCATCACCCAGACACCCCCCTGGTGTTACTGTATAATGTCCCATTCCCAGCAGTCACCTCTCCAGTCATCACCCAGACACGCCCCCTGGTGTTACTGTATAATGCCCCATTCCCAGCAGTCACCTCTCCAGTCATCACCCAGACACCCCCCCTGGTGTTACTGTATAATGTCCCATTCCCAGCAGTCACCTCTCCAGTCATCACCCAGACACATCCCCTGGTGTTACTGTATAATGCCCCATTCCCAGCAGTCACTTCTCCAGTCATCACCCAGACACATCCCCAGGTGTTACTGTATAATGCCCCATTCCCAGCAGTCACTTCTCCAGTCATCACCCAGACACCCCCCCTGGTGTTACTGTATAATGTCCCATTCCCAGCAGTCACCTCTCCAGTCATCACCCAGACACCCCCACTGGTGTTACTGTATAATGTCCCATTCCCAGCAGTCACTTCTCCAGTCATCACCCAGACACCCCCCCTGGTGTTACTGTATAATGTCCCATTCCCAGCAGTCACCTCTCCAGTCATCACCCAGACACCCCCCTGGTGTTACTGTATAATGTCCCATTCCCAGCAGTCACTTCTCCAGTCATCACCCAGACACCCCCCCTGGTGTTACTGTATAATGTCCCATTCCCAGCAGTCACTTCTTCAGTCATCACCCAGACATGTCCCCCTGGTGTTACTGTATAATGCCCCATTCCCAGCAGTCACCTCTCCAGACATCCCCCAGACACATCCCCCGGTGGTACTGTATAATGTCCCATTCCCAGCAGTCACCTCTCAAGTCATCACCCAGACACCCCCCCTGGTGTTACTGTATAATGTCCCATTCCCAGCAGTCACTTCTCCAGTCATCACCCAGACATGTCCCCCTGGTGTTACTGTATAATGCCCCATTCCCAGCAGTCACCTCTCCAGTCATCACCCAGACACCCCCCCTGGTGTTACTGTATAATGTCCCATTCCCAGCAGTCACCTCTCCAGTCATCACCCAGACACGTTCCCTGGTGTTACTGCATAATGTCCCATTTCCAGAAGTCACTTCTCCAGTCATCACCCAGACACGTCCCCCGGTGTTACTGTATAATGCCCCATCCCCAGCAGTCACCTCTCCAGTCATCACCCAGACACGTCCCCTGGTGTTACTGTATAATGCCCCATTCCCAGCAGTCACCTCTCCAGTCATCACCCAGACACATCCCCAGGTGTTACTGTATAATGCCCCATTCCCAGCAGTCACTTCTCCAGTCATCATCCAGACACGTCCCCTGGTGTTACTGTATAATGCCCCATACCCAGCAGTCACCCCTCCAGTCATCACCCAGACACAGTCCCTGGTGTTACTGTATAATGTCCCATTCCCAGCAGTCACCTCTCCAGTCAGCAGCTGAATGATCTTGTTGGTGAGTTCCAGGATCTTTTGGTCATTGTGTCTCTCATGTGTCAGTGAGTCAGGTGGAGGCACCGTGATTGGGCTCTGGGTTCTACTCAGTCCTCCTGACACACGGGGATGGCTGTTGAGTATCTCACACTCACTGGATGTCTTCTTCACTACTGTGTAATCCTGTGTAATGGAGGAGAAATCAAATATCAATATATACACTCCCAGACCCCCCATCACCTCCCCAGTCCTGTCCCTGTATTATTATTATAGATATAAGTGAAGTAACTGTGACACTCCCAGATCCACTCACCTCCCCAGTCATGTGTCACTGCGATGCTCCCAGATTCCCTCACCTCCCCAGTTATGTCCCTGTATTATTACTATAGATATAAGTGACATCACTGTACCACTCCCAGGTCACCTTACCTCCCCAGTCATGTCCTTGTATTATTACTATAGATATGTGACTTCACAGTGACGCTCCCAGATCCCTTCACCTCCCCAGTCATGTTCTCGTATTATTACAAAAAAGATATGTGATGTCACAGTGACAATCCCAGATCACCTCACCTCCCCATTCATGTCCCTGTATTATTACTATAGATATAAGTGATGTCACTGTGACACTCCCAGATCCCCTCACCCTCCCCAGTCATGTCCCTGTATTATTACTATAGATATAAGTTAGGTAACTGTGACGCTCCGAGACTCCATCACCTCCCAGTCACGTCCCTGTATTATTACTATAGATAAGTTAGGTCACTGTGATGCTCCCAGATCCCATCACCTCCCCAGTCATGTCCCTGTATTATTACTATAGATAAGTTAGGTCACTGTGATGCTCCCAGATCCCATCACCTCCCCAGTCATGTCCCTGTATTATTACTATAGATATATGTGATGTAACTGTGACACTTCCAAATCCCCTCACCTCCCCAGTCATGTCCCTGTATTATTAATATAAATAAAAGTGATGTCACTGTAGTGCTCCCAGAACCCCTCACCTCCCCAGTCATGCTCCTTTATTAGTACGATAGATATGTGAGGTCACAGTGTTGCTCCAAGTTCTCCTCACCTCCCCAGTCATGTCCCTGTATTATTACTTTAGATATAAGTGATGTCACTGTAACACGCCCAGATATCCTCACCTCTACAGTCATGTCCCTGAATTATTACTATAGATAAAAGTGACATCAATGTGATGCTCCCAGATCCCCTCACCTTCCCAATCATGTCCCTGTATTATTACTATAGCTATAGGTTACATCACAGTGACGCTTCCATATCCCCTCACCTCCCCATTCCTGTCCCTGTATTATTACTATAGATATAAGTGATGTCACTGTGACGCTCCCAGATCCACTCACCTCCCCAGTAAGCAGGTAGATGATCTCCAGGGTGATTTTTATTATACTCTCAGTCCTGTGACTCCTGTTCTTGTCCATCCTCGGTCAATCAGAGATAATACAGAACGTGTGATGTGTAATAAAGACTCCGTTCCCCACAGCTGGAGTTCCTGAAATAAATATAACACATAAAACATATTGCACATGTAACATAGTAAATGTGGAATAGAGTGGTCATTAAGTCTCCTATTTCCCCACAGCCATAGAGTCCTGGTCAGTGTCTCCAAGGTTCCTGTGACCCAGCCCCATAATGCTGTACTGCATAGTGGGCCTGATCTAGATTGTAGCGCTATTGTGGGTGGAGTCACAATGAACTGATGTGCAGTACATTGTGAAGGGACAGGGTCTCCTGGAAAGGCGGCCGGAGACAGGCAGGGGGAAGGCGGCTGGAGACAGGCAGGGGGAAGGCGGCAGGAGACAGGCAGGGGAAAGGCGGCAGGAGACAGGGGAAAGGTGGCAGGAGACAGACAGGGGAAAGGTGGCAGGAGACAGACAGGGGAAAGGTGGCAGGAGACAGACAGGGGAAAGGTGGCAGGAGACAGACAGGGGAAAGGAGGCAGGAGACAAACAGGGGAAAGGCGGCCGGAGACAGGCAAGGGGAAGGCAGCTGGAGACAGGCAAGGGGAAGGCGGCAGGAGACAGGCAGGGGGAAGGAGGCAGGAGACAGGCAGGGGAAAGGCAGCCGGAGACAGACAGGGGGAAGGCAGCCGGAGACAGACAGGGGGAAGGCAGCCGGAGACAGACAGGGGGAAGGCAGCCGGAGACAGACAGGGGGAAGGCAGCCGGAGACAGACAGGGGAGCAGCCGCATGGAGTAACATGAGTTGGGGCTTGGACGGGGTCAGCAGCAGCAGCCATGAGCGGGGTACAGTGCCAGTTGCCTGCAGGCTATAACCTGGCCCTCCCATACCAGAGGCTCCTGCCATGCTACACCCGCAGCCCCCTGCCTCCTACCCACACCCTCTGCAGCCTAGGAAGGATGAGCTGCTGGGAGCCCCGTGAGGCGGATGAGCGAAGAAGCCCCCTGAAGGAGTAAGTGCCGCTCTCTGTGCCTGCTTCTAGATGCTGCCCTCCCCTACTTGCTGCATGGGTGCAGATGTTGGCAGCGCACACAGCATGTAAAAACAAGGTTTGTTGGCGCTGGGCAGGTCTGTGATGGAATACACCTTAGGATTAGCAGCCACCTGGAGAGGGGTAGCCGGCCTCCTCATACAGAGACAAATGTGGGGAATACCAGGTAGGCGCTCTATCCAAATGATGCAGCCAAAAAATAATGAAAAAATAAGAATTTACTCACCGGTAATTCTATTTCTCGTAGTCCGTAGTGGATGCTGGGAACTCTGAAAGGACCATGGGGAATAGCGGGCTCCGAAGGAGGCTGGGCACTCTAAAAAAGATTTATGACTACCTGGTGTGCACTGGCTCCTCCCACTATGACCCTCCTCCAAGCCTCAGTTAAGGCACTGTGCCCGGACGAGCGTACACAATAAGGAAGGATTTTGAATCCCGGGTAAGACTCATACCAGCCACACCAATCACACCTGGATACTATATCCAGTTTGACAGTATGAAAACAACTGAGCCTCTCAACAGATGGCTCAACAATAACCCTTTAGTTAGCAATAACTATGTACAAGTATTGCAGACAATCCGCACTTGGGACGGGGCGCCCAGCATCCACTACGGACTACGAGAAATAGAATTACCGGTGAGTAAATTCTTATTTTCTCTGACGTCCTAGTGGATGCTGGGAACTCCGAAAGGACCATGGGGATTATACCAAAGCTCCCAAACGGGCGGGAGAGTGCGGATGACTCTGCAGCACCGAATGAGAGAACGCCAGGTCCTCCTCAGCCAGGGTATCAAATTTGTAGAATTTTGCAAACGTGTTTGCCCCTGACCAAGTAGCAGCTCGGCAAAGTTGTAAAGTTGAGACCCCTCGGGCAGCCGCCCAAGATGAGCCCACTTTCCTTGTGGAGTGGGCATTTACAGATTTTGGCTGTGGCAGGCCTGCCACAGAATGTGCAAGCTGAATTGTATTACAAATCCAACGAGCAATCGTCTGCTTAGAAGCAGGAGCACCCAGCTTGTTGGGTGCATATAGGATAAACAGCGAGTCAGATTTTCTGACTTTAGCCGTCCTGGAAACATATATTTTCAGGGCCCTGACCACGTCTAACAACTTGGAGTCCTCCAAGTCCCTAGTAGCCGCAGGCACCACAATAGGCTGGTTCAGGTGAAACGCTGACACCACCTTAGGGAGAAACTGGGGACGAGTCCTCAATTCTGCCCTATCCATATGGAAAATCAGATAAGGGCTTTTACAAGACAAAGCCGCCAATTCTGATACTCGCCTGGCAGAAGCCAAGGCCAATAACATGACCACCTTCCACGTGAGATATTTCAGATCCACGGTTTTTAGTGGCTCAAACCAATGTGATTTTAAGAAACTCAACACCACGTTGAGATCCCAAGGTGCCACAGGAGGCACGAACGGGGGCTGAATATGCAGCACTCCTTTTACAAATGTCTGAACTTCAGGTACTGAAGCTAGTTCTTTTTGAAAGAAAATCGACAGAGCCGAGATCTGTACCTTAATGGAGCCCAGTTTTAGGCCCATATTCACTCCTGCTTGCAGGAAATGCAGAAATTGACCCAGTTGAAATTCCTCTGTTGGGGCCTTTACGGCCTCACACCATGCAACATATTTCCGCCATATGCGGTGATAATGATTTGCTGTAACCTCTTTCCTGGCTTTAATCAGCGTAGGAATGACTTCCTCCGGAATGCCCTTTTCCTTCAGGATCCGGCGTTCAACCGCCATGCCGTCAAACGCAGCCGCGGTAAGTCTTGGAACAGACAGGGCCCCTGCTGTAGCAGGTCTTGTCTGAGCGGCAGAGGCCACGGGTCCTCTGAGATCATCTCTTGAAGTTCCGGGTACCACGCTCTTCTTGGCCAATCCGGAACCACGAGAATTGTGTTTACTCCTCGCTTTCTTATTATTCTCAATACCTTTGGTATGAGAGGCAGAGGAGGGAACACATAAACTGACTGGTACACCCACGGTGTCACTAGAGCGTCCACAGCTATCGCCTGAGGGTCTCTTGACCTGGCGCAATACCTCTCTAGTTTTTTGTTTAGGCGGGACGCCATCATGTCCACCTGTGGACGATCCCACTGATTTACAATCATTTGGAAGACTTCTGGATGAAGTCCCCACTCTCCCGGGTGGAGGTCGTGCCTGCTGAGAAAGTCTGCTTCCCAGTTGTCCACTCCCGGAATGAACACTGCTGACAGTGCTAGTACGTGATTTTCCGCCCATCAGAGAATTCTTGCGGCTTCTGCCATTGCCATCCTGCTTCTTGTGCCGCCCTGTCGATTCACATGGGCGACTGCCGTGATGTTGTCTGACTGGATCAGCACCGGCTGATGTAGGAGCAGGGATTTTGCTTGACTTAGGGCATTGTAGATGGCCCTTAGTTCCAGAATATTTATGTGAAGAGAAGTCTCCTGACCATAGTCCTTGGAAGTTTCTTCCCTGTGTGACTGCCCCCCAGCCACGAAGGCTGGCATCCGTGGTCACCAGGACCCAGTCCTGTATGCCGAATCTGCGGCCCTCCAGAAGATGAGCACTCTGCAGCCACCACAAAAGAGACACCCTGGTTCTTGGAGACAGGGTTATCAAGCGATGCATCTGAAGATGCGATCCGGACCACTTGTCCAACAGGCCCCACTGAAAGATTCTGGCATGGAACCTGCCGAATGGAATTGCTTCGTAAGAAGCTACCATCTTTCCCAGGACCCGCGTGCAGTGATGCACCGATACCTGTTTTGGTTTCAGGAGGTCTCTGACTAGAGATGACAGCTCCTTGGCTTTCTCCTCCGGGAGAAACACTTTTTTCTGGACTGTGTCCAGAATCATCCCTAGGAACATTAGACGAGTCGTCGGAACCAGCTGTGACTTTGGGATATTCAGAATCCAGCCGTGCTGGTGCAGCACTTCCTGAGATAGTGCTACTCCCACCAACAACTGTTCCTTGGACCGTGCCTTTATTAGGAGATCGTCCAAGTACGGGATAATTAAAACTCCCTTTTTTCGAAGGAGTATCATCATTTCCGCCATAACCTTGGTAAATACCCTCGGTGCCGTGGAGAGTCCAAACGGCAGCGTCTGGAATTGGTAATGGCAATCCTGTACCACAAATCTGATGTACTCCTGGTGAGGATGGTAAATGGGGACATGCAGGTAAGCATCCTTGATGTCCAGGGATACCATGTAATCCCCCTCGTCCAGGCTTGCAATAACCGCCCTGAGCGATTCCATCTTGAACTTGAATTTTTATATGTATGTGTTCAAGGATTTCAAATTTAAAATGGGTCTCACCGAACCGTCCGGTTTCGACACAACAAATAGTGTGGAATAGTAACCCCGGCCTTGTTGAAGTAGGGGTACCTTGATTATCACCTGCTGGGAATACAGCTTGTGAATTGCCGCTAGCACCGCCTCCCTGTCTGAGGGAGCAATCGGCAAGGCAGATTTTAGGAACCGGTGGGGTGGAGTCGCCTCGAATTCCAGCTTGTACCCCTGAGATATTATTTGAAGGATTCAGGGATCCACCTGTGAGCGAGCCCACTGATCGCTGAAATTCTTGAGGCGGGCCCCCACCGTACCTGGCTCCGCCTGTGGAGCCCCACCGTCATGCGGCGGACTTGGAAGAAGAAGCGGGGGAGGACTTTTGCTCCTGGGAACCTGCTGTTTGTTGCAGCCTTTTTCCCCTACCTCTGCCTCTAGACAGAAAAGACCCTCCTTTTCCACGCTTGTTTTTCTGGGTCCGAAAGGACTGCACCTGATAAAATGGCGCCTTCTTAGGCTGTGAGGGGACATGGGGTAAAAATGCTGACTTCCCAGACGTTGCTGTGGAAACTAGGTCGGAGAGACCATCCCCAAATAATTCCTCCCCTTTATAAGGCAAAACTTCCATGTGCCTTTTGGAATCTGCATCTCCAGTCCACTGGCGAGTCCATAAGCATCTCCTAGCAGAGATGGATAATGCACTTACTTTAGATGCCAGCCGGCAGATTTCCCTCTGTGCATCTCTCATGTATAAGACTTATAGGCCCTACACACTTAAAGATTATCTGTCCAATCTGGCTGATTGGAAAGAAAATCTGGCAATGGCTGGGAGCAAATGACAATCAACAATTTGCTCCCAAAATCAAGAAAATGGACAAAAACAGTTCAGATAAATTGGTTTAATGAAACAAACTTAACCAATTTGTCTTAAAGTCCATTTTTGTCTGTTTTCCAATGTTTGAGAGCAAATAGTCAATTGCCATTTGCTCCCAGACATTGCCAGATTTTCTTTCCAATCAGACAGATTGGACAGATAATCTTTTAGTGTGTAGGGCCCTTGAGTCTTTGATATGGTCAATTGTTAGCAGAATCGTGTCTCTGTCTAATGTGTCAATATTTTCTGACAGTTTATCTGACCACGCAGCGGCAGCACTGCACATCCATGCTGACGCAATAGCTATAAAACAAATAACAAGTGGCGCTAGACAACCAGAGTATAATAAAACATTTATTTTCTAAAATGCATGTAGAAATTACAACAACCTCCCGGGGGTAATAAATCTTAAAACATCACAATGTCTGAATAAGCACTAAATAAGTCTAATTAGTAACATATAATTAGTATATCATTAACACCTGGAAGTTGAACAGCCTTTTATGGATTATATATGTGCACACTGATATTGCTAATTGATGAAACGAAAGTCACTAGCACCTGTATTCTAATAGCCAGTTGCAAATACATAAGTTCATAAGAATGGGTAGCTGTTGCAGAAAAGAAACAAATGTATGTTATTAGCTGTATGCACACAGTTACTACTGGGCAGGAGCTCCTTCAATCTCTGCTCCCTGGTGTTGTCCCACTGTCCGGATGGAGACACTCGCCAGAACCTCAGTGGGCAATCTGGAAGCCACGCCGTGCGGGGTGTCTAAGAGCGCTGTCCTAGCCCAGTCCACACCGGCTCCGGTACCTCCGTACTTTGCAAACGGGGGCTAATAGCTGGTAAATCCGGAGTAAAGTAGGGATAGCGTTCCTGGTGTGTGTGACCCACAATGAGCCTTTCCTCTATTGGACGGGACCTGCCTTTCGAAAAAGACGCCCTGCTGGCGTTGAAACGCGTTAAGGATACAGGCTTCCTACTACAAGGATTTACACCCCAAAGCTACGGGAAGCTTTACACCTAAACAGCGATTTACTTTGCTCACTGAGATCAACTGTCCACTACTGCGGTTGGAGACACCTGCACTGCATCTTTTCACCTTTGCAGCCAGACCGCATACTCTAAGCTGAACGGTGGAAGCTACGAGTGCCTCCTCTCCAAGTCTGGCGCAGACCGGCGAACGGAGCCCCTGTCGGACGCCCGCCCAATAGAGGAAAGGCTCATTGTAGGTCACACACACCAGGAACGCTATCCCTACTTTACTCCGGATTTACCAGCTATTAGCCCCCGTTTGCAAAGTACGGACGTACCGGAGCCGGTGTGGACTGGGCTAGGACAGCGCTCTTAGACACCCCGCACGGCGTGGCTTCCAGATTGCCCACTGAGGTTCTGGCGAGTGTCTCCATCCGGACAGTGGGACAACACCAGGGAGCAGAGATTGAAGGAGCTCCTGCCCAGTGGTAACTGTGTGCATACAGCTAATAACATACATTTGTTTCTTTTCTGCAACAGCTACCCATTCTTATGAACTTATGTATTTGCAACTGGCTATTAGAATACAGGTGCTAGTGACTTTCGTTTCATCAATTAGCAATATCAGTGTGCACATATATAATCCATAAAAGGCTGTTCAACTTCCAGGTGTTAATGATATACTAATTATATGTTACTAATTAGACCTATTTAGTGCTTATTCAGACATTGTGATGTTTTAAGATTTATTACCCCCGGGAGGTTGTTGTAATTTCTACATGCATTTTAGAAAATAAATGTTTTATTATACTCTGGTTGTCTAGCGCCACTTGTTATTTGTTTTATAGTTTTCGTTTTAAGGGATTGGCAATTCCCTTCTTCAAGAGGCTGCTGACAACCTAGTGCAGTGCTATTCACCTGAGCGCATAGTTTTTTCTATTTTTTTTTTGTGACGCAATAGCTGGTCTAAGTATAATGCTTGAGTGTGTATATACAGACTTCAGGATCGCCTCCTGCTTTCTATCAGCAGGCTCCTTAAGGGCGGCCGTATCCTGGGACGGTAGTGCCACCTTTTTAGACAAACGTGTGAGCGCTTTATCCACCCTAGGGGGTGTTTCCCAATGTAACCTATCCTCTGGCGGGAAAGGGAATGCCATTAGTATCTTCTTAGGAATTACCAATTTCTTATCAGGGGACGCCGACGCTTCTTCACACACTTCATTTAATTCATCTGACGGGGGAAAAACTACAGGTAGTTTTTTCTCCCCAAACATAATACCCTTTTTTGTGGTACCTGGATGTAAATCAGAAATATTTAACACCTCTTTCATTGCCTCAATCATGTAGTGAATGGCCTTAACGGGCATTAAATTTGACTCATCGTCGTCGACACTGGTGTCAGTATCCGTGTTGACATCTACTTGTGCCATCTGAGATAGCGGGCGTTTCAGAGCCCCTGATGACTTTTGAGACACCTGGACAGGCACGAGCTGAAGACTCGGCTGTCCCACAGTCGGCATGTCGTCAAATTTTTTATGTAAGGAGTCTAGACGTGCACTCATTTCCTGCCATAAACTCATCCACTCAGGTGTCTGCCCCCCAGGGGGTGACATCCCTGCTAAAGGCATCTGCTCCCCCTCCACATCATTATCCTCCTCAAACATGTCGACACAGCCGTACCGACACACTCCACACACACAGGGAATGCTCAAACAGAGGACAGGACCCACAAAAAGCCCTTTGGGGGGACAGAGTAAGAGTATGCCAGCACACACCAGAGCGCTATATAAATACAGGGACTAACTAAGTTATGTCCCTAATAGCTGCTTTTCAATAAAATATAATGTATATACTGCCAAATTTAATGCCCCCCCTCTCTTTTCCCTATTACTGTTACTGTAGATTGCAGGGAAGAGCCAGGGAGCTTCCTTCCAGCGGAGCTGTTAGGGAAAAATGGCGCCAGTGTGCTGAGGAGATAGGCTCCGCCCCTTTTTCGCTGCCTATTTTCCCGCTTTTTATGGAATTCTGGCAGGGGTATTACCTCATATATAGCCCCTGGGGCTATATATTGAGGTATTTTAGCCAGCCAAGGTGTTTTTATTGCTGCCTCAGGGCGCCCCCCCCAGCGACAGTCAGTGACCGGAGTGTGAAGTGTGTGAGAGGAGCAATGGCGCACAGCTGTAGTGCTGTGCGCTACCTTGGTGAAGACAGAGTCTTCATGCCACCGATTTTCCGGACCATCTTCTTGCTTCTGGCTCTGTAAGGGGGGCGGCGGCGCGGCTCCGGGACCGAACATCAAGGCTGGGCCTGCGGTCGATCCCTCTGGAGCTAATGGTGTCCAGTAGCCTAAGAAGCCCAATCCGGCTGCAAGCAGGTAGGTTCGCTTCTTCTCCCCTTAGTCCCTCGCTGCAGTGAGCCTGTTGCCAGGAGGTCTCACTGAAAATAAAAAAATCTAAGACTATTACTTTCTAAGAGCTCAGGAGAGCCCCTAGTGTGCATCCAACCTCGGCCGGGCACGAAATCTAACTGAGGCTTGGAGGAGGGTCATAGTGGGAGGAGCCAGTGCACACCAGGTAGTCTAAGATCTTTCTAGAGTGCCCAGCCTCCTTCGGAGCCCGCTATTCCCTACGGAGTTCCCAGCATCCACTAGGACGTCAGAGAAATAAATAAAACCTCATTCACAAAGATAAATCATACAGATCCTCTATGATCGGATTTTTATATGAGTGAGGTCACTACCTCGAGTCCGATATACAGGTACACCACCGGCAACCGATGATCCGGAACCTCTTTTAATCCGGACAATTTTGATTTTTCCGGATTAAAGGGGGTTAGGGACATCCTTTAATCTGGAACATTTTCTGTGCATGGGCGTAACACGCAATGTGGGTACAGCTTCCACGGACACTGCAGGTGACACAGCAAGCATCAGTGGGGCTGTTATGGCGTCCACATGGGCGGAACACACAGCCTGAGCCTGATACCTGTTTTGCCTATAAACAGTTTGGATACACTATTGTGTTTATTCATTAATTAATATACTGTAGCATATATTTTACTATTTATTGCTTCAGAAATGTTCTGAAGGTGCAAAATTAGTTTCCACCGTTAATCCGGCAAAATCGATAATCCGGCACGGCACTGGAACCGAGGATGCCGGAAAATCGGTAGTGTACCTGTAATCTGATAAATGCTGTAACCTGTGACCAGGTTAATGCACTGGGTCCCAAAGTGTTTTAACTGCTGGAGAGTAAAATACCTATGGTACCTAGTATTCCATGGTGGTTCCCCATCCAGGTACTGACCATGCCCTGCAGTGCTTGGGTTCCAAGATCAGACGTAAATACAAACTCCCTCTCCCACCAGCCCAGGAAGAGGTTGGCGTACATCGGGGCACAAGCTGCCCCCATCGCTGTTCCTCTTACCTGGGTGTAGAAGAGGTTGTTGATAGTGAAATAGTTCTTGTTTAATACACATTGAAGAAGTTGTAACAGAAATTGGTGAAAATCATCCATTCCCCACATTCTCAGAAAGTATTCTACCGCTTAGATGCCAAGGTCATGTTTGATGCTTGTATATAACGCCTCAACATCAAGGCTCATGAGGAGATGTGTTTCTTCCAAATGTATATCACTGATCTTTCTGAGGACATCAGTTGTATCACTGGTATATGATGGGAGTTCCAAAACGTAGTCCCTAAGATGTGTGTCCAAAAATGTGCAGGCTCTTTCTAGTAGGTCGCCGTTTCCTGAGACTATGGGCCGACCAGGGGGGTCCCGGAGATCCTTGTGGACCTTTGGTAAAAGGTAAAATTTAGGTACTCGAGGATTATTTACCGTTAGATAGTCCTGCTCTGACTTGGTTATAGTGCCTTCGTGATATGCCCTGTTTATGATATTCATATAGAGTTTAGTGTACCTTTCTGTAGGGTCAAAAATACTCTTCTGGTAGCATGATTGGTCGTCCAGTTGTTTCTTGGCTTGTTTGAGATATAATTCTGTTGGCCAGATCACAACATTTCTGTCACGATCCGGGTATCTGGACGCCATTACTTACCCTTCAGATGCCTCCTAAGGCTGGCTCAGCGTTCCAGGACCGGATCCCGCTGTTCCTGAGTTTCCACATGCAGAATGTCAGAGTGGTGATTTCATCAGCCGCGGCCTCCGCTGTGCCCGCGTGGTTAAATGTGCGCTTGTCAGTCTGGCGTCTCCTGTCTCATGTGGCCGGCGTCGCCATTACTGTTTCAATTCTCACATGGATTACAAACCAAACTTCCCTCCAAGTGTCTGCATGGGCGCAGCCATCTTGGATTTTGTCATCTGATCATTTCCACCAATCTGCTGTCTGTATTGTTGATTTGCATAATTGCCTAGCCAACCCCTTCCTTGCTGCAGGTATAAGTAAGCTGTGCCTGAGCAAGGAAGGCGTCAGTGCTTTGGTTGTCTAACCTAGTTCCAGTTTGTCTCTCTCCTGTGGTTGTCTTCCAGGTTCCAGCTCCTGTCTCCAGACTTCTGCTATAGAGACCAGCACCAGCATTCCATCTGCGGTGTAGCCTGACTCTCCGATCCATTCTGGACTCACCTGTTTCCAGCTACAACAATTACCTGCTTCCAGCCCAGCTTCCAGCAGTGTACAGCTTCTCTTAAAGGGCCGGTGTCCTTTCTGCAGTTTACCACTCTCCACCGGTATTATTATTTCACCGCTCTCAAACTCCAAACTTCATTATCAATCACCTGCTTCCAGCCCAGCTTCCAGCAGTGTACAGCTTCTCTTAAAGGGCCGGTGTCCTTTCTGCAGTTTACCACTCTCCACCGGTATTATTATTTCACCGCTCTCAAACTCCAAACTTCATTATTATTTCATCGCTCTCAAGTTCGTTTATTATTTAACTGCTTCCAGCCAGTATCCACTCCGTACCAACAACAGTCTGGTTCCAGCCAGTATCCACAGCAGCCGTTTTATCTTCAGCAGCCCAGCCTTTCCTGGAACACCAGCTGGTACGATCCTGGGTTCTCTCCATTGCTACAGTCAGGCCTGGTAAGGACTTTCCAACTAGAAGATTATAAGAACTGTCTCACACTACCAGTGCCTGTGGCCCTTGCCACCCTGTAGTACCCAGTAATTGTATTTATCCTCTGTTGACTTTTATGTTTCCTTTTACTGCTGCTGTGTTACGGAGTTTGTCATAATAAACATCATTGACTTTTATCCTGGTTGTCGTGGTCACGCCTTCGGGCAGTTATTCTACATGTTACTTACATGTCTAGGGGTCTGATACAACCTCCCAGGTTCCGTTACATCTCAGCCCCTACAACTGAGGCTGCCTCCGATCAGCTCAGGCCCTCAGTTGTGACAATTTCCTCCTTTATCCGACGGTTTCAGAACTACGTCGGTCCAGGTTTTGATCTCCTGGAGAGTCCTCCGTTAATTCGGTATCAGATTATCTGCAGAGTGACGGTATTTCTTATTCAGATATAATCTGTCCAGATCCCGAGTAACCAAGTTCGGGAAAACTATAACCTCTGGGCATAAGGAATCCTTGGGAAAAAAAGATGGATTTTTTCTTCAGCGAGGGTCTCGTTTGTTGTGTAGTGGGAATTGATTCATTAGGGTCAGCAAGTTCCTCCAATGTCGCCAGAGCTAGCCTTTCTTGTGACGATAGATTTTCCAAGTCAGAGGGGAATTCAGATGTTCCTGTTCTTTCTGTAAAAATTTTTGTTAATAATAATTTCCGTGCAAAAAGTTGTAATTTCCGGTTTGCTCACTGTACTAGATTCAGGTCTTTATCTCTTACCCATCCTACATATCTAACTCTTTCCCCCCCACACTTATTCAGAATCCCCTAAATATCCATTTTGGTAATTAATTTTTATTATCTATCTTTTTTCCTTTTCCCCTCCTCCTTTCCTCCCCCCTAACAACCCCCTTTCCCCCCCACCTTTCCCTTTCTTTCCCCCCCACCCCCTTTTTCCCAAACCCCCCCCCTGTAGGTACATCACCCCTACAATTCCTCCGGATTTAATATAAATAACCATATCTTGCTCCTAATAAATGACACCTAATCTGACATGTATTCATAACCTGCAATCCCCTGTAATTGATACTTTTCACTTTATACTCACCATACAAATTTTTTTTTTTTATCTCATATTTCCCCCTTTTTTATTTTATTAATTTTTTCCTTTTTAAGTTGTATTTTTTATTCTTATTTCATATATATATTAATTTTCAATATAGGATTTACTATCCTCATTTTCTGTTCTCCAAACTTAATCAGTTTAGCTGGATAACAATTTCATTATACTCTTAATGATATACTGCTTAATCAATTAGTTCTAACTTGTTGAAATCTATTCTCAACCTCAGGTGATGTAGCTAACTTAGATGCTTTCCCTACCTCTCCCACTAAGTGATAGGCTGCGCCCTTACATAAATACTGGCAGTGGGGAACTCCGAGAGCAGGCGATCATGTGATCAAGCTCTTGGAGCGAAACATGCGTCACTTCCGGTTCCAGTGCCCGAACTTCCGGTCGCACAGACCGCGGCCGCCTCACTCCTCGATTCCTGCACTGTCCACCAGTCTGAGGGTCTCCTGAACAGGTTGGGTAAGGAAACGAGTTCTCCTTGCCCAAACCACAGCTCCCCCGTATTCTCCCATAAGGTCCACCATATGCTTCCTTGGCTAACAGGTGAAAGCTGATTATCTCCTGTTATGTAATGTATTTAGACTCTTATATTTTTTGTGCATAACATCTCTTTTTTGGTGCATGATTACTGGGTAAGGGGTGAGAAAGAGGCTGCAACTGTAATTACTATACTAAAACCAATATCAGAGAATGAATTGTACTGTAGACACTTTTTTTTTTATTATTGTTTTGATTATTGTGGGCTATTTGAGAGCATAACTGCAATAGAGTTTGAGTTTGGGAATCCTAACCCCAAGACCCCACAGTCATTATTACTGCCTCAAATCACCACTGACTAGATCCCTCAGCAACAATCTAGCAATTTATTGTATCAACTTATTGCACAAATATAACCTGGTATTTATTCTGTGATTGACATCCTGGGTCCCAATACAATCGGTCAACGGTGCGCCTAGGAGACAGACTTACCTACGGTCAGACCGCACTGAGTATGCCCAAACTCGTCTGATCTTGGAACCCAAGCACTGCAGGGCCTGGTCAGTACCTGGATGGGGAACCACCAGGGAATACTAGGTACCGTAGGTATTTTACTCTCCAGCAGTTAAAACACTTTGGGGCCCAGTGCATTAACCTGGTCACAGGTTACAGCATTTATCAGATTATATCAGACTCGAGGTAGTGACCTCACTCATATAAAAATCCGATCATAGAGGATCTGTATGATTTATCTTTGTGAATGAGGTTTTATTTATTTTCGATCACTTAAATCATTATTCTGCCCATAACAGGTACATTAGTACATGTGAACACCCATGTTCTTTAATTATTGATGCCAGCTCTCGTCTTCTCTTAAAGTATACATTAATAAAAGTTATGTCTTAATAATTTCATCATTTCCAAAAATTTTTTTCAAGTTTTCAAGTGTGCCCAGGAAAAGGCTTATAGTTGCTTTTTTTTTTGGTCCTTTGTTCTCTTTGAAGGACCATACTTTGTTGTTTCATAATAACAGGACACCACAGGCTACTCCCCCTGTATAACAATAATAACAGGACACCACAGGCTGCTCCCCCTGTATTATAATAATAATAATAATAATAATAACAACAACAACAACTAGACACTACAGGCTGCTCCCCCTGTATAATAACAACAACAACTGTACACCACAGGCTGCTGCCCCGGTAAAATAATAACAGGACACCACAGGCTGCTCCCCCTGTATAATAACAATAATAACAGGACACCACAGGCTGCTCCTCCTGTATAATAATAATAATAATAATAACAACAACAACTGGACACTACAGGCTGCTCCCCCTGTATAATAACAACAACAACTGTACACCACAGGCTGCTGCCCCGGTAAAATAATAACAGGACACCACAGGCTGCTCCCCCTGTATAATAACAATAATAACAGGACACCACAGGCTGCTCCTCCTGTATAATAATAATAATAACAGGGCACCACAGGCTGCTCCTCTTGTATAATATTAATAACAGGTCACCACAGGCTGCTCCCCCTGTATATTAATAATAACAGGGCACCACAGGCTGCTCCTCCTGTATATTAATAATAACAGGGCACCACAGGCTGCTCCCCCTGTATATTAATAATAACAGGGCACCACAGGCTGCTCCTCCTGTATATTAATAATAACAGGGCACCACAGGCTGCTGCCCCTGTATATTAATAATAACAGGGCACCACAGGCTTCTCCTCCTGTATATTAATAATAACAGGACACCACAGGCTGCTCCCCCTGTATAGTAAGACGCCATTACCTGATCTCCACGGACACTGGGAGGCTGCAGCAGTCGATGAAAACTCACTTCCTGTATGTGGAACGCACAGTCCGGAAGTAAGGTGGAACGCACAGGCCGAAAGTAGTGTATGATTGGCAACGGCTGCTACCTGGTTACTGGCCCCTCCCCTCCTCTACACCACCCACAGCCCAGCCCTCTGTAATCCTTCTTACCATACATGTCCTCAGTGTAGGAGGCCGGCGGCCATTTTCTTGTAGACCAGTCCGGCAGCAGCAATAGGTTCCCTGGTCGGGTAGTGACGTCAGGAGCGGCGGCCATTTTCCCCTGGTCTGAGCTCCGCCTTCCTTCTATCATTCCCACAAGGCAGCAGGAGCAGAGAGCAGCCATTGCTGTGTCTGGCAGCAGGTAATGATATTATTATTATTATTCTATAGGCTGAGCAGCTCTGGTGTCAGGTTCTGTACTACAGGGGGAGCAGACTCTGGTGCCTTGTTATAGTGCAGCTGGAGCAGCCTCTGGTGCTGCATTATCCCTGTACAGGTGGCTGACACTCTAGTGTCCTATTACTGTAATACAGGTGGCGCAGACCCCGCCGTTACCATAATACAGGTGGCACAGACCCCGCCGTTACCGTAATACAGGTGGCGCAGACCCCGCCGTTACCGTAATACAGGTGGCGCAGAGCTCGCTGTTACAGTAATACAGGTGGCGCAGACCCCGCCGCTGCCGTAATACAGGTGGCGCAGACCACGCCGTTCCCGTGATGAAGGTGGCGCAGACCGTGCTGTTACCGTAATACAGGTGGCGCAGACCGTGCCGTTACCGTAATACAGGTGGCGCAGACTGTGCCGTTACCGTAATACAGGTGGTGCAGACCCCGCCGATACCGTAATACAGGTGGCGCAGAATCCGCCGTTTTCGTAATACAGGTGGCGCAGACCCTGTCGTTACCGTAATACAGGTGGCGCAAGACCCAGCCATTACCGTAATACAAGTGGCGCAGACTCCGTCGTTACCGTAATACAGGTGGCGCAGATCCCGCCATTACAGTATTACAGGTGGCACAGACCTCGCCGTTACCATAATACAGATGGCGCAGACCCCGTCGTTACCGTAATACAGGTGGCACAAGACCACACTGTTACCGTAACACAGGTGGCGCAGACCCCGCCATTACCGTAATACAGGTGGCGCAGACCCCACCGTTACCGTATTACAGGTGGCACAGATCCCACCGTTACCGTAATTCTATATACGGGACATTACAGGTGTTGTGTCCTGTGGCATTGTGCTGTACAGGGGGAGCGGCCTGTATTGTCATAATATACAGGGATAACATTTTGTCTTGTCATAGTATACAGGAGGAGCAGCCTGTGTTGCAATAATATACAGGGGTAGCATTCTGTTTTGTCATAATAGACAGGAGGAGCAGCCTGTGACATCCTACTCTACAGGAGGAGGAGCCTATGGTGTCCTGTTGTTGTTGTTGTTGTTGTTATTATTATTATTATACAGGAGGAACAGCCTGTGGTATCCTGTTATTATACGGAGGGAGCGACCTGTGGTGTACAGTTATTTATTATTATTATTATACAGGGGAAGCAGCCTGTGGTGTTCTATTATTATTATTATTATTATTATTATTATTATACAGGCAGAGCAGCATGTGGTGTCCTGTTATTATACAGGAGGAGCACCCTGTGGTGTCCTGTTGTTATTATTATACAGGGGAAGCATTATTATTATTATGCAGGGGGAGTAGCCTGTGGTGTGCAGTTATTGTTGTTATTATTATTATTATAATACAGGAGGAGTAGCCTTTGTTGTCCTATTATTAATATTATAAAGAAGGAGTAGCTAGTCGTGTCCACTTATTATTATACAGAGGCAGCAGCCTGTGGTGTTTTGTCATCATTATTATTATTATTATTATTATTATTATTATACAGACGGGAGCGGCCTGTTGTGTCCTATTATTATTATTTTTTTGCAGATGGAGCAGCCTGTGGTGTCATTTTATTATTATTTTAAAGGAAGAGTAGAATGGGGGTTCCTGTTGTTGTTATTAGTATAATACAGGGGGAGCAGGTTTTTGTGTATGGTTATTATTATACAGGGACAGCAGCTTGTGGTGTCCTGGTATTATTATTATTATTATTATTATTATTATTATACATTGGGAGTGGTGGTGATATCACAGTGACATCACTTATATCTATAGTAATAATACAGGGACATGACTGGGGAGGTGAGGGGATCTGGGAGTGTCACAGTGAAATCACATATCTATAGTAATAATGCAGGGACATGACTGGGGAGGTGAGGGGACGTTGGAATAAAACAGTGATTTCACTTATATCTACAGTAATAATACAGGGACATGACAGGGGAGGTGAGGGGATCTGGGAGCATCACAGTGACATCACTTATATCTATAGTAATAATACAGGGACAAGACTGGGGAGGTGAGAGGATCTGGGAGAGTCACAGTGACATCACTTATATCTTTATTAGTAATACATGGACATGACTGGGGAGGTGAGGGGATCTGGGAGAGTCACAGTTACATAACTTATCTGTAGTAATAGTACAGGGATAGTGTTCACTCCAGAAATAGTGTTAGGCAGTGCCCTGGACTGCAGTGGCATATGTGTGCGCGCACGGCAAAGTCACGCGCGCATCCGAAAAGGTTCGTTGGCATGTAAAATAGGGTTCGTGGCCATAAAACATCATTTAAGTGGGTGGTGCAGCCCACAGACGTTACTGCAGGGGATGTGGGCGGCCGGCAGCGTCACTGTTGGAAACGTTCCCAGCACCTACTATGTGCTGGGCTTTCCCCAAGCTCTCTCCACTAGCATGAATGGATGCCGTGCGCACGCGCAAGGCATCTTTACATGCTGAGAAGGCAGGAAGCTGACAGCAGTTTTATCAGGATGCCGCAGAAAGGGCAGGACGGATTTTGCCCTTAAAAAATCGGGCAGGGCGTGGCACCCAGCTTAAACAGCCTATCTTGAACACTAAGGGACATGACTGAGGAGGTGAGGGGATCTCAGAGTGTCACAGTAGCATAATTTATATCTCTAGTAATAATACATAGATTTGACTGGGGAGTTTAGGGGATCTGGGAGCATCATAGTGACATACCTTATACAGGGACATGACAGGGGAGGTGAGGGGGTTTGGGAATGTGACAGTGACATCAGTTATAGATATAGTAATAATACAGGGACATGACTGGGAAGGTGAGGGCATCTGAGAATGTCACAGTGACATCACTTATATCTCTAGTAATAATACAGGGACATAACTGGGGGGTGAGGGGGATCTGGGAGCGTCACAGGGACATCACTTATATCTCTAATAATAATACAGGGACGTGACTGGGGAGGTGAGGGGATCTGGTAGCGTCACAGTGACACCACTTATATCTATAATAATAATGGGACATGACTGGGGGGTGAGGGGGTCTGGAAGTGTTGCAGTTACATTACATATCTATATTAATAATACAGGGACATGACGGAAAGTGAGGGGATCTGGTAGTGTCACAGTGACATCACTAATATCTATAGTAATAATACAGGGACATGACTGGGGGGGTGAGGGGATCTGGGAGTGTCACAGTGACATCACTAATATCTATAGTAATAATACAGGGACATGACTGTGGAGGTGAGGGGATCTGGGAGTGTCACAGTGACATCACTAATATCTATAGTAATAATACAGGGACATGACTGTGGAGGTGAGGGGATCTGGGAGTGTTACAGTGACGTCACTTATATCTGTAGTAATAATACAGGGACATGACTGGGTAGGCGAGGGGGATCTGGGAGCATCACAATAACATCACTTATATATATAGTAATAATACAGGGCCATGACTGGGGAGGTGAGAGGATCTGGGAGCGTCACAGTGACATTACTTATATCTATAGTAATACAGGGACATGACTGGGGAGGTTAGGGGATCTGGGAGCGTCACAGTGACATCACTTATTTATTTTTCATCCACTAGGGGGCACTGTAGTACTCTTGGGATATGGACAGTGTGTTAGCAGATATAGGCACATTTAAATATTTAAATGTGTAACCCTCTTCCCCCCTCCATACTTCCAAGATGCCTCAGTGTTTTTTTTTTGCCTTCATCAGGGAAGGTCACAACCGGGAGTCATTGCAGGGTTTACTTTTACTTTTTCTAAATATTTTTTCTTGTATCAATCACACTCCCTTCCCAGCTTATTAAGAAGTGTGGGTCCGGGAGTGTGTGCTGCTGTTGTGCAGCAAAGGCTTGTTGGTGCTTAGACAGAGAAGACCCGCTATAGACCTTCATCAGCGTTAGCTGATTCAGCCATGGCTGCAGGAGCTGATGGAGCTTAGAGAGAAGCCCCGTCAGAACCTCCCCATTACACTGAGGTAAGGAGCGGGTGGTCAGCTTATGCTGCCGCCGCTCTGTTGGACCTGTTTGTTGCTGTGATTGTGGGGCAGTTAGCTCCTGCTGCCGCCCCTCCATGTGCGGGGAAAGTGTTTTGTATGAGCTGCTTACTAAGGTATAGCTTTACTGGCTCAATCTCCCCCGCTTCCTGGCTCCCACCAGCGGTCAGACACATACTGCCACTGGGCGCCTGTGTCGCTCCACACCAGCCTGCTCCCTGGCACCAGGCAGCACAGCTCCAAACAGCGCTGCCCTCTACAATCTGCCCCTCTAGACAACTGGAAAGCGGCTCCCAGCAGCGGTCACATAATGCTGCCGCTGGGCACCTGTCAGGCTACACCTCGTGGCTCCAGAGAAGCGGCTCCCGGCAGCGCAGCTCCCAGCAGCGGACAGATCACACTGCTGCCACTGGACGCCCGTCACATCACACATCTACCCCGCTCCCCGGCTTCCACCAGCATACAGACCACGGTGGGTAGCTGCTGCAGGGCACCGTCACTCAGAGCCGGCACTTGGTATACAATGCGGGGGGTATGGGTGGAAGAAGCTAGGCGCGGCTCACTGCTTTAAGCATTGGGGGAGGTCATGGCGGTCCCTAGTTCAGCGGTTCACCTAAATATAAGGGATGGTGGCCAGGGCTATAAGGGACATAGGCTATTAAGCCTAGGTTATTAATGCTTTTGGAATGCTATATGTTTATAAAAAAAAAAAGCACATGCTGGGACGCCATTTTCACACAAAGGTTACACACCTACTTCCTGCTTCTTCCTACAGCAATATGTCAGTCCTACAACACACGGCCACTGGAGGGGGCAGGGGTGTTTAGTAGGTGGCACAGTGACCATCATAGATTTCCTCTATGACACAGTGCGGTGCACGTGGTATTATAGACACTACAGTTATTTTCACTGAGTTGTGCGGACGTTGTCTCACTGTATTATTGTCTGTCTGCATGACAATATGAGAAACAGCAGCTTGTCTGTGATAACTGTGAGAATGTCTGATTTGCAGTCAGAGTTGTCCGCTGCACGAAAAGACCATGAGGCGGCTAAGTCTGATTCACGGTTAATACCGTGTGAGCAGCCAATGTGGGCTCAGGATGTTTCTAGAACTTTGCTGGGTTACAAAGTCCATGTATAGTTCAATTTCTAAGAATGTCATCGTTTGTCTCATAATCACATTCTGATGATTCAGTGCCACATCTGCTATCTCAGCATTGGGTCAGGAGTCAGATAGTGAGGTCACTAATAGCCCGAGCTATGATGATCTCATTAGAGCGGTACGCCAGCTGCTAGGTTGCACTGAAACATATGAGGTTTTAGCTAGCAGACTATGGGCGACTGTGTGTTTTTCTTATTCATATCTCTTAATAAGCATTTCATAGAAGCATGGCTAAATCCAGTTAAACACTTTTCTGGGACAACACGATTTCTGTCTAAATATCTTTTCCCACAGGCTATGACAACTAAATCACCATCGGTGGAGTCTTCAGTTTATAAACTTTCACTAAAATTAACTATTCCAGTCCCGGGTGCAGCTACGATTAAAGACCCCTCGGAGAGTAAGCTGGAGGCCATGCTAAAGTCCATGTATACAGCAACAGGGGTGATGCTTACACCTGTTTAAGTTGGAGTTTAGGTTAACAAGGCTGTAGTTGCATGAAACAGCTCAGGTTAGGCCTACAACAGGGTTTTTCCTCAGACCAGCTTATATTTCTTACCGATCACATTTGTGAATTGGTTGAGTATTTAGGTACGGCTTCGTTGGACGTTGGACAAGTTTGTTCTCGGCTTTCAGCCCAACAGCTGCTGTGGTTGCGTTCTTGACAGGCCGAGGCAGAATCAAAATGAGGAATAGAGGCGTTGCCTTCTACTGATGTTATCTGGTCCTGAATTGGACAAATGGAATTCTCAGTAAATGAGGGGGGGATCTGTTTACCTGCCAACCATGCATAGGGACGTGGTTTTCAACAAACCACTAACCATCGTCAGGACTCAAGCCAGTGGCATGACGGGCTTCCAGCCCATCTCGGCTCTTCAGTTGTGGGAGCACACCTTCAGAAGTTTCCCTTCGCGTAGTTTCAGACATCACAGATAGGGGGATCCGCAGTTTTGTTTTAAGAGGTTTCAATGAGTTTGACTGTCTATCACCGATGCAGTTTTTCAAGACAGGTCTGCCTGTGTCAGCAGACAAGTGGGCAGATCTGCAGACCGCTGTTCAGTCTCTCGTACATTCAGCAGTTTTGGTTCAGGTTCCAGTACACCAACAAGGTCAAGGGTTTTATTCCAATCTTTTTGTAGTATCAAAGCCGGATGGCTCAGTCAAACCAATATGGAACCTAAAGGGGTTCAATCGGTACGTCACTACACATTCAAGGTGGAATCCCTACGGTCAGTGATTGCAGGTTTAGAACCACAGCAATTCATGATTTTGCGGGATCTCAAGGATACGTACTTACACATTCCAATTTGGCCACCACATCCGCATCTGGCGTACTTAAGTTTGCAGTACGACAAGCGCCTCGGGTATTCACAAAGGTGATGTCTGTGATGATAGTTCATCTCAGATCCCTGGGAGTGATAATCGTTCCATACTTAAATGACCTTCTCATCAAGGCTTCGTCTCAACAAATTCTTTAACATGCCTTACTGTTGTACAGTGTACTAGTTCAGTACGGTTGGATTGTCAAAGAATTCAGTTTTAGGAATGATTCTGATTACGGTGGAACAATGCATTTACCTGTCACAACAGAAAGTACATGCTATTCATCATCTAGTACTGCCAGTGCTCAAACCACGGACAGTCTTGGTGCATTTGTGCATTCGACTGGTAAGACAGATGGGAGCATCTTTCATCACACTCCAGTTCGGAAGATTTCACTCAGGTCCTTTTCAACTGGATCTTCTCGCATAGTGATCTGGCTCTCATCTACAAATTCATCAGATGGTTCGCTTGTCTCCAGGACAATATCATGTGGTGATGTCCGGCCCAATTGAGGATTCAAGCAACCTCTCGCATGGCCATGTGACTTTGAGTCCATCCCCTTTTTGTTGATGTATGCAACTTCTGTTGCGTTGTCCAACTGAACCTGAACAGTCTGAAACAGGAGCAAGTGAACTGCCTGACGCAGAGTGTTGTAAATTGCCCTGAGTTCCAGGACACTGATTGCCAGTAATCCTGTGATAATGAGCTGCTGAAACTGGCTTCCTAACGCGTAACATGGTTGGTATAACCAACTGTGGAATGCCCTCTCGTCTTGAAAGTGGTCTCAACAGCCACCCCATAAAACGCAGTCGCGCTAAATCGGGGTAAAAGAACGACCCCTGCTGTAGTATAACTTGGAAAACAGTATTTCTCTTAGCCTTAGCTTCGGCAAGGCGTGTTGCACAATTGGGTGCCTTGTCATGCAAGCCACTGTATCTGGTATTTCATACTGACAGAGCGGAACTTTGGACAAATCACGCTTTTCTTCCACAGGTAATATCTTCTTTCATATCAATCAACCAATCACAGTTCCTGTTTTTCAGAAGATTCGGGTACTCCAGCTACATTGGATGTGGTACGCGCACTCCGCGTTTATGTAGCCCGAACATCAACTGTACATATAACGATACTTTGTTTGTTCTCTATGATGCAGTCAATATAGGTTGGCCAGCTTCCAAACAGACCATGGCCAGATAGATTAACCTGACCATTCGTCAGGTACACTTTCATGCTAGTCGATGGGAACGTCATGGGCAGCAGGCCTTAGAGCTTCTACGACACAACCTTGCCATGCAGTTACATGGCCATCAGTGCAGACGTTTGTGCGCTTTTACAAGTTTGATAATTCTGCGGCATCAGCTTCTAGCTTTGGCCGTCTAGTGTTACTGGTGCCAAACAGCTCTTCCGCCCAAGGGGGAAACTTTGGTAGGTCCCAAGAGTACTCCAGTGATCCCTAGTGGATTAGAAAGAAAACAGGATTTTGATACTTACCAGATAAATCCTTTTCGTTGCACCCACAGGGGCACTGGACACCCACCCAGAGCAGTTTCACCTGGCTGGTGGTCAGTTCAGTAGTTCTTATGGTAACACATTTTCACCGACCTGTTCAAATGTGAAGGTGATTGTTATCTATTGTTGTGTCAACTTTCTAATTGTCCGTTATGTATCACTACTCTTGTGGCTCCACATACAAAATCTCAGTGCAGGAAAAAGGTTTGAAGTCTGGAATTGGATAATTCTGATGATGGACGCAAGTCTCAAAGGTTGGGGAGCAGTGGTCCAACATTGTCAGTTTCAGGGTCTATGTTCAGACCGAGAAAGATTACTGTTAACCACTGTCCTGGAACTCTGGGCAATTTACAACGCTCTGCGTCAGGCAGTTCACTTGCTCCTGTTTCAGACTGTTCAGGTTCAGTCAGACAACGCGACAGAAGTCGCATACATCAACAAAAAGGGGATGGTCTCAAAGTCACAAGGCCATGCGAGAGGTTGCTCGAATCCTCAATTGGGCCGAACATCACCACGTGATATTGTTGGCGGTCTTCATTCCAAGAGTGCACAACTGGGAAGCAGATTATCTCAGTCGGCAGGATTTTCCTCCAGGAGAATGGGCCTTACATCCAGAAGTGTTCCAGATGTTAGTCCAACGGTGGAGTTACCCAAAGGTGGATCTAATGGCTTCTCGCCACAATCATCAGACAGATATGTGTCCAAAACAAGAGATCCAAAGACAGTGGCAGTGATTGCTCTCACCATAGCGTGGCCGTATAGCCTTGTGTATCTATTTCCATTTCTCCAGCTTCCTCGGTTGCTAAAGTGGATCAAACGATAGTCCACGACCGTCATACTAGTGGCGACTCGTTGGCCTCGGAGAGTGTGGTTCTCGGATCTCCATGGTCTACTCGCAGATGATCTCTGGCTGATCCCGCTATGTCCAGACCTACTACAGCAGGGGTTGTTCCTTTACCCCGATTTAGCGTGGCTGCGTTTTACAGGGTGGCTGTTGAGACTACTTTCAAGATGAGAGGGCATTCCACAGTTGGTTATACCAACCATGTTACGTGCTAGGAAGCCAGTTTCAGCAGCTCATTATCACAGGATTTGGCGAGCGGTTGGTGTGAAGCTAGGATGTTTCCGACATATTCTTTCAAGTTATCCCATCTTTTGCTCTTTTTACAGACGGGGTTAGATGAAGGACTATGTTTCGCGACACTAATGGTGCAGGTCTCTGCCTTGTCAGTTTTCTTTCAAAGGCGTTTCGCTCTTTTGCCAACAGTTCACAATTTCCTGCAAGGTGTCCTTAGAGTTCAACTTCCATTCATTCCACCTACAGCTCCATGGGTCTTGAATGTAGTTTTGCATGTTTTTGCAGTCAAGTTTTGAACCCTTGCAACTCGTGAATGGTAAGTTTATAACATGGAAAACCATGTTTCTCCTAGCCTTAGCTTCAGCAAGGTGTGTTGCACAATTGGGTGCCTTGTCATACAAGCCACTGTATCTGGTATTTCATACTGACAGAGCGGAACTTTGGACAAATCCTGCTTTTCTACCACAGGTAGTATCTTCTTTCACATCAGACAGCTCTTCCGCCCAAGGGGGAAACTTTGGTACGTCCCAAGAGTACTCCAGTGACCCCTAGTGGCTTAGAAAGAAAACAGGATTTTGATACCAGATAAATACTTTTCGTTGCACCCACAGGGGCACTGGACACCCACCCAGAGCAGTTTCACCTGGCTGGTGGTAAGTTCAATAGTTCTTATGGTAACACATTTTCACAGACTTGTTCAAATGTTAAGGTGATTGTTATCTATTGTCATGTCAACTTTCTAATTGTCTGTTATGTTGTGTCAACTTTATAGTTGTCCGTTATGTTATAATGTTATATGTAATTCTCCGTTGTTCATCCTCTCTGTCGCTCCTATTTGGCTCAGCAAAAAAACAATAAGGCATCTTGGGAGTATGGAAGGGGAAGGAGGGTTACACATTTAAATGTTTAAATGTGCCTATCCCTGCTATTGCACCGTCCATATCCCAAGAGAACTCCAGTGCCCCCTGTGGATTCAAAGAAAATAATTTATCTGGTAAGTACCAAAATCCTATTTTCTCTGACGTCCTAGTGGATGCTGGGAACTCCGTAAGGACCATGGGGATTAGCGGCTCCGCAGGAGACTGGGCACAAAAGTAAAGCTTTAGGACTACCTGGTGTGCACTGGCTCCTCCCCCTATGACCCTCCTCCAAGCCTCAGTTAGATTTTTGTGCCCGGCCGAGAAGGGTGCATTCTAGGAGCTCTCCTGAGTTTCTTAGAAAAAGTTTAGTTTTAGGTACACAGTTTACAGAGCCAGAAGCAAGAAGAGGTCCGGAAAATCGGCGGCAGAAGACATCAGTCTTCACCAAGGTAGCGCACAGCACTGCAGCTGTGCGCCATTGCTCCTCAGGCACACTTCACACTCCGGTCACTGAGGGTGCAGGGCGCTGGGGGGGGGGGGGGGCGCCCTGAGCAGCAATAAAAACACCTTGGCTGGCGAAAATACATCACATATAACCCCCAGGGCTATATGGATGTATTTTAACCCCTGCCAGAATACAGCAAAAAGCGGGAGAAAAGTCAGCCGAGAAGGGGGCGGAGCCTATCTCCTCAGCACACGGGCGCCATTTTCCCTCACAGCTCCGCTGGAAGGACGTCTCCCTGACTCTCCCCTGCAGTCCTGCACTACAGAAAAGGGTAAAACAAGAGAGGGGGGCACTAATTAGGCGCAGTATTCATAAACAGCAGCTATAAGGGGAAAAACACTTCTATAAGGTTATCCCTGTATATATAGCGCTCTGGTGTGTGCTGGCATACTCTCCCTCTGTCTCCCCAAAGGGCTAGTGGGGTCCTGTCCTCTATCAGAGCATTCCCTGTGTGTGTGCTGTGTGTCGGTACGATTGTGTCGACATGTATGAGGAGGAAAATGGTGTGGAGGCGGAGCAATTGCCTGTAATGGAGATGTCACCCCCTAGGGAGTCGACACCTGAGTGGCTGAGCTTATGGAAGGAATTACGTGACAGTGTCAGCTCTTTACAAAAGACGGTTGATGACATGAGACAGCCGGCTACTCAGCTTGTGCCTGTCCAGGCGTCTCAAAAGCCATCAGGGGCTCTAAAACGCCCGTTACCTCAGATGGCAGATACAGACGCCGACACAGATACTGACTCCAGTGTCGACGATGAAGAGACGAATGTGACTTCCAGTAGGGCCACACGTTACATTATTGAGGCTATGAATTTTTTTTTACATATTTCTGATAATACAAGTACCACTAAAAAGGGTATTATGTTTGGTGAGAAAAAACTGCCTGTAGTTTTTCCTGCATCTGAGGAATTAAATGAAGTGTGTGATGAAGCGTGGGTTTCCCCCGATGAAAAACTGATAATTCCTAAAAGGTTATTAGCATCATACCCCTTCCCGCCAGAGGATAGGGCACGTTGGGAAACACCCCCTAGGGTGGATAAAGCGCTCACACGTTTGTCTAAACAGGTGGCACTACCGTCTCCTGGTACGGCCGCCCTTAAGGAACCTGCTGACAGAAAGCAGGAGAATATCCTAAAATGTATATACACTCACACGGGTGTTATACTGCGACCAGCAATCGCCTCAGCCTGGATGTGCAGTGCTGGGGTGGCTTGGTCGGATTCCCTGACTGACAATATTGATACCCTAGATAGGGACAGTATATTACTGACTATAGAGCATTTGAAAGATGCATTTCTATATATGCGTGATGCACAGAGGGATATTTGCCAACTGGCATCAAGAGTAAGTGCGCTGTCCATTTCTGCCAGAAGAGGGTTATGGACGAGGCAGTGGTCAGGTGATGCTGATTCCAAAAGGCATATGGAAGTATTGCCTTATAAAGGGGAGGAGTTATTTGGGGTAGGTCTATCAGACCTGGTGGCCACAGCAACTGCTGGGAAATCCACATTTTTACCCCAGGTAGCCTCTCAACATAAGAAGACGCCGTATTATCAGGCGCAGTCCTTTCGGCCCCATAAGGGCAAGCGGGCAAAAGGCTCCTCATTTCTGCCCCGTGGCAGAGGGAGAGGAAAAAGGCTGCAGCAAACAGCCAGTTCCCAGGAACAGAAGCCCTCTCCCGTTTCTGCCAAGTCCTCAGCATGACGCTGGGGCTTTACTAGCGGACTCAGGCACGGTGGGGGCCCGTCTCAAGAATTTCAGCGTGCGGTGGGCTCACTCACAGGTGGACCCCTGGATCCTTCAAATGGTATCTCAGGGGTACAAATTGGAATTCGAGACGTCTCCCCCTCGCTGTTTCCTAAAGTCTGCTTTACCGACGTCTCCCTCCGACAGGGAGGCGGTATTGGAAGCCATTCACAAGCTGTATTCCCAGCAGGTGATAATCAAGGTACCCCTCCTGCAACAGGGAAAGGGGTATTATTCCACGCTGTTTGTGGTACCGAAGCCGGACGGCTCGGTGAGACCTATTTTAAATCTGAAATCCTTGAACACTTACATACAAAAGGTTCAAATTCAAGATGGAGTCACTCAGAGCGGTGATTGCGAACCTGGAAGAAGGGGATTATATGGTGTCTTTGGACATCAAGGATGCTTACCTCCATGTCCCAATTTACCCTTCTCACCAAGGGTACCTCAGGTTTGTGGTACAGAACTGTCACTATCAGTTTCAGACGCTGCCGTTTGGTTTGTCCACGGCACCCCGGGTCTTTACCATAGTAATGGCCGAAATGATGATACTCCTTCGAAGGAAGGGAGTTTTAGTTATCCCTTACTTGGACGATCTCCTGATAAGGGCAAGATCCAGGGAACAGTTGGTAGTCGGGGTAGCACTATCTCAAGCAGTGTTGCGGCAGCACGGTTGGATTCTCAATATTCCAAAATCGCAGCTGATCCCGACGACACGTCTTCTATTCCTAGGGATGATCCTGGACACAGTCCAGAAAAAGGTGTTTCTCCCAGAGGAGAAAGCCAGGGAGTTATCCGAACTAGTCAGAAACCTCCTAAAACCAGGCCATGTGTCAGTGCATCAATGCACAAGGGTCCTGGGAAAAATGGTGGCTTCCAATCCCATTCGGCAGATTCCACGCAAGAACTTTCCAGTGGGACCTGCTGGACAAATGGTCCGGATCGCATCTTCAGATGCATCAGCGGATAACCCTGTCACCAAAGACAAGGGTGTCTCTCCTGTGGTGGTTGCAGAGTGCTCATCTTCTAGAGGGCCGCAGATTCGGCATTCAGGACTGGGTCCTGGTGACCACGGATGCCAGCCTGCGAGGCTGGGGAGCAGTCACACAGGGAAGAAATTTCCAGGGCTTGTGATCAAGCCTGGAGACATCACTTCACATAAATATCCTGGAGCTAAGGGCCATTTACAATGCCCTAAGCCAAGCAAGACCTCTGCTTCAAGGTCAGCCGGTGCTGATCCAGTCGGACAACATCACGGCAGTCGCCCACTTGAACAGACAGGGCGGCACAAGAAGGAGGGCAATGGCAGAAGCTGCAAGGATTCTTCGCTGGGCGGAAAATCATGTGATAGCACGGTCAGCAGTGTTCATTCCGGGAGTGGACAACTGGAAAGCAGACTTCCTCAGCAGGCACGACCTCCACCCGGGAGAGTGGGGACTTCACCCAGAAGTCTTCCACATGATTGTAAACCGTTGGGAAAAACCAAAGGTGGACATGATGGCGTCCCGCCTCAACAAGAAACTCGACAGGTATTGCGCCAGGTCAAGGGACCCTCAGGCAATAGCTGTGGACGTTCTGGTAACACCGTGGGTGTACCAGTCAGTGTATGTGTTCCCTCCTCTGCCTCTCATACCCAAGGTACTGAGAATTATAAGATGGAGAGGAGTAAGAACTATACTCGTGGCTCCGGATTGGCCAAGAAGGATTTGGTACCCGGAACTTCAAGAGATGCTCACAGAGGACCCGTGGCCTCTACCTCTAAGAAGGGACCTGCTCCAGCAAGGACCCTGTCTGTTCCAAGACTTACCGCGGCTGCGTTTGACGGCATGGCGGTTGAACGCCGGATCCTAAAGGAAAAAGGCATTCCGGAAGAAGTCATTCCTACCCTGATCAAAGCCAGGAAGGATGTGACCGCAAAGCATTATCACCGCATTTGGCGAAAATATGTTGCGTGGTGCGAGGCCAGGAAGGCCCCAATGGAGGAATTTCAACTGGGTCAATTCCTGCATTTCCTGCAAACAGGAGTGTCTATGGGCCTAAAATTAGGATCCATTAAGGTTCAGATTTCGGCCCTGTCGATTTTCTTCCAGAAAGAACTGGCTTCAGTTCCTGAAGTTCAGACGTTTGTCAAGGGGGTGCTGCATATACAGCCTCCTTTTGTGCCTCCAGTGGCACCTTGGGATCTCAATGTAGTTTTGGGGTTCCTAAAATCACATTGGTTTGAACCGCTTAAATTTGTGGATTTGAAATATCTCACATGGAAAGTGGTCATGCTGTTGGCCCTGGCTTCGGCCAGGCGCGTGTCAGAATTGGCGGCTTTATCTTATAAAAGCCCTTACCTGATTTTTCATACGGACAGGGCAGAATTGAGGACTCTTCCTCAATTTCTCCCTAAGGTGGTTTTAGCGTTTCTCCTGAACCAGCCTATTGTGGTACCTGCGGCTACTAGGGACTTGGAGGACTCCAAGTTGCTGGACGTTGTCAGGGCCCTGAAAATATATGTTTCCAGGACGGCTGGAGTCAGAAAATCTGACTCGCTGTTTATCCTGTATGCACCCAACAAGCTGGGTGCTCCTGCTTCTAAGCAGACTATTGCTCGTTGGATTTGTAGTAAAATTCAGCTTGCACATTCTGTGGCAGGCCTGCCACAGCCAAAATCTGTAAATGCCCACTTCACAAGGAAGGTGGGCTCATCTTGGGCGGCTGCCCGAGGGGTCTCGGCTTTACAACTTTGCCTAGCAGCTACTTGGTCAGGGGCAAACACGTTTGCAAAATTCTACAAATTTGATACCCTAGCTGAGGAGAACCTGGAGTTCTCTCATTCGGTGCTGCAGAGTCATCCGCACTCTCCCGCCCGTTTGGGAGCTTTGGTATAATCCCCACGGTCCTTACGGAGTTCCCAGCATCCACTAGGACGTCAGAGAAAATAAGAATTTACTTACCGATAATTCTATTTCTCGTAGTCCGTAGTGGATGCTGGGCGCCCATCCCAAGTGCGGATTGTCTGCAATACTAGTACATAGTTATTGTTAACTAAATCGGGTTTATTGTTGTTGTGAGCCATCTATCCAGAGGCTCCTCTGTTATCATGCTGTTAACTGGGTTCAGATGACAAGTTGTACGGTGTGATTGGTGTGGCTGGTATGAGTCTTACCCGGGATTCAAAATCGTTCCTTATTGTGTACGCTCGTCCGGGCACAGTATCCTAACTGAGGCTTGGAGGAGGGTCATAGGGGGAGGAGCCAGTGCACACCAGGTAGTCCTAAAGCTTTACTTTTGTGCCCAGTCTCCTGCGGAGCCGCTAATCCCCATGGTCCTTACGGAGTTCCCAGCATCCACTACGGACTACGAGAAATAGAATTATCGGTAAGTAAATTCTTATTATCTATGGTAATAGTACAGGGACATGACTGTGGAGGTGAGGGGATATTTACAGTGATATTTATGTCTCCCCCATTTCACAGAGGTGTGAAGAAGACATCTGGTGAGCGTGAGACACCCAGCAGCCATGCTCATGTGTCAGGAGGACTGAGCAGGTCCCAGAGCACCATCATGGTGCCTCCACCTCACTCACTGATACATGAGAGACACAGTGACCAGAAGATCCAGGAACTCACTAACAAGATCATTCAGGTGCTGACTGGAGAGGTGACTGCTGGGAATGGAACATTGTACAGTAATACCATGGGGTGTGTCTGGGTGATGACTGGAGAGGTGACTGCTGGGAATAGGACATTATACAGTAACACCAGGGGGCGTGTCTGGGTGATGACTGGAGAGGTGACTGCTGGGAATGGGACATTATACAGTAACACCAGGGGACGTGTCTGGGTAATGACTGGAGAAGTGACTGCTGGGAATGGGACATTATACAGTAACACCAGGGGGGGTGTCTGGGTGATGACTGGAGAGGTGACTGCTGGGAATGGGGCATTATACAGTAACACCAGGGGATGTGTCTGGGTGATGACTGGAGAGGTGACTGCTGGAAATGGGGCATTATACAGTAACACCAGGGGATGTGTCTGGGTGATGACTGGAGAGGTGACTGCTGGGAATGGGACATTATACAGTAACACCAGGGGATGTGTCTGGGTGATGACTGGAGAGGTGACTGCTGGGAATGGGACATTATACAGTAACACCAGGGGGCGTGTCTGGGTGATGACTGGAGAGGTGACTGCTGGAAATGGGGCATTATACAGTAACACCAGGGGATGTGTCTGGGTGATGACTGGAGAGGTGACTGCTGGGAATGGGACATTATACAGTAACACCAGGGGATGTGTCTGGGTGATGACTGGAGAGGTGACTGCTGGGAATGTGGCATTATACAGTAACACCAGGGGATGTGTCTGGGTGATGACTGGAGAGGTGGCTGCTGGGAATGGGACATTATACAGTAACACCAGGGGATGTGTCTGGGTGATGACTGGAGAGGTGACTGCTGGGAATGGGACATTATACAGTAACACCAGGTGACGTGTCTGGGTGATGACTGTATCACTGTGTGTGTCAGGTTCCTATAAGGTGTCAGGATGTCACTGTCTATGTCTCCATGCAGGAGGGGAAGTATATTGAGGAACACAGGGGTCTGTACAAGGACGTGATGATGGAGAATCACCGGCCCCTCACATCACTGGGTAAGAGGAGACTGTCATGTATTGTACAGGGGAGAGCAGGTATGGGGGCCCCCTATATACACACATCATCTGATAATCACATATATACACTGTACTCAGTCACTGTGTGTCTCCTACAGATGGGCCCAGTAACAGAGATACCCCAGAGAGATGTCCCCGTCCTCTGTATTCCCAGGATTGTACAGAGGAGAATCACAGGATCCCACAGGAGGAACAGGTAGGTGAGATTTAGGGTCTCCCCAATATACCAAAGTGACTGTCACTATATGATCTGTAGAGGAGCTATGTGTCTTATACACTGATATTATACTGTTTCACCTCCGTTTAATCTGACTGTATGCAAATGTCATTATAGTGTTTTCTCTGACGTCCTAGTGGATGCTGGGTACTACGTAATGACCATGGGGTATAGACGGGCTCCGCAGGAGACTGGGCACTCTTAAAATAAAGATTAGGTACTATCTGGTGTGCACTTGCTCCTCCCTCTATGCCCCTCCTCCAGACCTCAGTTAGTATCTGTGCCCGGCCAGAGTTGGTTGCACACTAGGGGCTCTCCTGAGCTTCCTAGAAAATAAAGTATTTGTTAGGTTTTTTATTTTCAGTGAGATCTGCTGACAACAGACTCACTGCTACGAGGGACTGAGGGGAGAGAAGCGAACCTACCTGCTTGCAGCTAGCTTGGGCTTCTTAGGCTACTGGACACCATTCGCTCCAGAGGGATCAAACACAGGCCCAGCCTCGGTCGTCCGGTCCCGGAGCCGCGCCACCGTCCCCCTTGCAGAGCCAGAAGACAGAATGCGAAGTTGAAAATCGGCGGCTGAAGACTCCGGTCTTCATTAAGGTAGCGCACAGCACTGCAGCTGTGCGCCATTGCTCCCTCTGCACACCACACACTCCGGTCACTGATGGGTGCAGGGCGCTGGGGGGGGGGCGCGCCCTGGGCAGCAATTAGAGTACCTTACATGGCAAACCGCACATAATACAGTTTTAATAAGCTGTATATGTGCATTAACCCCCGCCATTATACATAAAAAACGCGGGAGAAGCCAGCCGATGAAGGGGCGGGGCTTCTCCGCACACCGGCGCCATTTTCTACGGCTGTGTCGACATGTTTGATGAGGAAACTTATGTGGAGGTGGAACAGGTGCCGATAAGTGTGATGTCACCCCCTGCGGGGACGACACCAGAGTGGGTGGATATGTGGAAGGTATTAACCGACAGTGTCAACTCCTTGCATAAAAGGTTCGATGACAATACAGCTTCTCAGCCCGTGCCTGCCCAGGCGTCTCAAAGGCCATCAGGGGCTCAAAAACGCCCGCTACCTCAGATGGCAGACACAGATGTCGACACGGAGTCTGACTCCAGTGTCGACGAGGACGAGACTAATGTACAATCCACAAGGGCCATCCGTTGCATGATTACGGCAATGAAAAAGGTGTTGCACATTTCTGACATTAACCCAGGTACCACTAAAAAGGGTATTATGTTTGGGGAGAAAAAGCAACCAGTGGTTTTTCCCCCATCAGATGAGTTGAATGAAGTGTGTGAAGAAGCGTGGGGTTCCCCCGATAAGAAACTAGTGATTTCTAAAAAGTTACTGATGGCGTACCCTTTCCCGCCAGAGGACAGGCTACGTTGGGAGACATCCCCTAGGGTGGATTAGGTGCTCACACGCTTGTCAAAAAAGGTGGCACTGCCGTCTCAGGATACGGCCGCCTTAAAGGAGCCTGCTGATAGAAAGCAGGAGGCTATCCTGAAGTCTGTATATACACACTCAGGTACTATACTGAGACCTACAATTGCTTCAGCATGGATGTGTAGTGCTGCAGCAGCTTGGTCCGATACCCTGTCAGATAATATTGATACCCTAGACAGGGATACTATTTTGCTAACCATAGAGCATATTAAAGACGTAGTCTTATATATGAGAGATGCACAGAGGGATATTTGCCGGCTGGCATCTAGAGTTAATGCAATGTCCATTTCTGCCAGAAGAGTATTATGGACTCGGCAGTGGACAGGTGATGCTGATTCTAAAAGGCGTGAGGAATTGTTTGGGGATGGTCTCTCGGACCTAGTATCCACAGCGACAGCTGGGAAGTCAATATTTTTACCTCAGGTTTCCTCACAGCCTACGAAAGCACCGTATTATCAGGTACAGTCCTTTCGGACACAAAAAGGCAAGCGGGTCAGAGGCGCTTCCTTTTTGCCCAGAGGCAGGGGAAGAGGGAAAAAGCTGCACCAGACAGCCAGTTCCCAGGAACAAAAATCCTCCCCCGCTTCCTCTAAGTCCACCGCATGACGCTGGGGCTCCACAGGCGGAGCCAGGTGCGGTGAGGGCGCATCTCCGGAACTTCAGAGACCAGTGGGTTCGCTCACAGGTGGATCCCTGGGTTCTGCAAGTGGTATCTCAGGGATACAAGCTGGAGTTCGAGTTCACTCCCCCTCGCCGTTACCTCAAATCTGCCTTCCCGGCTGCTCCCAAAGAAAGGGAGGTAGTACTGGACGCTATTCACAAGCTGTACCTCCAGCAGGTGATAATCAAGGTACCCCCCCCCCCCCCCTTCAACAGGGGCGGGGTTACTATTCCACAATGTTTGTGTTACCGAAACCAGACGGTTCGGTGAGACCCATCCTAAATTTAAAATCCTTGAACACTTATATAAGGAAGTTCAAGTTCAAGATGGAATCGCTCAGGGCAGTTATTGCAAGCCTGGAAGAGGGGGATTTTATGGTGTCATTGGACATCAAGGATGCATACCTGCATGTCCCCATTTACCCACCTCACCAGGAGTACCTCAGATTTGTGGTACAGGACTGTCATTACCAATTCCAGACGTTGCCGTTTGGTCTGTCCACGGCACCGAGGGTATTTACCAAGGTAATGGCTGAAATGATGATACTCCTTCGAAAGAAGGGAGTTATAATTATCCCGTACTTGGACGATCTCCTGATAAAGGCGAGGTCCAAGGAGCAGTTGCTAGTCAGCGTAGCACTATCTCAGGAAGTGCTGCATAAGCACGGCTGGATTCTGAATATCACAAAGTCGCAGCTGATTCCTGCGACGCGTCTGCTGTTCCTGGGTATGATTCTAGACACAGAACAGAAGAAGGTGTTTGTCCCGGAGGAGAAAGCCCAGGAATGATCATCTCTGGTCAGGGACCTCCTGAAACCAAAACAGGTGTCGGTGCGTCACTGCACGCGAATCTTGGGAAAGATGGTAGCTTCTTACGAAGCCATTCCCTTCGGCAGGTTCCATGCGAGGATCTTCCAGTGGGATCTATTGGACAAGTGGTCCGGATCGCATCTTCAGATGCATCGGTTGTCAGCAGTGTTCATTCCGGGAGTGGAAAACTGGGAAGCAGACTTTCTCAGCAGACACGACCTCCACCCGGAAGAGGTGGGGACTTCATCCAGAAGTCTTAAAGCTGATTGTACACCGGTGGGAACAACCACAGGTGGACATGATGGCGTCCCACCTCAATAAAAGGCTAAAAAGATATTGCGCCAGGTCAAGAACCCTCAGGCGATAGCTGGGACGCTCTGGCGACACCGTGGGTGTACCAGACGGTTTATGTGTTCCCTCCTCTTCCTCGCATACCCAGGGTACTGAGGATAGTAAAAAAGAGAGGAAGAATTCCAGCTGGGTCGATTCCTGAACTTTCTATAGGCAGGGGTGACTATGGGCCTAAAATTGGGGTCCATAAAAGTCCAGATTTCGGCCCTGTCTATTTTCTTTCAGAAAGAACTGGCTTCACTGCCTGAAGTTCAGACGTTTGTTAAGGGTTTGCTGCATATTCAGCCACCTTTTGTGCCTCCGGTGTGGCACCTTGGGATCTCAACGTGGTGTTGGATTTCCTGAAATCACATTGGTTTGAGCCACTTCAGACCGTGGAGTTAAAATATCTCACGTGGAGGGTGGTCATGCTGTTGGCCCTGGCTTTGGCCAGGCGGGTGTCAGAATTGGCGGCTTTGTCATTTAAAAGCCCATATCTGATTTTCCCTATGGACAGGGCAGATCTGGGGACTCGTCCCCAGTTTCTCCCTAAGGTGGTATCAGCGTTTCATTTGAACCAACCTATTGTGGTGCCTGCGGCTACTAGGGACTTGGAGGATTCCAAGTTGCTGGACGTAGTCAGGGCCCTGAAAATCTATGTTTCCAGGATAGCTGGAGTCGGAAAGTCTGACTCGCTATTTATCCTGCATGCACCCAACAAGCTGGGTGCTCCTGCTTCGAAGCAGACTATTGCTCGTTGAATCTGTAGCACGATTCAACTTGCACATACCGTGGCTGGACTGCCACATCCTAAATCTGTAAAAGCCCATTCCACAAGGAAGGGGGCTCTTCTTGGGCGGCTGCCCGAGGGATCTCGGCTTTACAACTTTGCGAGCTGCTACTTGGTTGGGTTCAAACACGTTGGCAAAATTCTACAAGTTTGATACCCTGGCTGAGGAGGACCTTGAATTGCTCATTCGGTGCTGCAGAGTCATCCGCACTCTCCCGCCCATTTGGGAGCTTTGGTATAATCCCCATGGTCCTTACGGAGTACCCAGCATACACTAGGACGTCAGAGAAAATGAGAATTTACTCACCGGTAATTCTATTTCTCGTAGTCCGTAGTGGATGCTGGGAGCCCGTCCCAAGTGCGGACTCTCTGCAATACATGTATATAGTTATTGCGTAACTAAAGGGTTATTGTTATGAGCCATCTGTTAATGAGGCTCATTATTGTTTCATACTGTTAACTGGGTATAGTTATCACAAGTTGTACGGTGTGATTGGTGTGGCTGGTATGAGTCTTACCCTGGATTCCAAATCCTTTCCTTATTATGTCAGCTCTTCCGGGCACAGTTTCCCTAACTGAGGTCTGGAGGAGGGGCATAGAGGGAGGAGTCAGTGCACACCAGATATAGTACCTAATCTTTCTTTTAAGAGTGCCCAGTCTCCTGCGGAGCCCGTCTATACCCCATGGTCCTTACGGAGTACCCAGCATCCACTACGGACTACGAGAAACAGAATTACCGGTGAGTAAATTCTTATTTTTTCACCTCAGTTTAAACTGACTGTATGCAAATATCATTATAGTGGGTTTTTTTTTGTGTTTTAGGTAGAACGTCTGTCTGATATTAAAACAGAAGACATAGAAGAAGAAGAAGTGACTGATATAAAGGTAGAAGATATAGAGGGAGATGAAGAGACGTATGTGACTGATATAAAGGCAGAAGATACAGAGGGAAAAGAAGAGACGTATGTGACTGATATGAAGGCAGAAGATATAGAGGGAAAAGAAGAGACGTATGTGACTGTTATTAAGGCAGAAGATATAGAGGGAGAAGAAGAGACGTATGTGACTGTTATAAAGGCAGAAGATATAGAGGAAGAAGACGAGACGTATGTGAAGGGTGATCAGCAGTGTAAGGAGGAGGAAATCCCTACAGATATCAGCACAGGTGAGTAATAAACACTTATTACAGAAAAGAGTCACATATTCTCCTTTCTCAGTCACTACAGCAATCTCTTATCCTACACCCTCCTCTGTCAGTACAAACTAATGAGGGAAATGTATCTGCCCAGTGGGGGAGTCAGGAGCCATCAGCCCCTATTATACTCCTGCTCTCCTCCCCTCACATCATGTCACTGTGTGTTACCAGCCCAGAGATCTGACAAGTCTCCTCCCCACACTCTCTGGTATATCTCAAACATCAGGAGGCATCAGCCCCTATTATACTCCTGCTCTCCCCCTCACATCATGTCACTGTGTGTTACCAGCCCAGAGATCTGACCAGTCTCCTCCCCCCACACTCTGGTGTATCTCATACATCAGGAGCCATCAGCCTCTATTATCCTCCTGCTCTCCCCTCACATCATGTCACTGTGTGTTACCAGCCCAGAGATCTGACCAGTCTCCTCCCCACACTCTCTGGTGTATCTTATACATCAGGAGCCATCAGCCCCTATTATATTTCTGCTCTCCCCCTCACATCATGTCACTGTGTGTTACCAGCCCAGAGATCTGACCAGTCTCCTCCCCACTCTCTCTGGTGTGTCTCATACATCAGGAGCCATGAGCCCCTATTATACTCCTGCTCGCCCTTCACATCATGTCACTGTGTGTCACCAGCAGCCATACTGTTTGCTAGCAGTACCTATGCCTATGGTATTACATGCAAGGTATTTCCTGAGAGTATCACTATTAGCACACGCCGGTCTATATATAAACTCCTTTTCTCCTGCAGGGTTCACAGCAGTATCCACAGGATATACATTGGGATATGAGGTAACGTCAGCATATTGGCACCAATGATCAAAAGCTTTCCGCCTCCCGGAATGCAACGGGCCAGTCCCCTATATCCCTGCTTTCTGGCTTAGGCAATTCAGTTTTTTTGTTGGTGTGGCAGGAGCCGGACAACGATCTTTGGGTTGCTGATTTTGGCAGCCCTAAGCTTATTTCATTTATTTTTATAGTCTTACATTTCTTAAGCGAGTTTTCTGAAAAGCATCTTACACGTACCTCAGAAAGAGTTACTCCAACAACTCCCCGCCAGGTCGCAACAACACTAACCCACGTGTACAGTGCTGTTTCGGCGGAAGTCTGTGTTGGATGTACTAGCAAGTCCAGCTGACGTTAACAGGCTGTGGCCGGAGCACGGGAAGAAGGTAAGGCGTCAGTTCCGCATAGCGTGGGGGGGGGGAGACTACCGAACAGTTGCTGATGCGGCTGCCACCTCGGTACACCAGTGCTAGGTTCCAGGGATCATAGACTCCAGGGATTAGTGTGAGGCCTGGGTCCCTGGGGTTTAAGTCAGCAGTGGGGAGTAAGACGCTCCCCTGGTCACCCCTCCCCCGGTTCATGACCAGTTTCCTCCGAGTTTCCTGCCATGAACTGATTTGCTGCTTCCGTCTGAGATGCTGTGTTTCTAAAGGACCCAATCGCAGCATAGGCGCCTGTGTGACTGGTGCATTTGTCTTCACTTGGGCGTCTATGTTCACTGTTGTGTGCACTTGGAGTTTGTGTACACTATTTGCGTCTGGATCCACTCAGCATTCACTAATGTATTGGGTACGAGGAGTTGGATAAGTGCCTGATGCATATGAGTCTGTAAACTATTGCCGTTTCTTTCGCTGTGTGACTGAATACGTTAAGTTTCCTATATAAGGTAATGCAGTAATATGGTTCTCCTACATACTTGAAATGTATCTGTAGTTGGTGATGTGCTCATGTTGCTTATTATACTAATGTATAACTTGTGACTGATTGCTAGTGTGATTGCTGACTTTACTATTTCTGTCATGTATACAGATCCTCAGTGCTGGTGCAAGGCAGGGAGGAATCGGATTGCATGTCACTTTAGCAAGCTATTAATTGATTTCAGTCACAAATTGTGTAGTTAACACCATACAAATGTGTGATTTGTTTATCATGTCTAAGAGCAGCAAGGGTGAGGAGGATACACTCTCCACAGCAGCACCAACACTGATTTCATGTTTGTCCTGGAAAGCTGGGTTAACCTCTCAGGATCTGGTGCAGAATGGATTATGTGCAAATTGTTTTAGCTTTCACCAAAGCCTCCTGAATAATCCTAGGCAGGCACACGTTCAGATGGAACCCCCATGGGCTACGTTTGCACAGACATTATTTGGTGTAGCTGAGCGCATAATGCCAGCTCCTATACCAATGATAGGTTACCCTGTTAACCCTTACATGCAACATTCCCCCTGGGTTTTATCACATCCAGTCCAGGAATCTGCAGCCTTTCAACTAAAACGGACTGAAAGGCCTGTGGAAGGTAACATGAAACTACATCTTCACAGTCTACACATGTTTCAGATGGGGACACTTCGGAGGATGAGGATTCCTCGCATTCTGGGTCTGCATACACAGACGAGGATGAAGGTCCCAGCTCAGTGGATATACCTGAGCTAATTAGTGCTGTGAAAGCCTTTCTATCCTTATAGGAGGCAGCAGAGCCCTTTGTTAAAATCCAATGCTCCTGTGTTTAAACATCCCAAAACAGTCAGAACTGAATTTCCGGGGTTAGAACAGCTGACGGAGATTATGCAAGAGGCTTTGGTCACACCCAGTAAGAAGTTTAGAATTTCATGGAAATGGAATTCCCATTATCCTCTTCCAGCTGGGGACTGTTTAAAAAGGGAGTGGCTCCCAAAGTAGATACACATGTCATTCGATTGGTTCGAAAATCTAGATTACCTCTGCCTTCAACATCATTATATGATTGTTACGGATAGAAAAATAGATGTTTTTTTAAAAACAATCTTCTCATTGTCTGGGGTAATTGTAAGACCAGCCATAGCTTCAGCCTGGATGGCAAAAGCAGTGGCGGCCTCGGCTGATGCATTGGAGGATGATGTCTCATTGGCATCTAGAGAGCAAAACTCCCATATTGCACATGTTTATGGAAGAAGCAGCCTTGGACATGAGTACTATTGTCTCTCAAGCATCAGCCTCAGCAGTAGCAGCTCACAGAGCGGTCTGGCTACGTACATGGAGAGCTGACTCCGAGTCCAAGGAGGTTCTAGAGTCTTTACCTTTTATTGGAGATATTCTTTTTGGTAAAGAATTAAACAGTATTTTGTAGTCAGAGGCAGACTCCAAGAATGTGAAGTTTCCTTCAACCCACAAATCCAAACCTAGGTTTCCAGCTTTTCGGCCCTTTCGGACCCAGGGAAAAGCAAAAGGGAAGGGTTATGGCAAACAGTCCCAATCTGACAAGTCTGGTAAGACTAAAAAGCAATTAGCAGAGGGCCTGCTTCCAAGCCAGAAGATAAACCGTCAGCTTGATGGTGTGGTCCTCCACCTGGGGGACTCCAGGGGGGTGGGAGGCAGACTTCATCATTTTGCACAGATCTGGCAGCAGTCCACCACAGATGCCTGGGAGCAAGAAGCGGTTTCTCATGGTTATGCGTTTGCCTACAAGAAACACCCTCCACAAAGGTTCTTTTGTACCAGCCCATCTTCCGTAGAAACGAAGGCCAGGGCCTTACAACAGGCAGGTCAGAAGTTGCTTCAATCTGGGAGGATAATTCCAATTCCCTGTGCGCGCGCAACAAGGACAAGGTTTCTATTCCAACATGTTTCTAGTTCAGAAGCCAAATTGGTCATTCCGGCCCATACTCAATCTCAAGGTGCTGAACAAGTACATTTGGGTGCCTCTGTTTCATATGGAGACTTTACCTTCCATTATTTTGGCCATGGAGCTGGAGGATTTTATGGTATCCCTTGATATCCAGGATGATTACCTGCATGTTCCTATAGCACTGTTTGCTATCCTCCAGCAACACTTTCAGTTCAGGCCCTACCATTTGGACTGGCTACAGCTCCCAGAGTGTTCACCAAAATTATGATGGTAATGGCGGCTTATCTCCGTCGACAAGGGATAAGGAGTTTTCCATACCTCTACGACCTATTAATCCTGGTGCAGTCTCAGGAATTGCTTCAGTGTCACAGTTGACTCATAAATTGGGCAAAGTTGTCCCTGGTTCCAACGTATGACTCACTTGGGGGCTGTATTGAATTCTGGTCTTCAGAGAGTGTTTTTACCTCTGAACAAAATGACCACAATACAGTCAAGGATTCAGGAGCTGCTACAGAGTCAAAGGGTATCCATTCACGCAGCTATGCGTGTGATGGGATCAATGGTGTCGACATTCGACATGGTGGAGTATGCTAAATTCCAAGTGGAATGGGTTATATCAGATAATAAAAACTCAGACTATGGTCCTTCCTCTGTAAGTACGGAGGTCATTAGCCTGGTGGCTACAGACATCCCATCTGGACAAAGGAAGACCCTTTCGGATCTCAGATTGGGAGGTTCTGACAACGGATGCCAGTCTTCAGGGCTGGGGAGCAGTGTCAGAAAAATGTTGCTTCCAGGGGCAGTGGACCAAGGAAGAAAGTTGCCTGCTAATAAATATATTGGAACTTCGGGCCATATATATGGCACTCATTCAGGCAAAGGACTTTCTGTGGGGGAAACCAGTTCAAATTCGCTCGGATAATGCAATGGCAGTAGCGTACCTCAATCATCAGAAACTCGCAGCCAAAAGGCAATGAAGGAGGTGAGCCACACGTTACGGTGGCACTAGGAAGCGGAATTTCTCAGTCGACATGCCATTCATGCAAACGAATATGGCATGCTTATATTCAATGGTGCAGTGCCAGGAAATTTGACCCTAGGTCTTTCAGAGTTCCCAGAGTCCTAGCATTCCTTCAGGCAGCAATAGATAAAGGTCTACAGGTGGCTTCCTTGAGAGTTCAGGAGTCAGCATTGACGGTGTGGTTTCAAAAGAAAAATGCTAACCTGCAGGATGTTTGCACTTTTTTCCAAGGAATGCTTCACATCCAACCTCCATTTGTTCCTCCTACAGCGCCTTGGGATCTAGGTATAGTCCTAAAGGTGCTTCAAATTGTTCCATTTGAACCACTGACGTAAGTGGATCTTAAATGGTTGACAGCTAAGATTCTCTTTCTACTCTGCTATTGCCTCAGCTAGAAGAGTTTTAGATTTTGCGACATTGTTGTGTTGCCCTCTTTTTCTGATATTTCACCCAGACAGAGCGGTTCTCAGAACCAAATCTGGTTATCTTCCTAAGTTGGTGTCTAAATTCCACCTTAACAAAGAAATTGTAGTCCCAGCCTTCCAAGGGCCAGATCTTTCTGCGGGAGATGCATCTTTGGACGTAGTCCGGGCTTTAAGGGTCTACGTGGATCGTACCAGTGCCATCAGAAAGACAGACACTCTTCATTTTCTACGGATTTCACGAGAGGATTGGCTGCTGACAAGCAAACACTGGCGAGGTGGCTTCGGATGACGATTCAGAAGCATATTCTCAAGCTGATATCCCTAATCCAGCTAGTGTCTCTGCTCACTCTACACGTAAGGTAGGTCTGTCATGGGCAGCACAACGTGGTGCTTCAGCAGAACAGATATGTAAGGCAGCCACATGGTCTTCCATTAACACATTCATTAGACATTATGCCTTTGATACCTTTGCCTCTCAGGATGCTACATTTGGGCAAAGGATTCTCCTTTCCAATCTGGAGCGCCCCCTCCACGAAATTGATTTGGGACATCCCAATGTATATTCTGTGGATATTACTGTGGACCCTACAGGAGAATTATGTAGTTATGGTAGACTTACTGTTGATAACTCTATTTCTCCTTGGTCCACTGTATCCACAGGGATCCCACCCTGACACACCTGATTTGAGGACCCTTACACTTACTAACCTCTTCCTTCTTGTACGGAAGTGTGTGCATGTGTCTTCTTCTCGCCTGATTAGGGCTCTCTATGATGCTCCTGCCTTGAGCTTTGGAAAACAACTGAATTTCCTGAGCCAGGAGGCGGGGATATAGAGGACTGGCCCGTTGTATTCTGGGAGGCCAAAAGCTTTTGATCATTGGTTCCAATCCGCTGACCTCATATCTCAATGTATATCATGTGGATACTGTGGAATTAGGAGAAATAGCGTTATCGACAGTAGGTCTACCATATCTACATATATTTCTGGCATGGTGCGGCTGCTTGCTGGGGCACATGCTCAGGGTTACTCATGCCACATGATACAAAGCTTAGGAAATATCTGGTGCAGCCCCTGTCATGTATTCACATGCTCCTGTAGCAGCCGGCCTCAGGGAATTGGCTAGTGAACGGCTCCTATTACTGAGTTGGCAGCATCTGAGTCTTGCTACCACCGCCTTAGGTGTATAATAAATTTATTGAGCTTGTGTGTGGGAACCAGCATTCAGAGTCCTGCACATTCCCTGCTGATTACCTGTCCCCTGGCAATTGGATGACGGCCTTCTGATCCATGGCCTTAAGGACACACCAATGGTTCCTAATGGAAGTATCTTCAGGAGCGTCCACGTCTAAGTAGGAGGACAGGGCCTCTTGCAAAAACTCTAGTGCCTTCAGCATCCATTAATATATAATCCTGGAATCTCCAAGGTGGTAAAGGAGGAGTAGCGGGAAAAGGCGACCAGGACCCTATCAGAGGGGTGTGATCAGACCATGAAATTACTGTCGGTAGAAAAATTCAAGTGACCAGGTTCTGGGATACAATGTGATAAATATGGAGACTGACACAGGACATTTCATAAAGGATAAGCATTTATTTCTCTAAGTTACAACAATGAGAACCTGGAAATAACAAGTTATACTCAGTTACAATAATAGGAAGAACAAATTAGATACTCAGCTCTTATCTCAGATGTTTCATGATCTGTCCCAGATGATGGTCATCAATTACGTAGTTTAAACAATATAGTTCAGTCGCCCCCAGGGTCCCCCTTTAATAACATCATTTATCTTATCCTGGACAACTGTCCCCTTTCACCTACTTATGTATACAATATTCCAAACATCTTACTAGACACTTTCCATCTGAGATACTGATAATAGGAAGATATATCTATTATAATCAGCCAGCCTAAAAGCTGTGTATATTCTTCCCACTAATCCTAATAAAATGAACATATATAGAGCAGTGAGGACATACATAAACAAAATGGAGATACACATGGACAAAATGGCATCTAAAAAGTAGTAACTAATTGTGAGGATACGGATTCTCAGATCACTCAGGTAAACAGTTTAGTAAAGTGGCAAATGCCCTTTATTGTAAATATACACACACAGTACACTAAAACAGTAACTATTACATGCCAGGATGGTATCTCACTAGGTCCCCACAATAGTATAGGATTACAGATGTATGCGGGAGTATCTATATAGCAGAGCCACCAAGTCTGCACTCCCAGGAAAAGCTTGTCATCCAGTGTCCACAATGCGTCTAGACAATCCTCACTCAGCACACTGGCAGCCTCGTCCTCAGTGCATGTCCAGTAGCCTTTTTGAAACAAGAGGATAACAACCATGCTTCTAGGCCTCAGCACATTGGAAGCGCTATCCTACCAGTAGCTTTCAGAAGCAATACACCTCATTCCTCTCAGGTCAAGAACTCCACACTCTCTGACCTTCTGGCCAGATCTCACCTCAGAAGAGCCTACTCCTCTTGCCTCCCCTGTCTTTTTATCACTCAAGCTGGTCAGTCAGGAGGTCACAGAGGACGAGACGAGGTATCTGGGCTCCTGTACACAATGGGGTATATAGGATCAGATTACCTGCAGCTCCATACAGAAACTGTTTACTACTGAACCTACTCCTAATCACATCTGATTGTATAGCTAGGGGACTTACATTACAATGAACTGATGTAACTAATGGAAACTACTGAGGAGGAAAGAGATTTAGGAGTCACTATTTCAAGTGACTTGAAGGCAGGAAAGCAATGCAACAAAGCAATGAGAAAGGCAAGTCAGATGCTTGGTTGCATAGGGAGAGGAATCAGTAGCAGGAAAAATGAAGTGATAATGCCACTGTATAGGTCATTGGTACGGCCCCATCTGGAATACTGTGTCCAGTTCTGGAGACCCTATCTCCAGAAGGATATAAATACATTACAGAGTGTACAAAGGAGGGCAACTAAAATGGTGCATGGCCTACATCACAAAACTTACCCGGAAAGGCTAAAAGATCTTAACATGTATAGTTTGGAGGAGAGAAGGGAAAGGGGAGACATGATAGAAACTTTCAAATATATAAAGGGTCTTAACAAAGTTCAGGAGGGAAACATTCTTCAAAGGAAAAGACGTATTAGAACTCGAAGGCATACATTGAGACTGGAGGGGGGGAGGTTCAGGGGAAATTTAAGGAAAAATTACTTCACAGAAAGGGTAGTGGATAAGTGGAATAGCCTCCCATCAGAGGTGGTAGAGGCTAAGACTGTAGGGCAATTTAAACATGCATGGGACAGGCATATGAATATCCTTACAAAGAATCAAGGTTAAAAAAGGGTTGAGATTGCCTAAAGGATAAAATAAAAAACGGACTAGATGGGCCAAGTGGTTCTTATCTGCCATCAAATTCTATCAAATTCTATGTTTCTATGTAACTATGTTACTAACACTCTGGCATACAATCACACACATTGCACACAGTATAACCAAATAACCTGCATATTCCTAATATAACAGATAAAACATAACTGTACAATATAATAACACAATACAATACAATATTGCCTAGCATATGACTAATAACATAATGGCAATTAGTGGAGTCCATGGTTAGGAACAGGGCTAGGAAAGTAACCGCGTGTATTTCACCACTGTGCGACACAATGTGTCGTCACACTATCACCCCATAATGAAATATATTAATGCAAGGGATCAATTGTAATGACCTAGAAGGAGGTCTATTCTCTAATATGACCTGTGTACAGCAGAGTAATAAATGTAATCACGCACACCTGGATGTCTAACTCTCCGAGTGTTATAGAGGTCAGATTCAGCTAATAAAGGGAGCATGAGGAAGCTAAGGAACGGGCGGCATTACTGGTCTGTTCATCAGTAGTGGAGGATCTATCAAGATGAGGGTCTGTAGCAAGAGTAACATCTCCCATAAGGAGAAGTGCAATTTCTTGTAGCTTTTGAAAAACAATATATAAGAAATTGGGGCTGTCTGGCATTAGCGGCATAGAGAGAAGTGAGGGTGACATATTTATAATGGATTTTCCCAACTAGAATTCAATATCTACCATTGCAATCCACCCACTTGCTTTCCAGGTGATAGGGGCAGGATCTATTAGAAAGGATGGCTACACCACAGGAGATATAGCAAGTTATTGGTAAACTGAGGGGCAGAGTGCAATGGAACATGTGATTCCTGAATGGCTACCACCGCCGCCTTCTGGTCAGTGAAATATTTTATTGCAAGACGTCTCTTATGAGGAGAATTAAGACCTTTTACATTAAGAATTAAAAACGTCACCATGATAGAGATCAGATCTTGGTATGAAACATCTAGGATCATCTGTGTAAAGTCCAATAGAGTCTGTAGGGCGTGTGCATACTTCAAACTATCATAACAGAAAAAATAAAATAGGGAACAAAAATGGAAGACAAACAGAAATAGCGTCCATAAAGGAGCTAGAGATTCCGTCACTAGGGTACCGTGACAGAAAGGTAGAAAAAGGTGGCGGTCGGGCCTAAAAGGGAAACCCACCGACTGCCCCAAGTAGCCATGCGAGAGTGCAAAATCTAGTCATCATAGTAACAACTGTACAAAGAAATATCAAATCTCAATGTAACCAATGTGTCCAAAGGAGGTAAAGGCCAGGAACATGGCCTGATATTCAATTTAGGTTCTACCAACACCTTTATAAGGGCAACAGGATGTTAGACGAATCAGTCATGCTTTGCCTGAACACCCAAACATTCTAGAAAGGTATTATGAAACGTAAGACTAGAAAGTATATCAGACCATATACTATATAGCAATTAAATAGCACAGGAAATAAAGAGAAACAGACACGTTTTAAACCCATAATAAGAATAAATAAATCTGACCCAAAAATAGATCCATGCCCAGTAACTTAGTCCCAGTTGGCACATGTTACAGTAGGAAACAAACTCTGAGTGTCTCTTGCAGTCTTACAACTTAGCATATTGCTTCAAGACGGAAGTCAACTCATCTGGGATTGGTTTAGGTAAAGTGTCATGAAGGACTGTCAACAGAAAAATCCCACATTTTCAGAATAGCAGGGCCATCCTCGGGTGAAGGTATCACTGTGAAGGTGCCATTTCGCATCACAATAATCTTAGTAGGAAAGCCCCATTTGTATTGCACATTTCCTTGGGTGGAATAGACGCCTTTTGGCCAGCGTCACAGAAGAAATATCTGGAAATATCTGCAGATTATCCAGACACTCGGCTGTGGATGAGGAAGACAAAGCAGACTAGAATGTGTTCTTTTATATGAAGAAAGTGGACCCTGAGCAGAGTGTCCCTCGGTGCTTGGATAGGGGTCTGTTTGGGCTTTGGGAGTCTTCAGTGGAAGCTTCTGAATAGAGGACCGTGGCATGATCATAAAGCTCAGAATTTGTAACAGAATCCGTCATGCCCATTATTCTGATATTATTTCTCCGAGACCTGTCTTCTAAATCAATTACTTTATCACGAATAGAGACCGGGTCTTCCTGAAGGGTGTCATGTGCTGAAATCAGATCTTTGTGAGACGCAACAATCTCTTTCATCTTAGTCTGTACGAGTGCCAATCTCACTGATACCGGACCTCAAAGCTTGAATATTAGAGTTAAATTCTGAGGTTATTTCAGTCCTTAAATGTAGATAACACAGAATGTATAGAGCATAGAGTAACAGGACCATCTAGTGTGTCTTAAGATGTTTTCAGCCATTACAGCTGGGCTGTGCGTCTGACAGACAGAGAGGGGGGGGTTGCAAATCCCACCCCTACATTTCCCTTCAGCACACAAAAAAATTACCTGTAACCATACCTGAACCTATCTGGTAATAGAAATTCAGAGAATAAGTTTACACATGTTTAAGCTGCTGCGTCACTTCACGGCTTCTTCGATGTCAGCAGTCCTAACACTACATAATGGCAGTGCCCACATAGTGCCATGTAATTTGTCACAGTAGGCCTCATGATAAAGGCTATTACTAAAACACACCCAGACAGAGAGCTAACTTGCCCAGGAGCCACCCCCAGGATCTCCCATGGGTACTACAAGGAACAGCATGCCTTCCAAATACTGCTCCCATTCAATGCCTCTCGCACACAAGCAGACAAACAATGGTAAATGCTCGATCATTCCTGGAGATAATTATGTATCAGGTACTGGAAAGGGGCAGGGTTCACAGACAAACAGACAGAGAGGGGGGGTTGCAAATCCCACCCCTACATTTCCCTTCAGCAAACTAAAAAATGACCTGTAACCATACCTGAACCTATCTGGTAATAGAAATTCAGAGAATAAGTTTACACATGTTTAAGCTGCTGCGCCACTTCACGGCTTCTCCGATGTCAGCAGTCCTAACACTACATAATGGCATTGCCCACATAGGGCCATGTAATTTGTCACAGTATGCCTCATGTGCGTCTGACAAGAAGAAGCAGATGATGTTGTAGCGGTCTTAGAAGGACCACCTGAATTTGAGGTACCAAAGAGATGGACAGGTGGGCCAATTTGGTACCTTTTAACCTTTTTTGGAGGCATGTTAAGCCGGCTACAAAGAGACGGACCTCTCAGAGATAGGAAAATACAAACGATCTATAAATAAAAGGAGTACGCTGTTAGGAGGTTACATCAAGATGACACAGTTCAAAATGACATTCTTAGTCGGGATGACAGGGGTAGCCGAGCCAAAATTTCAAGTAAACATGATGTAATGCAACTCAAATAACACAGTAATGACCGAGAAATTCCACTAGAGGTCAGCGTGATCACAGACGTGAAGTACTCAGCACAGAGAGACACAAATGGAAAAATATATTCAGTGAATAAATCCACAAAATAATATACTGTGAGGTTGTAATCAGAGTGTAATGAGCTGTACTCAGACGATACTTGATACTGTGCTCTGCATGTAGACTGAGAGGAAGTAGATTATAGTGGTACCATATAAATAGAAGGTAGTTTCACCTCCAGGCAAATGCCTCAATTTAGTGTAGTGACCCCGGTCCAGCCATCACAACACTTTTTTAGCAGCTTATATCAATTTTACACCTTATTGAAGGCAGAAGTCAAAGCATGCGATGGCCGGGCACCAGGATCCAAAATGACAGTCATCTCACTTCCCAATATCACCGCCGGGCTCCACTGACTATGGGCAGCCCGTTCTGTCCCCAGCAGTAGCGGAATCTGCGCACCCGTGTGAGTGGGAGAGCAAGTGATCCCGACTGAGCGAAAAGCGCCTTCAAGTCAGGTGTCAGGAGCGTGCAGGAAAACTTGGGCACACTTAGCCCCAGAATACAGCCTGTGGCATCAGCGGCGTCACTAGGCTGCGGCAGTGAACGGTGCCCGGAGGGAGCGGCTTTAGGGCAGTAGGAGTGGTGGACCTAATAGATTGGGTCTTGGTACCAGCGGCGGCTAAGAGATATCAGGTAGGTTAGATAAGAAGCCACTTAGTGAGGAGATCTCCATAAAGCACGCCTGGATGGACCACACCCCTCTTTTTTATTATTTTATATACTAACAGGGGTGACAGGTGTGGTACATCCCTGCAAAGGCAGATCCAATCTCTTTCTCATCAGACTCTGCTGTCTTCCCTGCACTCTCACTCAGATGTTCACTGCTGCCAGTAGCACACGTATGAGAAGCAGAAGTATGGCTGCAGCTGTATAGATTCTGATATGTAATTCTCTGTATCATACTTACCGTACACACATCATCCTTATTACTATGGAGAGTATAGAGTTAAGACACTGATGATGGGGTGTAACAGTGTATTATAACCTATCAGATGATGATGATTACAGTGTATTATATGGTGTATTGCATGTAAAATACCTTGTTCCACACACCTACTCTGCTGTAGCAATATACCTTATATAAGGGTGAGTAACACATGTACAGGCTTACCAGCGTATGAGCACACACATAAAGGAATGCTACCTTACCAATGCTTCCAGGAGTAACGTTAGGAGACATTTCTCTGATCTATCAACTCATATGACTGATGTTATTGTTCATCTAGAGTCTACGATATGTTCCCCATCTATTGTTTTACATTGGTGCTGACATAGGACTTGGCGAGTGACTACATCTCTATTGATGTTTCATGGTTAGTTATAAGAGAGAGGTATATCTAAGTCTTATTATAATATTATATTTGTTATTGTGAGTATTCTCAGGAGGGTGGACACAATGATTGAGACACAATATTATAAAGCCTTCATTAAAAGTTATGTTTTATTATACCCACACATTTACAATTAAGTGTCCCAGAGAGTCGTCTTATCCTATTGTTTACAAGATTAATATTGTTACAAAAAATGTCACATTTCCATAATGTATTTTATTTCCAGCAGATGGACACACAAGCAGGAATATCTCAGAAGGACATCTAATGTTATCCCTGGATTCTGAAATAACCGATAACGACAGTAGACCGGATTCTCCAGGAGATAACCCCATTACCCCAATGATACATCCAGCTCTATCAGCTGGTCCTTCTGATCCTGGGAAGTGTTCTCCTGATCACTCTGATATTGGTGCATCTGTTACAGCTCTGACAGTAGATACAGTGTTTCCCTGTTCTATAGATGCCAAATGTTTTACACAGAACACAAAGCCTATTAACCCACACACAGGTAAGGCAGGTGGAAGGCCGCTGATATGTTCAGAGTGTGGGAAATGTTTTACATACAAATCACATCTTGTTATACATCAGAGAAGTCACACAGGTGAGAGGCCACTGACATGTTCTGAGTGTGGGAAATGTTTTGCACGGAAATCACATCTTGTTATGCATCAGAGAAGTCACACAGGTGAGAAGCCGTTTCCATGTTCTGAGTGTGGGAAATGTTTTACACGCAAATCAGATCTTGTTAAACATCAGCAAAGTCACACAGGTGAGAAGCCGTTTCCATGTTCTGAGTGTGGGAAATGTTTTACACGCAAATCAGATCTTGTTAAACATCAGCAAAGTCACACAGGTGAGAAGCCGTTTCCATGTTCTGAGTGTGGGAAATGTTTTGCACACAAACTATATCTTGTTAGACATCAGAGGAGACACACAGGTGTGAAGCCATTTTCTTGCTCTGAGTGTGGGAAATGTTTTACACAGAAATCACAACTTGTTACACATCAGCAAATTCACACAGGTGAGAATCTGTTTTCTTGCTCTGAGTGTACGAAATATTTTACACGGAAATCAGATCTTATTACACATCAGCGAAGTCACACTGGTGAGCAGCCATTTCCATGTTCTGAGTGTGGGAAATGTTTTGCAGACAAATCAAATCTTACTAAACATGAAAGAAGTCACACAGGTGAGAAGACATTTTCATGCTCCGAGTGTGGGAAATGTTTTACATGGAAATCACAACTTGTTACACATCAGCAAAGTCACACAGGTGAGAAGCCATTTCCATGTTCTGAGTGTGGGAAATGTTTTGCACACAAACCAGATCTTGTTAGACATCAGAGAAATCACACAGGTGAGAAGCAATTTTCTTGCTCTGAGTGTGGGAAATGTTGTTTAAGTAAATCACATCTTGTTACACATCAGAGAAGTCACACAGGTGTGAAGCCATTTTCTTGCTCTGAGTGTGGGAAATGTTTTACACAGAAATCACAACTTTTTACACATCAGCGAAGTCACACAGGTGTGAAGCCATTTTCTTGCTGTGAGTGTGGGAAATGTTTTACACGGAAATCAAATCTGGTTAGACATAACAGAAGTCACACAGGTGAGAAGCCATTTTCTTGCTCTGAGTGTGGGAAATGTTTTACACAGAAATCACATCTTGTTATACATCAGAGGAGTCACACAGGTGAGAATCTGTTTTCTTGCTCTGAGTGTACGAAATGTTTTACACGGAAATCAGATCTTATTACACATCAGCGAAGTCACACTGGTGAGAAGCCATTTCCATGTTCTGAGTGTGGGAAATGTTTTGCAGACAAATCAAATCTTACTAAACATGAAAGAAGTCACACAGGTGAGAAGACATTTTCATGCTCCGAGTGTGGGAAATGTTTTACACGGAAATCACATCTTGTTTCCCATCAGCAAAGTCACACAGGTGAGAAGCCATTTCCATGTTCTGAGTGTGGGAAATGTTTTGCACACAAACCAGATCTTGTTAGACATCAGCAATGTCACACAGGTGAGAAGCAATTTTCTTGCTCTGAGTGTGGGAAATGTTGTTTAAGTAAATCAGATCTTGTTAGACATCAGAGAAGTCACACAGGTGAGAAGCCATTTTCTTGCTCTGAGTGTGGGAAATGTTTTGCATGGAAATCAGATCTTGTTAAACATCAGAGAGGTCACACAGGTGAGAGGCCATTTCCATGTTCTGAGTGTGGGAAATGTTTTGCACGGAAATCAGTTCTTGTTATACATCAGAGAAGTCACACAAGTGAGAAGCCATTTCCATGTTCTGAGTGCGGGAAATGTTTTGCACACAAATCAGATCTGGTTAGACATAACAGAAGTCACACAGGTGTGAATACATTTTCTTGCTCTGAGTGCGGGAAATGTTTTGCACACAAATCAGATCTGGTTAGACATAACAGAAGTCACACAGGTGAGAAGCCATTTTCTTGCTCTGAGTGTGGGAAATGTTTTGCATGGAAATCAGATCTTGTTAAACATCAGAGAAGTCACACAGGTGAGAATCAATTTTCTTGCTCTGAGTGTGGGAAATGTTGTTTAAGTAAATCAGATCTTGTTAGACATCAGAGAAGTCATACAGGTGAGAGGCTATTTCCATGTTCTGAGTGTGGGAAATGTTTTGCACGGAAATCAGTTCTTGTTATACATCAGAGAAGTCACAAAGGTGAGAAGCCATTTCCATGTTTTGAGTGTGGGAAATGTTTTGCACACAAATCAGATCTGGTTAGACATAACAAGTCACACAGGTGTGAAGCCATTTTCTTGCTCTGAGTGCGGGAAATGTTTTACACAGAAATCACATCTTGTTACACATCAGCGAAGTCACACAGGCATTTCCATACTCTGAGAAATAAGCTTTTGTTGCACACAATAGACCACGCAGGTGAGAAACCATTTTGATCTTCTTGAGTATACTTATCATTGCCATGTAATGTTCCTCAAGATTCTGTCCTATCTCTTATGCTTTTTGCAATATACATACAACAGGTCCTTCTGATAGAAGCTCACCAACAAAGGGCAGGGCTACAGCTCAGCTTTGCAAACCAAACAGACTTAAGCTTGGGGGTTCAGAGTAACAAAATGCTGATCATGTGCGGAATCTTGGGGGTAAATTTACTAAGATGTGAGTTCTATTTAAGATGGGATGTTGCCAATAGCAACCAATCAGATTTCAGGTATTATCTTCTATAAGGTGCTAGATAAATGAGAAGTAGAATCTGATTGGTTGCCATGGGCAACATCCCATCTTAAATAGAACTCCCATCTTAGTAAATTTCCCCCTTGGTGTCCTGGATGGTGGAGTGATACTTGGGGGGTATTCAACTGTTTGAAAAGTCAGGTGTTTGTTTTTTCCTATCTACTAGACCGGAAAAAACACCCCCAACCAACTTTTCAAACAGTTGACTTCCACGCTTAGACATCAAATATCAGCCACAATCAGATCCTCATCTGAGGAACATAGCCAGACTCCAGCACTTATTTCCCTCAGAAGATCTACCTACAGTCATACATGTATTTTTTATCTTCACACATAGACTACTGCAATGTCCTCTACCTGGGTCTCCCAGCAAAAGAATTGCACCGCTTGTAGCTTGTACAGAATGCAGCAGCCAGGCTGTTACCTAACCAGCCCGTTCCTGCCACATAACACCCATTCTCTGCTCCCTTCACCGGCTGCCTGTAAGATGGTGACTCTATTACATAATCTTACTGACTCTCCCAGCCCTACATGACCAGGGTCCAAGGTACCAGAAGCAGCGCCCTGTTCGGTTCCATCTGCAGATGAAGGACTGTAACTAGCAGTATCAATTCCCCAAGCAGTGCTGAGATGTCGGGTAGGCGGCACCTTTGCATTAGTGGGGGCTGCTGGAGCAGTGTCTACATAGGTAATATTGTCTCCAAGCAGCGCTGAGGTGTCAGGGGAGACAGGGCGGATGGCTGCAGTGCGGTACCAGGGGCTGCTGGAGGCAGTGTCTATGTGGGTAATCATGTCCCAAAAAAGAGCTAAGGTGTCAGGGAGACAGCGGGTGGCAGTAGTGGAAGGAGACAGGGTGGTGGCAGTAGAGGGGTAGACAGGGCAAGTGACCGTAGTGGGGGGATACAGGGCGGTGGCAGTAGTGTGAGAAGATGGGGTAGTGGGAGGAGACAGGGCAGGTGGTAGTAGTGGGGGAGACGGCGAGTGGTAGTAGTGGGGGGGAGACAGGGCGGATGGCCGCAGTGCAGTACCAGGGGCTGCTGGAGGCAGTAAAGAGGTGTATGGGTCTCGCATAGAATCAGTTGATAATTAGACTTAATGATGATTATGCTTCCTTATTTCTAATTAATCCCTTGTATGTGTTACTGTTATTTGCTGTGTCAGCCTTTATGTGTGTTCTGTGTAATAATCCTGAAAGTAGTGCTGCTACCGATCTCATATCATTTGTAGTAACTTGGAAAAGATGAGATATGAGGTGCACTCTGGAAGCTTATAGGGGGTTAATCAGAGATGAACGCAGATGTGACATCATGCAGCCCCTGAAAAATGGTCCTAGCCCACCCGCGTTAACCCCTCAGGGATGTGACCGCAATGTGTGCATGTATATATTACCACCACCAGCAAACTGTTGCGAGACGCTATTGCGGCTGGTTCTGAATGACCCCCATAGGCTGTTGTGCAGAGTAAAGTATTTTTTAAGTTTAAAATATAGAGAAAAATCTGTGTATTAAAAATATGAAATAAAGTTGTTTAAAAACAAAAGATTTCCGTTGAGTCTTTTTATGTGTCTGTATTATCTTATTTCCAGATAATTGTCGCTATGGTGACAGAAACAATTTCCTGTTAATGTGTCACTTGTAGTGTTACTTTTGTGTCCACATAATATCAGTGTTGCTGTGTATAAATACCCCGTCTGGTGTGCAAAGGTGGGTACACACGTTGCCATTGTGACTGTGCGATTTCCCTTGAACTGGCCGGAGCCCAGAACCACCAATAGTGACTATGTACTTGTGATTGTGGCTATGTCTGATTGTGTGCTCGTGTGAATAGTGGGGTGTATATAGATATCTTATTTTTTTTTAAATAAATGATGTCTGTTCAAAGGTTCAGTTTTTTTGTTGTTTTTACTTGTAGGTGAATTAGGGTTGTTGTATTGTCGAAGTCAAAAATATTACATACACACCACATGCAAACACCAAACCGAGTGGCCTCTGCGTGCGCGTAGTCACCATGTGTACGCATCCACGCACGCTACGTACACTGGTTCACGTATTGACACGTGGTATGAGTATATACGGTAGCATACGCAATCGCACAGAAAAGCCACAAAGACATATTCAATATTCTATTTATATAGTGCATAATTTGCACATAGTCTCCACACACATTTCCAGCAAGTTACATATACTCAAAGGATAGAATAACAGAGTCATTCAGGATGTGAGGGGATGGAGTAAGGTTAGGACTTAGTGCTTGGTATCCAGATGTGCAATATCTTGAGATCTACATTCCGGTTGCTATTTGCAGTTTATAGCATGTTTCTGTGCATAGATATGTGCAGAATTGTACTATTCACAAATACTGTAAATACTGTACTCTTGATATTCGGCGGGAACCAGGGGTGAACACCTGCAAGTACACCTGGACCGGACCAAGCATCACCCATTCATTTAAACCAACCTATGACCCCTCATGTACTGTAAATGACCTGCCCTTTGACCTATGAAAGAAGCGCTTACACTTCCCATTGTACTGTATTTGGACACATTGTATAAAGAGAGTCCTCCTGACTAGGCTCAGTCTATTCTCTGAAGGTCATCTTGCTAAGACTGACTGAGGACCGGATCCGGGAGCGCTGGTGAACAAACGTATGTACTATTGGTTGTAGCTCTTCTCTGTAATATTGTATCTTATCTGTATATTTTGAGTAAATACTGTTGATGTGTTGGACCACAACATTACATGTAACTACTGGTGTCGCATTCCATTGTTTGGGGATAAGGTGTAGTCAGCCACACGGGTCACTGCATTGTGCGCATAGCGTGTTGGCGTGTATATGCAACGTGCATACATATCTTAGCGGTTATTTGCTTACGTTATGTGGCTGCAGCGGCCCGAACCACAGTGTGATACAGTATTGCTTTTCCTTGTAAATTAATCAAACTTTACAGTATTTAAATAAACTTATCTGACCCTTGCCTGGAAACGTCCATGTATGAAGGTATGGGAGATACCTGCTGCTGTCCCTTCTACTTACATTTGGGAGGTCCGGTTGTTTTGCGGGAATTAGCAGCAAATAGTAAATGATACATTGGCTCCATAACGTCTCGCTGACCCTCTGATTATTACAAAAATATGTTACACAAAATGACATTTGCATTACCAACCATTAATTAAACAAGAAAAACACAACACAATAAAAAAAAATGATACACAAAAAATAGAAGAAAATCACCAATTCTGGTCTGGATTCATTGACTCTATCAGGAGAACAAGAGACTTCTTAAAAAGGACTATGCCAACAGCAACCAGTAGAGGAATCAGGCGTATCCCACAGAATATCAGTGCTGCCACCAGTGTTCGCAAAAACGCGCTATAGCGCGTTTTTTACCCGGTATTGATGTTCAGGGACTCACTTTTCCAACATGCGCGAGTCCTCTGGGACGCGCTCCGCTGCAGCCAATCCCTAGCCTGGCAGATTGATTGGCGTGACGGCACGGCGCCGGCGGCAGGCTTTAAAAACAGGAGGTGGAGCCTTGCCGCCAGTCAGGACATGATAGAGCAGCTCCGTGGCAGCGATCCTCTGTGACAGTGGGTAACAGTCGGCTGGGGAGGGGGTTTGGCTTCTGAGTGCTACCAGTGGTCCGTGGCCAGGGAGAGAGGGGTTGGGTGCTCCGCGATCTCATGGTAGAGATTAGCTTTAAGCGGTTACTAGTGGCGTGGGGAGAGGGGGGCTGTCTGTTCCCGCGGTGGGGGCTGGTTCAGGGACGGCATTACAATGAGTCTCACTGACTCATTAAATGCCGCGACCAGCGCTGCGCCTGTTCGCCCGCCCACCACCAGTGCCCCAGAGCCCGTGTGTTAAAACGGCCACTGCACAGCCAGTCACTCGTGTCCTGTCTCCCGACCAGTAAAAGGTCCGCTCTCCTCCTCCCACTCAAATGCTGCCTGTGTCTTACTGTACTTATTTTACTAATCTAAACTCCCCCTCTATTGTGCTGACACGGACACCGGGCTGGAAGGGGAGGACAGGAGCCGCTCTCTCAGCCCTTGCCTACTTCTATTACACCCCTGCATACCTCCCAACATTCAAGGATTGCCAAGAGGGACTTCGGCACCCAGCGCCGAAAAGGGGGCGTGTCTACATAAAACAGGCGTGTCTTTGCATAAAGGGGCGTGGCCTTGCGGCAATTCCACGATCGCAAGCCACGGCCCCCGTTCTGGTTACTATGGCCCATGGGGGCATGGCCAGCGCTCAGTGAGCTGCTGGCATGCCCCCAGTACCTCTGTCTCCATGAATAGAAGCTGTGTGCACATGCGCACAGCGTCTATTCACTCTGCTGTGAGTGCAAGAGCCTCCCAACTGTCCCTCCCCTGCCCCCACCGTGGGACACTGCTGCCCACAGATGGGACAGCGGGACCATCTCACGAAAATCGGGACAGTTGGGAGGTATGCCCCTGTCCTGACCGTCCCCAGCGCCAAAAGTCCGTCGAAGGAATGTGCAGAGGCACTGGCAGCCATGTCCATGTACATTAACAGCCCCAGATTATATACACCACTGACTTCAAGCAATGTGACAGTAGTAGAAGCCCCTCTCTCAATCACTCCCTTTCCTCTGCCTCCATCTATCCCCTCCTTCCTTTCTCTCTGTCCGTCTCGTTCTCTCTCTGTCCGTCTCGTTCTCTCTCTGTCCGTCTCGTTCTCTTTCTGTCCGTCTCGTTCTCTCTCTGCTCGTCTCCTCGTTCCCTCTCTCTCTCTGTCCGTCTCCTCGTTCCCTCTCTCTCTCTCTGTCCGTCTCCTCGTTCCCTCTCTCTCTCTCTCTCTGTCCGTCTCCTTGTTCCCTCTCTCTCTCTCTGTCCGTCTCCTCGTTCTCTCTCTCTCTCTGTCCATCTCCTCGTTCCCTCTCTCTCTCTCTGTCCGTCTCCTCGTTCCCTCTCTCTCTCTCTGTCCGTCTACTCGTTCCCTCTCTCTCTCTCTCTGTCCGTCTCCTCGTTCCCTCTCTCTCTCTCTGTCCGTCTCCTCGTTCCCCCTCTCTCTCTCTCTGTCCGTCTCCTCGTTCCCCCTCTCTCTCTCTCTGTCCGTCTCCTCGTTCCCCCTCTCTCTCTCTGTCCGTCTCCTCGTTCCCTCTCTCTCTCTGTCCGTCTCCTCGTTCCCTCTCTCTGTCCGTCTCCTCGTTCCCTCTCTCTCTCTCTGTCCGTCTCCTCGTTCCCTCTCTCTCTCTCTCTCTCTCTGTCCGTCTCCTCGTTCCCTCTCTCTCTCTCTGTCCGTCTCCTCATTCCCCCTCTCTCTCTCTGTCCGTCTCCTCGTTCCCCCTCTCTCTCTCTCTCTGTCCGTCTCCTCGTTCCCTCTCTCTCTCTCTGTCCGTCTCCTCGTTCCCTCTCTCTCTCTCTGTCCGTCTCCTCGTTCCCTATCTCTCTCTCTGTCCGTCTCGTTCTCTCTCTGTCCGTCTTGTTCTCTCTCTGTCCGTCTCGTTCTCTCTCTGTCCGTCTCCTCGTTCCCTCTCTCTCTGTCCGTCTCCTCGTTCCCTCTCTCTCTGTCCGTCTCCTCGTTCCCTCTCTCTCTCTGTCCGTCTCCTCGTTCCCTCTCTCTCTCTGTCCGTCTCCTTGTTCACTCTCTCTCTCTGTCCGTCTCCTCGTTCCCTCTCTCATTCCCTCTCTCTGTCTGTCTGGTTCCCTCTGTCCGTCTCCTTCCCTGTCTCTCTCTGTCCGTCTCCTTCCCTCTCTCTCTCTCTGTCTGTCCCGCCCCCTCTCTCTGTCCGTCTCTCTTCTCTGTCACCACACTGTCAGTCTCCCCCCTCTCAGTCAGTTTCTCTCTTTCCCCTACACCCACCTCACTCTCTTCCCACTACACCCACTGATTGCAAAATATGCGCTATAGCACGTTTTACGCACTACAAGCGGAGAGGTCTCTAAGTGACCAGTGCGTCTCTGCTAATAATACTGTTTCAATGCCTCTCTTGCCATCAAATCACCACTGGTAGCTTCTCCCCATTCAATCGCGCTGCCCGCATCTTCTCCCCATTTAAAGTGTATAACGTGCTCTGCCTGGCTCAGTGTGTGTATAGGTGGGTCTACCTGGTGAAATGTATATAACGTGCTCTGCCTGGCGCAATGTATATAACGTGCTCTGCCAGGCGCAATGTGTATAGCTGGTTATACCTGGCGCAAAGTGTATTATGTGCTTTGCCTGGCGCAAAGTGTATAACGTGCTCTGCCTGGCACAATGTGTATAGGTGGTTCTGCTTGGTGCAATGTGTATAATGTGCTCTACCTGGCGCAATGTGTATAATGTGCTCTGCCTGGCACAATGTGTATAACGTGCTCTGCCTGGCACAATGTGTATAACGTGCTCTGCCTGGCACAATGTGTATAACGTGCTCTGCCCGGCACAATGTGTATAACGTGCTCTGCCTGGCACAATGTGAATAACGTGCTCTGCCTGGCACAATGTGTATAACGTGCTCTGCCTGGCACAATGTGTGTAGGTGGTTCTGCTTGGTGCAATGTGTATAATGTGCTCTACCTGGTGCAATGTGTATAATGTGCTCTGCCTGGCGCAGTGTGTGTATAGGAGGTTCTACCTGGTGCAATGTGTATAAGCGGCACTACTGTGTGGTGTAATGTAAATTGGCACTATTATGTGGCCAAGCCCCTTCCCCACAAAGCCAGACGCCTAAGTTTTTGTTTTGTTGTTGTGTTTTTATATTTGAATCATTAATAAGATTAATAAGAACCTTCATTCCGATGGCACCCACAAAAGGACAGTTAGGACCCTAATTTTTAAAGGTGAGGGGTCCCTGGGACCCACTTTTTTTTCGGCTCAGCGCGATCACTGCTGCCACCATACATTGGGGAGAGAAGATGAAGTGCAGATTTCTGAACAGTGCTTTTAGAAGGAACACAAGAAGTGCATAGATCACAATGATCAGAAGTCCTGGACACTGAGGTCAAGAAACCAACGCTGTGGTTCTAATGACCTCAATGCAGATTACTTGGAGCAAGAGACTAGGGTAAGGGCAACAACATTTTTTTTAAACAATTAAAAATCCGGTTTGAAAATAAAAAACAAATTTAAAAAATGAGGATCGTCCAGTACAGAGGACTGTGTATTCAGCATGTCTAAGTACATACCACTGGACGACACGCTGGAATGGAAGGAGGGGGTGGGCTGTATGGGTCCTTGCGTAAAATAGCTAATCTGTTGAGGAGGGTTTCCCGGCACATAATGCATGGGTTGGTGATGTGGGTGCACATTTGGGAGACAGCACATGGCAGGTGGTGTTATCTCACACGTCTCAACAAGAGATTCATCATTGTGCATGAGGTAGCATCAAGAACCAGACACTTGCAGATCTTTTGATCCTCCTTCATCAGTCGCATCTCCACCTCAATGTAATTGGCAACAGATTGCTCCAAGTCCGGAGACCTATATAGAACCTCATGAGTAAAAAACTCTGCATGAGTAAAAAACTGTTGTGAGCTGGGCGGGGCAGAAGTGGTTTTTCGGATGACCTCCACTGTTTTGGGGGTCATTGCTGTGGCGTTGGGTCGTCCACTTCAGTTGCCTCACTCATGGAAGGCTTCACTTCCAGCTCCGGTGTAATATTCTGCAATATAAAACAAAAATGAACTCCATGTAAAAATGTGTGTGTACAATACAATACAAATGTGTGTGTACTTACCAGGTCCAGACTATCCGATGCCTCCTCTTCCACAAGAGTGGGAGAATCTGGATCCAGATTACACTGTGACCTTAGTCTTGTCTCTTGCTCTAAAGTGAATTTCATGAGGTGATAATACCACAGCGTTGGCTTGTAAACCTCATCCGTCCCGGCTCCAGAATGTTGTGATTCCATGTACTTCTTGTAATCCTACAAAAACACTGGAAATTTGCGATGTTCTTCTTTACCTAATCTAGGTCTGCAGCGCTGTTCCTGGCTCTACTGTATCTGATCAGCTGGTCATATGCCTGATTCCTCTGTGTCCTGTTGGCATAGTCCACACTTATTACACACCACAGGCACTCGTTCTCGTGATACAATTCAATAAATCCAGACCAGAATTTGTGATTTTCCTCTGCTGACATATCTGTGGGAAAAATATTATACACAATTTATCTACAAAGTACAAGTGTAATGTACACACCTGTGTCACACAACCTGTATAGTAATGCACAAACAGCAACTTGAATTGTGAGCACACAGCTGAAAATTAAAACAAATCTGCAGCACCGTTACACATTATTACACACCGTTATGCACATTACACATTATTACACACCGTTATGCACATTACACATTATTACACACTGTTATGCCCATTACACATTATTACACACCATTATGCCCCTTGCACATTATACCACACAGCATAATGCCCATTACACATTATTACACATCCATAATGCCCATTATACATTATGCCACATACCATAATGCCCATTACTTATGCCACATCCCGTAATGCCCCTTACACATTATTACACATCCATAAGGCCCATTACATATTATGCCACACACTGTAATGCCCATTACACATTATTACACACCGTAATGCCTGCGATCGCTTTCATCGTAGAAGCCATCGCTCTCCGGCGACCCCTGTTACCCTGCAGCAACACGCCTGCGCATTGCAATGTGTTGCTGCCCTGTCACCGGGCAGCAACACGCCTGCAAATTGTGGGTTACACGCTTGCGCAGTTCAGACCCGATCGTACTACTGTGAGAAAATACAGCATGTGAACAGGTCTGAATGAGGATCATGGTGCGATATGTGCTAATTTTTTTACCATTGTGACTATATAGTCATCGCACCGTGTGTAATGTATACAGCTTTATTCCTTCTACACGAACAGGGAAAGAAAGGTTCTACATAATATCTGTATTCAGAAGGCTACAGCCAGACGCAGGACAGCAGTACTACATGAGATGATGAGCAGTAATCTATATGTTCCCAGAAATTCCCCTGAGATGACAGGACACATGGATAATGTCCCTGATCAGAGGGTGGAACTGTCAAATACTGTGTCAGAGACAACTTTCTAAAGGTATATATATATATTCCTGGACAGTATGTATATACACGGGTATGTATACATGATACCCAGATGATTCTATATAATCACAATATAACGGTGATTTCATATTCATCATTATCTTATCTATTATATTCACCCATTCTGTATTCAGCATATATAGGAAAGTATAGTCATATGAAAATGACAATATTCTATAGCGCAGTCTAGAAATCCCGCTGCATTACATTAGGTAAATATGAGTCACCCGTCTCATACATGCACAAAATACTACCATATGTATATGCACTTAGAGACGTTACAACACAGATATACTTAGCACCCTGTTATTCTTGGGATGCCACAAATCCACAATCCATCCATCATATCGCTCCAGACATATGAAAAATAAACACAACAATAAAAATAATATAGTGCAGTATTTCTGATCACAAATGTCCTAAAGTATAGCCACTAGGTGTACAGAGCAGGGAATACATTGTGAACCCGTTTCCAAGAGGTTTTCTTCCACCAATCGTTGCTCCCCTTCAATCAACAGGAAAGACACCACGTGTACCACCAATACATATATGTGCTGACATTGAGGGTAATTCCAAGTTGATCGCAGCAGGACATTTTTTAGCAGTTGGGCAAAACCATGTGCACTGCAGGGGGGGCAGATATAACATGTGCAGAGAGAGATAGATTTGGGTGAGTTCAATCTGCAATCTAAATTGCAGTGTAAAAATAAAGCAGCCAGTATTTACCCTGCACAGAAACAAAATAACCCACCCAAATCTAACTCTCTCTGCAAATGTTATATCTGCCCCCCCTGCAGTGCACATGGTTTTGCCCAACTACTAAAAAATATCCTGCTGCGATCAACTTGGAATTACCCCCATGGAGCTTACTTGTAAGACAACTTGGTAAAAGTGCATACAGGTATCTTTTCCCTTTCCTCTCCTCCGGTGTTTATGGCTTACACTGCATAAGTAATTATCCGAATGTCAAATGCTTAAAATATTGATATTTAAAAAATATTAAAATATAAAAAGATACAGGGACATTTTCATCTTTTTCTCATCAGCTCCAAACGGTCAGATTATAACATCGTCACCATTCCCTGGAGAGTGGAATCCCGGGATAATCTCACCCTCCTGATGGTTCTAGACCAACAATGTGCTGGCAAGGCTGATGTACTCTGTCCTGTTTGTCACCACTCCCGACGCGTTTCCACGCTCCTGGCGTCTTTGTCAAGGAATGGTGACAGACTAACATTCATGCAATTTATACCTAGTGGACGGAAAGGAGTCACCGGAAGTAGCCATTTTTTATGTGACACATATGTAACTTCCCTATTATGTCCAACTTCCATACTACGTCATTGGGCATTTACTCATTATAAAAATACATCCCAAAATATTATTTTATAAAATCTGTATTATAAATATAGATAGATTTTTAATCCCTAAAACTTCTTAAACATAATGGCGATTATATGACGTT